>NC_090440.1:749350723-749653754 GCF_031143425.1 Pleurodeles waltl | reverse complement strand
CAATCAGCCCTGTTTTCTCACAATCAAATATGCTAATCATGGAGAAACCAATCACCAGTATAATTTGGACAGAGAGCACTTTAGCACTGGTTAGCAGTGGTAAAGTGTCCAGAGTCGTAAAGCCACCACAAACAGGTCAGAAAAAATAAGAGGAAGGAGGCAAAAAGTTTGGGGACAACCCAGCAAATAGGGGCAGGTCCAACACTTATACCTATGAGTCACCCCCAGGGTAATCCTTAAACAAAACATAGGGCAGGATGCACTATATTGAATATGTTGGACATGTACTTTTAGGTTTTACATGTCCTGTTAGTAAAAATAATCCTACATTCTTTTTTCAATACTACAAGGCCTACCCTTGCCCAGGATATTGTTGACTTAACTTGTTACTTTTAATAAGTGATAATGATTGTTTGGGAACAGGTATATATGTCATGTTTACACTCAACTGAATTGTTATGTAAAACTCTCTTCAATAGTAAACTCTGATTTTAAGTTACAATATAAAAATGCGATTTTTAGAAAATTGGCATTTTCTTGTCCTAACCATTTGGTGCCTCCAGGCCTATGTCCTGGGTCACATGACTAGGTGTAGTTGGCAGTTCACCTTTGTGTATTCCTCCCAGACAGTGACAACAAGGGGGACTAAGGGCCTTATTTATACTTTTTGGTGCAAAACTGCATGTGAAGATGGCTTGGTAATCTATGTAATGTATAAGGGTCAATACTAGAATGTGATGAGGTAGATGGTATTCTGGAATAGAATGTGTGGGGGCCCAGAAGAGGAAGACAGAGGAAGAAGGACAGACCTGTGCTGGAGGTGCTGTACATTAATTATGAAATAAAAAGATGGAACTAAACTACACTGGAAGACTCATCTTTACATTGGCGATGAGGAGGCCGTGCAGGAAACGGATTGAGTAGAACATCTCCACTCCTGGAAGCGAATACAGCTCAATAAGTCAACAATTTAAGAGTAAAGAAAAGAAACGAAAGAAGAGAAGAAAACTTTCAAAAGAACCTTTAAACCTTGATTTCTTTTGGAACTGGTGAGCAAAATTATTATTACAACTGTATTATAATTTCAAATTGGATAGTTTGTTCTTTGGAACCTTAAATACGTATATGAGGGTAGTATATGTAACAAACTCCATGTGGAAAACTGTCGTATCATTACAAGCAAAGCGGTTCGATTAGGAAAAAAAAAAAAAAGGAAAAGGGAAAAGGAAAATAATTATAATTATCATTTCGCAACCAACGCAAGGCCGCGCGTCCGTAACAGACTGTGTGTATTTTTAAGCTAGCGGGCGAGACGCATGCGGCACGAGATGCCTGCGAGGTGAGCGCGTGGTGCATTCAGCGCTCTGAAGAGACCCTACCGCGAGCACCGAGCAACTTCCATTACGGCGGCACGAGCAACTTCCATTACGGCAGATTCCTCCCCAGATTCCTGCCGCTAGCAACGCTAACGCGGCTTCTTGCCGCAAGTGAAAAAAAATATATAATAAATAATATCCGGATTATTTAAATAATTAATTAAAGGAAAGGACCTTACCTGTGCACTTCACGTAATTGAAAGAGAGGCCTTGGCTTGTTGCTGGGGGATCAATCATTTCAGGTTTTACTTATGGGGAGTGCCTTTTAAACTAAAAACAGACCATAAGCCCTTGATTTATATTTTCAAGGGGGGGCGTGGTTTAGAAGGGAATGTAACACCGCGAATTTCAAGATGGTTATTATCTGTAATGGAGTATAATTTTGATGTGGAGTTCGTAAAAGGTAATAGAAATATGGTGGCTGATTGTCAAGAATGCCTGTGGTCGTGGATGAAATTGTGGGTGAAGGAGTTGAGAATTTTGTGGGAACTATTTTGGGTGAACTGCCCTTGAGCGAGAGCGAAAGGGCTGATGCTAAAGCGAACGATTCCGTTATGAATAAGGTGGAAAGTAAAATAATTAATGGGTGGGCATATGAGGACAAACGAAGTAGTGATGTGTCTTGTTACTTTAGGATTAAGGATCAACTGAGTATACTGGAGGGTAGGCTGTATAGGAAGAATCAAATTGTTCCCCCTGAGGGTGTTAGGAAGCACATTATTGACATAACGCACCAGGGACATTTAGGACGAGGAGTAATGAAAAGGGAAATAAGACAATTGTTCTGGTGGCCAGGAATAGATAAACAGGTGGAAGAGACAGTGAAGAATTGTGTACCTTGTGGTAATAGTGACAAAACTAAGGTCCTAAGGCAAACTCCTTTAGCTCCCATAAGATTTCCAAAAAGACCTTGGGAAAAACTAGCTGTGGATTTCATTGGTCCCGTCTCCAAGTTGGGTGCTAGGAGCAAGTTCATTATTGTGCTAGTAGACTATCACTCGAAGTGGTTTGTGGTCAAAATTGTTGATCGGGTGGATACTGCAAGAGTCATAGAATTCTTTGAAGAAGTTTTCTTAGAAGAGGGGATTCCAAAAACTATTGTGTCTGACAATGGTGTACAATGTGTGTCACGTGAAATGGTGGAATATTTACGGAAGATGGGTATTAGTCATGAAAGAGTTGCCCTCTTTCGGCCACAGGCCAACGGCTTGGTTGAGAGGGTGAATCGCGTGATAATGGATAATATTCCGTTGTCTTTAGCAAATCATCTCTCTTGGAAAAGGGAATTATGTAAAATGATGTGGACGTATCGCACAACTCCACATTCAGTCACTGGGGTGGCACCGTTTGTATCTCTTAAGGGGAGAATGCCTGGTGTGAAAGTGGTTAAAAACTGAAAGGAATGTGAGAGTGGACAGGGAGGAAATGAAAGAGAAAGTAGAGGAGATGCAGAAGAAAAATATCCAACAGTATAACAAAAGAATGAGTGTGAAGTATTGTCACATAGATAAAGGGGATTGGGTACTGACAAGGAGAGGTGGAGTAGTTGTGAAGGGAGACAGCGAGTATTCTGCTCCTCAATTGGTGAAGGAAGTCAAACAAAACGTAGTCATTTTAGAGGATGGTTCTTCCTGGAGTATGGGAAGTGTGTGCAAAGTTCATCGTTAAAACACAAAGGGGGTGATTCTCACCCTGGCAGGCGGCGGAGGCCGCCCGCCAGAGTTCCCCCCTCCAAAATACCGCTCCGCGGTCGAAAGACCGCTGAGGGTATTTTGGGTTTTGCACTGGGCTGGCGGGCGACCGCCAAAAGGCCGCCCGCCAGCCCAGTGCAAAACACCTTCCCACGAGGACCCCGGCTCAGAATTGAGCCGGCGGAGTGGGAAGGAGCGACGGGTGCTGTTGCACCCGTCGCGTATTTCAGTGTCTGCAAAGCAGACACTGAAATACAAAGTGGGGCCCTCTTACGGGGGCCCCTGCAGTGCCCATGCCATTGGCATGGGCACTGCAGGGGCCCCCAGTAGCCCCACGACACCCCATACTGTCATCCTGTTCCTGGATGGCGGTATGGGGTGTCAGAATCCCCATGGCGGCGCAGCGAGCGGCGCCGCCATGGAGGATTCTTATGGGCAGCGGTCAGAATGCCCTGCGGGGCACCGCCAGCCTGTTGGCGGTGCTCCCGCCAACCCTGGCCTCAGAATGACCCCCAAAGTTTCTTAATTATTTTGTAGAACTTGTATTGTGAACTGATGTTAATAGCTTTGTCTTATCTTTTATATCTAATCTTGCTTACTCTTGTTCCTTGTTTTTGTTATTTGTTGTATATCATATAGGGGGGAGAAGTGTGAAGATGGCTTGGTAATCTATGTAATGTATAAGGGTCAATACTAGAATGTGATGAGGTAGATGGTATTCTGGAATAGATATGTGTGGGGGCCCAGAGGAGGAAGACAGAGGAAGAAGGACGGAGCTGTGCTGGAGGTGTAGTACATTAATTATGAAATAAAATGATGGAACTAAACTACACTGGAAGACTCATCTATACACTGCACTAATGCAGTTTTGCACCAAAATGTTAAGGCCATATAGTCAATTTTTGCACAGGAATGCCTACCTTGCATCTCATTAAGGCAAGGTAGATTTCCACTTCCAAAAAATGACTTTAACTCCATAAATTTGGCGCTAGACGGGTCTAGCACTAAAGTATAAATAGAGAGATAGTTTTGCACTGAATTAGAGTAAAAACAAATTACGCTAATTCAGTGCAAACAGAGTATAAATATGCCCCTTAGCGTAAAAAAAATGACGCTAATGTGGTAGAGTCATTTATTTTGACTCTAACCTGCCAAACGTCATTATTTTTTACGATAGCCTACACTTTGCACCGGCTTGCACCGTTCCATAAATATGGTGCCCGGCTGGTGCACAGAAATGGTGCAATCCGGTGCTAAACTTTTGGTGCAAAACTGAGTTAGTGCAGTTTTGCAGCAAAAAATATAAATAAGGGCCAATATTTTGAAAGCTTGCGCCACTTTTGCATCAAAAAAAGACGTTAATGAGGTGCAAAAAAAATATAAATCAGGGCCTTGGTGCTAGATGGGTCTAGCACCAAAGTATAAATATGGAGTTAGTTTTGCACCAAATTAGAGTAAAAAAAATTATGCTAATTCGGTGCAGAGTATAAATATGCCACAGAGTATAAATATGCCCCTAAATATGGCGTTAAGGTCATAGAGTAGTTTTTTCCACAGGAACGCCTACCTTGTATCTCATTAAGGCAAGGTAGGTCTCCACTTCCAAAAAATGACTTTAACTCCATAAATGTGGCGCTGGATGGGTCTAGCACCAAAGTATACATATGGAGTTAGTTTTGCACCGAATTAGAGTAAAAAAAATGACGCTAATTCAGTGCAAACAGAGTATAAATATGCCCCCAAGTGTTGACAGGATTGGCTATCCTCCATGTTTGGATGGTGTAAACTGTGCATAGCCCCACTTACATTTCAAAGGAGCTGCCTCAGCACACTCACAAAGTACTTCACACTAGCCTTTTCTCATCCCATCACAGACCTCCTTGGACCAAAGCAGGAAGGAAGGAAATGCCAGAACCCTTTGTGTGGGGAATCAGTAGAAGTTTCTTCCACTTCAAAGCTGGCACCAAGTATAAAAATAGGGCCATCAGACCCACTGTTCAGTACACTCCTTGTCCTGTGGATACTACAGAAGAAGAATTGCCCTGCTGCCAGACTACTGCCCTGCTGTTTGAGGCCTGCCTTGGTCTCTATGTTGGATGACTGAACCTGCTCCCTTCATCCCAGGCAGAGTGACTCCAAGGATCAGCTGGTTGCATTCCTGTTCTGAGCCTTAGGGACACAACAAGCTCCGGAGGCCTCCCTGAAAGTTCCTAGCTGACCTGCTGCCCTGGACCTATTTGGACCTGCAACTTGACCTGCTTGAGCCCTGCTGGCCTCTGCTGGAGGGAATTCCTGAACCTCAAAAGATGCCCCCCAGGTCCTGAACCCTTGGCTGGCATCAGTGGAGCTCCTCCTGTTAAGGAAAAGAGAAATCCTGACATTTTGGGCTCTTAGGGTCTATGAATGGCCCGTCTGCATTGAGATCTTACTGCCCGTAATGACAACCAATGCAAAGTGCTGGTGGACCTAACTCTTTGTGCTGTGGCGGCCCCCAGTGACAACCTACAACATGAGATTTGCACTTTCTACTACAGCATCAACAGCCCACAGTGACCGCCAATACGAAGCTCCAGCAACTACTGTTCCCAGCACCCAAAAGAATCTTTGCACTATGGCAATGACCATCCACAACTCCCAGCCTGCTTTCCGTCCTACAGTGACAACCCTCTGCAACACTCTCCCTGCTCCTTGGGGCCCCCTGCACTGCAAACTGGACTCCTTGTGTTGGACTTGGAAAAATAACTTTCTCAGCTACACTACGAAGGCCCATATTTATACTTTTTTAGCACCGCATTTGCACCGCTTTTTAAAGCAAAAGTGGCGCAAACTTACAAAATGCAATTGTATTTTGCAATTTTGAGCCGCTTTTGCGTCAAAAAATTACGCAAGTGTGGCACTAAAAAAGTATAAATATGGGCCCTAGTCCCTATGTCCGGTTGGCAAACGATAATTGTCAGCCTGAAATTGTGACTTCCCCTGGTCTAGCACAACCAGGTAACCACAAGTGGCGCTATGTGCTTTTGGATGCTATACTTACCTAAAACTTAGAAATTGCATATCTCCTGTTCTACTGATTAGATGTTTGTTGCAGTGGTCTCATTTTATTTTATTCTTTTTTCTAAATTTGTGTGGGATTTTTCTTGTGTGCTGCATAAATACTTTACACATTGCCTCCATGTTAAGCATGCCGCTTTTGTGCCACGCTGCCTGAGGGTTAAGCATAGGTTAATTTAGTGACGTTTGTGGTTCAGCCTGACAGAGATTGTGGTTGTTGCTTGAGACGGGTCCACACGCCCCTCAACCAAAAACAAATTTCTCACAATGGGCAATAGTTATAGTTCCATTTCAATATAGGCACTGAAAAGGTAACACCCTTTAATACATTTGGCCCTTAATAAGCAGAGCGGGGCAGAGTTATGAGTTAGGTTTTTGTCAACTTACCCTAACTGAGGAACATCAATGTGCTTTACGTTTAACATTGCAATCACATTTTAAGTCACTTAACTGTGGATTTTTAAGGGAATTTCCGAGGTTTTTAAAAGCAAATGTTATTGTGTATTGATAACCATAACTACTGTTAACAAAGGTTTGAGTGACTTTTGACTATTGTTATGGTATACTTTAGAAGTTCTGTGGCAGGGCCTCACCACAGGTCTACTGTGTGCACAGATTACACTTCACTGTGCACATCCATCGGCTGCATGCAGCTTCCCTCCTCTTGCTTTTCACTCGACCTCAAAAATGTACATTCACACTCCACGGATCACACCCTTAAAGTGTGCATAGTTGCCAGACCGCCTTAGCAGACACGTATAAACCCAAACCAGGCTGTTCATGGCCTTTGATTGTGCACAGCTGGTTTAGGAGGTAATAATCCCTTGGTTGTGCACAGCGGCCCAAGTTTCTCCCCAGAATTTACAGTGAACTTTTGTTGGCCTTGTACTGTGGAAAATGGACAGCCCACGTGCCTCCAATACCTGCGACACATAGACTTTTGCTGTGCACAGATGATCGGCGAGGTAATAACTTACCCTTCAAATGTGATCATTTTCACTTTTTCTTTTTCAATAACTGCCAATATTGCAGTGGCTACTGTGCACCGTGAGGATAGGGTGCAAGTTGTGGCATTTGTCCATAATCTGCACCAGGGTCAGACTGGCCTCCAGGGCAATCAGGCAGTACCCGGTGGCTGGTCAGATCAGTGTTTTGGCCTAATTTGTAACAGTCCGTGGGCCTGCTTTATAGTCTGGTGAGCTGTTTTTTTTTACTATTGATGTTTCTAATATCACCACAGACATTGTCTGCAGCAAGCTCAAATTCATGCACTCACATACTTTGCAAAACACATACAGTATGTCTTTACTAGTTAGAAACTGGCCTAGTTTGCAAATTTGTGCCGCTTTTTCCGTTCGCTGATGGTGGCCATCTTTATTTTGGTGCCCGGTCCTATTTTCACCCAGCCCCCATTCCTCCCAGCTTGGTGCGGCAGCTATGGCTGTGTCCAGTTGCTTTGGGAGGTAAAAATACTGGGGCAGCTGTGCACAGCCTTTCACCATGCACAGTTGCCATAGATCCCTAAAACCCTAAAAGCATGCGTTCGCAATTCCCACCGTGCATAGTATTCAGCCCTGCATATTTTAGATTGCTTGCAGAAATGGTAAACATTGATGCCCAAATCCTGTACCTTACAAACCAGCTGCACTCGACATTGAGCCATGCACAGGTTGATTGGGATGTAAACTTTATGTGCACCTGTTCACAGCCTTCAATATGCACATCTTCCCTTGTTTTTTCCACTAATCCCAACATCTAAACGACGAGTCCTCAGAATCATTATACACACACTTCACTAAGCCCCAGTACCTCACAAACCAAGGGGCATATTTACAAGCCCCTAATGCCGCCTTAGCATCATTATTTTACGCTAAGGTGGCGCTAACCAGTCCCCCACCCTGTGCTATTTACCAAGTGGCACAATGCAAGCATTGCGCCACTTTGTAACCCCTTGTGCCACATTATACTTGCAGCAGGTATAATGTGTGCAAGGGGGGAGCGTTCTCCCATAAGGAGGCTAAAAAAAAAATCACACAATGAAATTTACAAGATTTCACAGCGCCTTTCTAGCTTCCGTTTTTAATGCCTGCTCAGGGCAGGTGTTAAAGTAACACTAGTGCATTAACCTATGGGCCTCATTATACTTTTTTGGTGCTAGTCCAGCAAAGCTCTACAATAGCATAAAAAATGTTGACACTATTGTCCTAACATGCGCCATTGTGTGATGTAATGCAAATACAGCGCTACCATGGTGTCGTTGGGGGGACAGGGTGACGCCAATGTGCCCGGTTCCTTGTAAATATGCCCCCAAATGCGCACAGCCTTTTGTGGTATAACGCAAGCGCTTGATGGGTCCTGCGGTACAAAACCATATTACAGTCCTTAATGCGTGCACACATAAACAATTGTGTTCCATATAGATAAAGACTGCTTATTTCAGAAATCCCACCCCATAAACCCCAGCAATGAATGACACTACATCAATGTCGATTTTACCAGTAGATTAAACTAAAAGTCTTTACACACCCTCCTATGAAGTTTTACCCCATAAGTTAAAACATTATAGATAGTCGAACGAAACACCTAGCCCGAATGTTCAACCTTGAAAAGGCACCTTATGATCATTTAAATCCTCACCCATACCTGCCAGTCCTGCAACATACAAGTCACCCTCGAACGACCCGGTGTGTCGTCGTACCTCAAGCCTTCATTTGGAAGATGCCTTATGGCATGGCAACTCACAATCAGAAAAACTCTACAACGGGTCCTCCTCACTCCCTAGTAACAGTGGACACTACTTCACTAGTGTTTAAAGTGCACTAAAGTTTAAAATACTGACTAACCAAAACGTTTGATTACTGTTGCGGTTTTTACTAAAGCATACAAATCGGATGCAACTGAGAAAGAATGAAATGGCAATAAAGTCATGGAGTACATCAGACAATAACAAGAACGCCTAAGTTTGTAATTACATAAAGATGGGACTCCGGTGTTTTCGGTCCCTTGTTAACACAGGAAACCATTTGAAAAGTGTCTAACCATCTAGACGCCAATTATTAAAATGTCTTTCGTTGCTAGAGATGTCACGCCTTCTGATGCCTGGAGGGAACTAACCAAGTTGCAAGAGTTTGCTAAAGTTAAAAATAAATACTTTGAAATATTATTTCCCTAAAACCTACAGCATAATGTTGTGCATCAGGCCTTGCTTCATAGTATGCACCAAGGCGCTCATGTCACGAATCCTGGAAGCCTGGACTTGTAGAGTTTATAAAAGCTGGTCCGAGAAGCATTGCCCTCAATACAGTGGGTGAGTTCCATTCCAGCATTCCAGTTCTCACATCTCCCTGGGAGATGGAATTTGAATTGTAACCAAAGGCATTTTTCTCTGATTCTTGGATAAGCGGGCAAGCCGCAGATTATGAGCAAGCGACCGCCTGTGTTTTTCCCATCCCTGTATGACAGAAGTGTCTCCACGTCTCCGGTAGATGATTTCAATATCTGGAAGAACCTCTTCCTGCCTCTGAATGGCCACCAACAGTCCTACGGTCTACTTTTAGAGAGCGCTCCGTGGCCACCAGGCTTGGCTGAAATTCACTACGAGCCCTTGCAGTTCTTCTCTACATCACTTGGTAGAGACTACACGCCTAAGGCCAGTCAGCTGGATGAAATCTGTGAGCTGGAGATCATGTTAAAGGAGCTTGAGCTTCTCACTATCACCGGGGATGGCTTTGATTCAAAGAAATGTGAGTCATTTTTTTATTAATCCTCTTCTTAAATTTAAATCATCTGGCAGACCATTTTACTTCTGTACATGACTATTTTTTAATGGTAGATTTTATAAGTCTTATCGAACTACAGAAAAAGATATTTACATCGCCAAGCTTGATAACACACCTAGAGACAGGTTTTGATGGGGTCGCCTTGAAACTTATTAATATATTTTTATTGCTGTGGTGCTCTGACGCTTTCTTAAACATGTGATAACGCATCCCTTTATGATAATTTATTTCACATCAGGACTCGTTTTAGGCCAATGAATCTTTTGACCCAGCTGAGAGAAACCTTAGGACGAGATAGCTAATTAATATGTCAATCAATATGTCAATAATGTCATCAATATTTATTACCACAATGCATTTTACTTTAGTCAAAGACATTAATCAATTCAGGACACCACCATGACCTTACAGTCATAAATAACCACACCAGTTTAGTAGAATTTTATGAGGTTTATTCCCTATTGATTACAATTCTAAAAGCAGGTGTGTCAATCTCAAAAGCAAAACACTCAGTAACATTGTCATAATTTGGCAACTCGAATAAGACTTAATCAAAGCAAGGAACACAATTATTAGAACATAACACAGCGTCAACATAGATCAACTTTAGCGGAGTATCATGAACGCGTCAGTTCAACAAAGCATAGATCCGGTCATTTTTCTATTTGCGTCAGTTTAGTGAACCCCTTTCCTAACCACTGATTAGCATTGGCATGTTGGGCTTCATGCAAAACAATTTAGAACACCAATTTGGAAAACATCTAGCTATGGTCTCTGTCAAAAGTAAGCAGTTGGTACCTAGAAAGGAAAAGCAAACAGACAATCACAATTTCATTGTCATAGTTACCCTCCAAGGATTTGGTCAGCACTCAGGTTCAGCCTTCGTCTTCAGGACATCAGTTGAATCGCCATCAGTCAGGAACTCAGCACGCGGGCAAAGGGGCACTTCCCTCATAAGGAGGTAAAGTGTAAATGGGTAGACTAAGGACAAGGATGGTTCTAAGTAAAATTAGCAAAGTCACCAGGCAAAGTGACAAAGTCTCTGGATCGTATCAAATCGCTTCAGCATCTCCCTAGCTAACTAACTCATTTCTGTGTGTCAAGAGGTTTTATCCCTTTTTCTTTGTACATTCCCCTAAAATCTGATTGAATAAGGGGTTGCACCCCACTATCTTTAGCCAATTAAAAATGGATTATGTCATTAATTCTTTCACCCCACATTCGTTCTCAGACAGTTTATTGGTCCATATGATTGACGTCTTCAGAGGTAGCATGTCCGGTATGATTTCATCCTTCTGCAATTCTTTGCACATCTTCGGTCAGTAGCTCCATTGTCTGTACCGGTTTGGGCGACCTTGTACATTATACTAATCTACACTGTTGCATTTTTCTAATACATTTCTACAAGCAATATGAATTTCATGAGAACGGATCTACTATAGTTACATTCAGCTTCGAGTTTGAAGAAAAACAAGAGTTCATGTCCTTTTGTGAGTCAGCACACTTCACGTTAGAAAAATACATTTAATATGAGAGCCAGGCAGCTGGGCCTCGACTCATGCTAACTAAGGCCTACGAGGTTTATTAGCAAAACTTTTAATAACATAATCATTAATAATTAGTACAAAACCATTCGTTAACAGAACATTAGTCATTTTTATTAGTCCCGTATATATTGGCAGCCACTCCCCGTGGTCACATTTCAAGTGCACGTTTTGGCAAAACAGGTTAATACAGTTTCTATGCGGCATTATCACACATTAGTTCATAAACATTTCATGGTAATATAGATTATATAAGCTACGCTCTCTCACATGCATTTATCCTGTTTCTGGCAGAGACATGTCACCACCAATGCTAGTCTCATAGAGGAACGGGATGAGACATGTAAGCACCACCTCATGGTGTTTTAAGGAACCATTGTGAGATTTCTCTGTTCAGATGCTGGTGATGGAAACTGTATTTTAATCCACACGACAAATAATGAAAATAACATGCAAACCTTTTTCATTAAATAGCAATGACTGTCAGGCTAGGTAACATAATAACTGGTATCAGTACACCATTTTGACATACATTTATGTATTTATAGATGGAAAATACAATACATCTTCATGCACTGTGTACCAATATATACCCGAACGGTGGCTTCCCATTAAAATTTGATATTGATGGTGCAATAGCCATGGGCATATGTAAGTCCCAAAACAATTGGCGTACCATCCTTTGGCATACCAGGACCCCTTTCATTTTATGAACCTCTTCACATACCTTTGAAAATACTCCCATTCTTGACGTCATAAACTTTCAGGTCATCCCATACAACACATACTCCCCTTCCTACTCCAAACATTCGAACATATTGGCTACAGAGACCAGCAGAGATAAGGAACCATTTAAATACTAAGGACTGTATAACAGTAGAAGTGGTGAGTGATTGAACAGCTGACAAAAGACCTGCAGCGCACAGGTACAAGGCATGATTTCCCAGGCAGGGAATGCATTATCAGCACCACACAAATGGAGAGGGAGGGCAGGGATGCAGAAATCTTTAGGGATGGCACAGGCCCTTCTTTAAGAGGGTTGGGGGCATGGTCTTTGCTAATCTAGCAGGCCAGCAGGCCACCTGCCAAAGTTAAATCAGGTCCAAAGTTGTAGATAGTTGGCGGACACCCATGCCTTGATGTCTATTAAGAGAGCCTGGAATGTTGCAGTGTAAGAAAATAGGCATGGTACTTGCATTCCTTATCTGCATCAATAGCTTGTATCTAGATAAGCAAATCACCATTGGCGACTCCTGATCTTACATAAATGTATTTACCACTGAAGCATGTAGAAGTGATTAAGAGTCATTTAGTATTTGACAGAGTGAGAGAACTGCCAAACGTCAGTGCTTCTCCCGTCCTCTCAAACCCAAGCTTCTCCTCTTCGAGTCACCTCCAGTGCAAACTTTAAACCTGGCAGCCAATCTGTCACTAGTTCACAATGCCATAGTAATGGTCAACCCACCCCATTTAAAGCAGGGCAATTGTCACAAAATTTCCCTATCCAGGATCACCATGCAAGGCATAGCAGTCCAGTTCATGGAAATCAATTAATGGTCCTGATACTCATGGGGAAGACACACGCCATCGGGCGCGAAGATTGGTTGGTAAGATTGGGTGGGGGGGGTGTAGAATGAAACATTGTACAATAAAGGTTTACTTCTGTGTATGTGAGAACAAGCGTTACTCTGTTGTTTCCTCACATCTCAACAGCTTTTCGGCCGCATTCTAGGATCCCCCCGTATCGTTGCTACGACACAAGTAGCCTCAATACCACATTTTCGTTATTCAATAACTAATACACATATATATAACATGAACACCTATACATACATTCAAGTATATTTAATTCAATATAAAATCCTTATATCTCATAGGGACTGAACACCTATACATACATTCAAGTACATTTAATTCAATATAAACTCCTTATATCTCATAGGGACTCTTACATTTCTACCGATACATGTATTGACACATTTCCTTGCCAAACCAGATGACCCATTGTTGTTCAAACTTTCTTTACATGTGAATCATCTCTGGTTACATTTGACTCACCTCTGGTATCAGGACTCACCTCTATTGCATCATTCCATAGCCAATCATTCGTGCAATCTCTAGCCAAGTCCTTCCTCATTACATCTCCCCAATCCATAACCTTGTTGCATCTGGACAACCTACTAAAATGCCACACATTATTATCACTTAGCTGTGCAGAGCTCGCATAAACCTCCCTAACTTGCAATGGCTTGGAAAATGTACTGCACCCCTTCTTGGTTTTGTATCCCACTTTAACTCTTACCCAATCCCCAGGATCCAACTCAACTTTCTTCACTACATGTTTCTTGTCATGATACTCCTTGTACAACATTTGCATATTTTGTAAATTCCTTCTCACTACTGATGGAGACCATTTACCACATAATTTCATATCCATCCAAGCCTTATTATCCTTTGTGAACGGTTCTCTTCCCCTTAAGATTTTAAAAGGGCTGTACCCTGTTAATGTTGGGGTAATTCTATATGCCCAAAGAGTCTTGGCTAATTCTTTCTCCCAGTCCAGTCCTGTATTTATGGCCACCTGAACACTTCTCATTACAACTCTATTAAACCTTTCCACTGTACCATTCCCTACAGGGTGATAAACCGGAGCACATCTACTCTTAATTCCATTGCTTTCCAAGAATTTGTTATACTTTCCAGCTGTAAATTATGGCCCATTGTCACTAGTCAATACCTTGGGGATTCCTTCCCTTAATAATGTCCTTTCTAAAAATGAAACTACTGTGTTGGGATCCATTACTTAATTTATCTCAATCTCATGCCATTTTGAATAATTATCCACCAAGACAATAATATACTTAGCAACTCCCTAGCCATCCAAAATGGGCCCAAAAATATCCCCACTCAACTCTTCCCAAGGATTTCTCAGATATATGTGTTCTCCCATTGGTGGTCTAAATGTAGTCTGCGTCTTATCCGCAGTTGCACACACTGTACAAGTTCTGACAAATTTCTCAGTCTCAACATCTGTGCCTGGCCACCAGTAAACTGATGTTACTCTTTTTTAAAAATTTAACAATACCAAGGTGACCCTCATAATTAATCTCCAATATCTTGACTCTTAAACCCTTGGGTGGACCCAATCTGTCACCTCTTAAGATGTGACCTTTTTCACTAAGAGATAGTTCATCCTTAATTTCCCACATACATTTGCACTCCCCCTGCAACTTGCTTTTCTCCTTCCATCCTCCTACAATAATTTCTTTCACTTGAGATAATGTCTCAACTTTGTCATATTCATTTTTCCATTCATCCTCCAAAATTACAGAGCTGTCCTCATTTATCATAGCTACACTATATTCACTCCATCTATTCTCAATGTGCGTTGTGTGTTCATCTAGAGGCAAAGGTGACCTACTCAAATAATCTGCAATCTTGTTTTTTATACCAGGTACTCCACATCATAAACATAGTCTAAAAGCCTTAGTGTCATTCCTGCAATACGTGGTGTTGCTTTAACCACGTTACTTAATGTCAAAACGTTCACCAAAGGTTTATGATCCGTTCGTAATCTAAATCGAGTGCCCCAAATGTATTGCCTACATTTTTCCATGCCCCAAACTGCAACCAACATTTCTTTTTCAATCACTGACATTTTCTCTTCACTTGAGGTTAATGAACGAGAAGCATAAGCAATAGTGTACTCTTCTCCTAACTCATTAGTTTGGCTCAAAACAGCACCTAAATCTTTGCCACTAGCATCAGTGGTCACAATGCTGTGTGCATTAATATCAAAACCATGTATTGGTGAGGGGAGCATGGCGGCCGCCTAACGCCGCGGTCGCTCTCTCTCTCTCGGCCGGCGCTCGCACTCGTTACAGCATGACGCTTTGAACGCTGTCAGCCGGATGAGCCTCATGCTACGCCCCCGCCCTCTGGGTGATTCAGGGCAAAACGAGGGGCAGTTTCTTGCTACGGAGACGCCAAGGATCGGTGCTCCATTCATAGGGTTTTTCCTGGAGGCAGCAACATCTTGGAGCCAAAGGAGACGTTTACTATTTAACAGCTGCTTCCGGGGGCCATGCTTGGGAGCAGCTTTTTGCACTCGCAGGAGGGACCTGGAGGGAGACACCAAAACCTTTCAGGGTCGCAGCAAGTATTCTTCTATTGTTTGGGGGGGCTCTGCTTATATGACGCCGGCTAAATTGAGAATACGGGCATCTTCTAGGGGCCCCCGTTGTTGCAAAGCCAGAAAGTTCTGCTTAGCCTTGGGAGAGGTGAGGAGGCCCTCCAGAAAAGTACTCTTAGTTGTCTGCAAAGCTCTAGCAAGGGAAAAGAGGGGGAGTCTGGAAGCAAGAGGGCGCAAGCGAAAGGGTTTGGGAAATCCAAAAAGGGGAGTTTGTCTGTACCCTCTTTGTCTGGTTTGGAGCCCAGGAAAAGGCATAATAACAGATCTGGTAAAACCAGCAAGGCACTGGGCGCTCAAGGCTTACTTTCTGAGGAAGAAAATTTGGTTTCCCCCTTGCTCCTTTTTTGAGGAATATCTCACACCGTCGAGCGATGCAGCCCCCACAGTCTTTAGAAGGCTCCCTCCTCTCTCGGTCCCCTTCATCTTCCTTCCTGGAGCATGGAAGACAGGCAGACGAGAATGAGTATGCCCAAACCCAATCAGTGGCGTGTGGTGGGGCACAGGGCCCCTTGGTTATGAAGGCTCTAGAGTCGGGTTCACCTGCACATGACTCTGCGGTACAGAACCTCCTGATCTCCTTATTTGAGGAGATCAGGGGTAAATTTGAGGTATCTGAGTTTAACCAAGGGAAAATTAGAGAGTCCTGCGCTGCTCTGGAGACTAAACTTAATGCTTTGACGGAGAGGATAAGTCATTTGGAAATGGTGGTGTCAGAGCAGGAAGCCCATGTACTGTCCAACACTCATGGTATTTCACGGTTATCACGCAATGGCAAGATGGTCCAGGAAAAGCTAGAGTCCCTGGAAAACAACATACGAAGGAACAATATTAGAATCCTGAATGTACCTGAGGGGCTGGAAGGAGAGGATATCAAGGGGTTTGTATTAACTTTGCTTGATATTTTTTTTCCCCCAATGGATCAGACAAAGCTGAGAGAAGACATACAAAGGGTCCACCGGGATCCTTTCAGGAGGAAGCCTGATAGGAAGACCCCTGGGAAGATTTTGGTTAATTTTGGCACTTACTCTGTAAAAGAAAGAATTTTGTCTGAAGCTCTTAAGGCTGGTAGTTTCTCAATGGGTTATTGGACATTTCGGATTCGTTCGGACTTATCTAAAACAACTTTAGATAGGCAATGGGAATTGGGGAAGTGTATGCAAGTTCTTAGGTCTTTCGGCGCAACAGTTGAGGTTCCAGCTTTTTTGAAGATTATGTGGAATAATACGATGCATAATATCAGGGAACCCGCAGAAGTTCAGGCATTAATTGAGAAAATGAAAAATTAAGGCTGATAGTTTCCGGGTAAAAATCCGGCTGGTTAGATCTCATATGGCCGGTCATAGTCGCCCTTGAAGTCGAGGGAGGGTTCCCATGGGAGGAGGAGGTATTGGGTGTGTTTGGGGTATAAATCAGGAGATTTTTTGTTTTGTTTTTTCTTCACATGGGGTGGGTGGTGGGTGTAGGTAGGGTTAGCAGGGCGGGGGGGGGAACATGCAGTGACTGAAAATGTCCTCAGTAGTGTGCTATGGGTCTGTACGAGGGGCCTTGACCTTTTTTTTTGTTGGTAATAACTCTTTTATGATTATCAATGGTTAACCAGACAGGGGTTATTTTGAAGTTTTTATCATGGAATGTAAATGGTTTACGGGTTCCGGGGAGGAGGAGGAGAATTTTTGAGTTTTTAAAAAGGGCAGATAAGCAGGTAATTATCTTACAAGAAACCTATTTGTTAGAAACCGAATGGAAGGTATATCTTAAAAACTTGAATTGGGTGGGTTATCTTGCGTACACTAATCAATCGTGTGCGATTAAGGGGGTGGCAAATCTGATAAAAAAGTCAGTGGGAGTGAAGGTGGACAATATTAAGAAAGATCCTAGGATGAGATGGCTGATTTTGGAAGCCGTCTTACACGGTATCGGGTTTACCATCGTTGGATATTACGGTCCCAAAATTGATGATCCTTCACCCTTCCAAGACCTTTTTTCACATCTGTTAGTTGTCAAATATCTGATCATAATCGGTGGAGATTTCAACATTTTATTGAATCCTTCTTTAGATAAGTCTACTCCAAGACCAACGGTCAACCTACCTAGAACCCGGTCTAGGATAAAACAAGGAATGTTAGATCTTGGTTTAATGGATATTTGGCATCAGAAGGGTGGGAGAGGGCTTAGGTATACATTTAATAATGAGAAATATGGTCATCGTTCAAGGATAGATTTCTTTTTAATCCAACAACCGTTAAGAGATATGGTAATATCGGTTAGTCATGCCCCGGCACATCTCTCAGATCATTCAGCAGTATTAATGCAAGTTTCTCTTAATAATCAAGCTCCTATTCCCAGGTGGACAGTAAATCGCTCTTTGTTTTTGGATGAGTTATTGGTGGATGGGTTGAGGAAAGATACTAATGAATTCTATAAGTTGAATTACAGATCCGCCACATTGCAGACACTGTGGGACGCATATAAAGCGTTTATTAGAGGTAGGCTTGTAGGGCTGGCCACTTGCAGATATAGAGCCGAGAGAGACCAGTTGAAACAACTTGAGCTTAAGGTGGCCTTCTTGCAGGGAGCCTCCTCAAGGGCAGAGGAAAAACAGAGGGGGTTTCTTTAATGCTCAGTTAGAATTAGCTAGGTCGAAGCTGGGTTTATTCTTAGAGGGAAAAGCGAGAAGGGCATGGGGATGTAGTAGGGGAATGTAGTAGGTTTGCCCATTATGAATATGGGGAAGGCTATGGAAAGCTTTTGGCATGGAAAACTAGATCAGACCGTTCTAGGAATGTAATATCATTTGTTAAGTCAGAGATTACGGGAGTCGACTGTATAATTAACCCCGAAATAGAGGAGGCCTTTGTGTTTTTTTTAAAGAATCTGTATACGGAAAATCAGCACTCTGATGCAACGTTTGAAACATCTGTAAAGGGGTACTTGGAAGTGCTTCATCTCCCCCAGTTAACAGTAGCAAAACAGAACCAGCTTGTGAGAGAAATAGATCACGGGGAGGTGAGGATGGGGATTTTAAATTTATAGAAGGGGAAAGCTCCGGGTCCAGATGGTCTGCCAAACAAATTATATGGTAATCTTTGTGAGGAGTTGGTTTCTATTTTGACAGAGTTGTTTAACTTCCTTTTACAGGAGAGGGTGGATATGCATAGGTCTTGGAGTGAGGCAGTTATAAGCCTTCTATTGTAACCAGGGAAGGACCCGGCCCTTTGTAGCTCATATAGACCAATTTCCCTGTTGAATTCAGATTATAAGCTTTACACACATATATTGGCTAACAGGCGTCAGAGTGTTATTTGTGAATTGATCCATGAAGACCAGAAAGGGTTTGTCAGAGGTAGATACTTGCATGAATTGACTCACGACTTACTGGGGACAGTGGATCTGGCTATCACCGAAAAAGTCCCCTTATCAGTTCTCACGTTTGATGCCGCCAAAGCTTTTGACCGGGTAAATTGGCGCTTCTTACAAAGTGTAATGGAGGCCTTTGAGGTGGGCCCGAAATTCATGAAGGCAATTCAGGTTATTTACAAAGATCCATCAGCTCGTATCTTGATTAACAGAAAGTTATCTTCCAGATTTAGTATTCAGAAAGGGACGCGGCAGGGGTGTCCATTGTCTCCTCTTCTTTTCAATTTATATATTGAGCCCCTGGCGGTCAAAATCAGGGCGGATAGAGCGATCTCTACTTTTCAATGTATGTGTTGGGAGAAGAAGGTTGCTCTGTATGCTGACGACCTTATGATATATACGGGCGATTTGACGCGGGTTTTTGCCCGAATTTTAACATCTTTGAAGGAATATGGAGATATTTCGGGTTATGCTGTTAATCCAGAGAAAACTGAGATCATGTGTTGGAATACTAGCTTTGATAGTCTGCTGATCAAGCAACAGATTAGATATCTGGGTATTCAAGTTATTTCCAATCTTAATGAATTGGCCCGGGTTAATTTTGACAAAATCTGCAAAGAAACTCGCAACTTACTGAAGACCTGGGCCGGGCACCCTCTGTCCTTCATAGGCAGAGTAAATATTCTTTAAATGATGATTCTCCCTAAATTTACATTCCTCTTTAATACGATCCCCTTGGAGTTTAAGAAGAGATGGTTTCAGAAGATGCAAGCTGACTTGACTTCGTTTGTTTGGTCCTCAAAAGGTGTTAGGATTGCTTGGCAGAAACTATGCAGGCCCAAGGGGAAGGGTGGGATTGCAGCTCCTGATTTCTATAAATATTATTTAGCTTTTCATTTGAAAAATGTTAGGATCCTATTACGGGACAGGTCTGAATATACGTCATTCTGGTGTGCAGCGACTCAGGAGCTTTCGGCTGTCCGGCAGCCATTTTTTGTATACGTTTGGTCACCCAAACTTTTTCAAAAAGATTCGATTGAAGCTTCTTAAAGATGCTGCTAGAGTATGGTGGTTGGTTCGCCAAGCTTTTCATATTAATTACTATAGTCCTAGGGCTCCGGTTTGGTATTCCCCTGGCACTCCTGAGTTTCTTCTAGATAGACTGGTTCTGGCATTAAAAGGAGTGACAAAGTGGGGACAACTTTTGAAGGATGCGAAGCCGGTCCCCTGGTTAGAATTGGAGGAATTAACAGATTATAAGCTTTCAAGGTTTAAGTATGTACAACTAGCGAGCTGGGCAGCATCTCTTCAGGAGAAAGGGGGAGTGTATAATCCTTGGGAGGGAAAACTATCCTCGACCTTGGTACATAAGGAAGTTTCTGTTTGGTATCAGGCATTGCTTGATGCACCAGACTCAGTGGCTTTGTTTCTCGAGAAGAAATGGGGAGAAGTTTTTCCAAATTTGGATTTTGTGCATATTTGGGAAAGGTCAAGCTCCATGCTATGGTCGGTAACTAGGTCAGTTGCTCTGAAAAAAATCAACTGTTTACCATGCATAGGGTTTATTGGTCTCCCCAGAGGCTGTCTGCGGTGGGGAACTTAGAAAAGAAGTGCCCGCGGTGTGGAGAGCCAAACGCAGATGACGTCCACATTTTTTGGAGCTGTCCATACTTACCTCTTTTTTGGTAAGGGATTAACGGTTTTCTTGAGCAATTCATAAGTATTGATATAGAAGTTACCCCCCTATGGTATTCTTTGGTGTTCTTTCCAATTCAACATGGGAACTGAAGTTATCTAGGCTGTGTAAGGGTATACTGTTTTTGTTGATATTATTGGCCAGGAGACAAATATGTTTAAAGTGGGTTAGTCCTTTACCTCCGAGTGTTTTGGACTGGGTGTCTTCAGTGGATCACTTTTCCTGTTTGGAACGTAGCGGTTCAATGGGTATTAACGATGAATGTTGGGCCATTTGGGAAAATGCTCGACAAAATAGAATCACTTTTGATGTGTAGTCTTATAAATATTTTTGTCTTTTCTGTATCATGTAGTCCAATGATTATTTCCGCCTCCTTTTCCCCCCTCCCTCTCCTCTCTTTTGCTCTCTTTCCCTCGTTCATCGATCTGTGGTTGGAGAGGAGCATTGGGAGGGTTCGGGAGAGGTGAAGTGTGGCATCTAATTGGTTCTAAACCTATTTAAGGAGGTTACCATGCTAGATGTTGGTTGATGACCCTCGTACAGTATGGTGGGATTTACTTATGAGGACAAAAAAAAAAAACATGTATTGGTGCAGCAGTAGATATGTCTGATTTAATGTTCTCAAAATCCTTCTGAAGATCCTGGTTCCAAACAAAGTTTTCTCTTATTTTTAGCAATTGTCTTAAACCATATATTTTTATCGCAAAGCTTTCCACATATTTAGAATAAAATTCTGCTGGCCCCAAAAATGATCTAACTTCATCTCTAGATGTTGGAGCAGAAGCCTCTCTCACAGCATCAATTATGTGTTTCTTTGGAGAAATACCATTCATCCCCACTTCATGTCCTAAATACGTTACTGATTTTAGTACAAATTTACATTTCTTTATTTCTGCTGTTAACCCATTTAAGTTCAGTATTCTTAATACCTCTTCCAATCTATTGTCATGTTCCAGTTTGTCTCTTCCCATAATTAGAATGTCATCTTGGAAATATGTTACACCATCCATACTTTTGAACAATTAATGCATCAACCATTGAAATACTGCTGCAGCAGATGCAAGACCAAAGGGCATGCAAACACACCGGTAACAACCAAAGGGTGTGATAAATAAAGTCAAACTTCTGCTATCAGGATGTAATTCTACCTGGTGGTAAGCTGATGTTAAATCTATGGTAGAGAACCATTTTTCCCCAGTCGTGTGTGCCAAAAGTTCATTTATTTTTGTAAGAGGTTGTTTGCCCACCACAATGCTCTTATTAAAGTCTCTAAGGTCAATGCATAACCTCAATTGCCCATTAGGTTTTTTGGCCACTACTAAAGGTGCCAACCATTCTACACTCTCAACAGGTTCAATTATTCCTTTCTTCTCTAGTTTATTCAATTCTTCTATCACATTCTTTTGTAGTCCCAAAGGTATATTCCTTGCTTTGTGACTTATTGGTACTGCTTCTTCCTTTAACACAATCTTGTGTATATAGCCTTGTAATTGTCCTACTTTTCCTGTAAACACTTCAGGAAACCTCCTTACCACCTCTGCATGAATGGAGATCATAGATTCATCCAACAACAGAACTTGTTCATTGCTGTTAGGATCCAAGGTTATACCTAAATTCCCCTGGTCCATCCACCCTAACACCGAGGGTCCTTTCTCTGCTACATATAACTTTCCTTGAGATTTCCTTCCTTAAAACTCAAATGTGACCCATTTAAAACCTACCATAGGAATGTTTTCACCAGTAAAGGTAACGGGGTGCACATCTGTATCATTTAACTCAATCCCTAAAACCTTTGCAAATTTATCATTCTAAGCAGATCGTTGTATTATCGTATAAGGAGAACCTGAATCGGCTATTATTTCAATGTCCACTCCAGCAATAGTCATATTGCACATTGGTCTTTTTTTAGATTTGTCAACAACATCTAAAATTGCATTATCCTCAATACTCAAAATGTTATCCGATTCATTCCCTTCTCCCAATGTGTTTTTTTCTTCCTCTAAAATGCAATGCACACTTTCTCTTCTTTTCCTCCTTCTGCAAACGTTGGCAAAATGGCCAATTATCCCACAATACGAGCATTTACTTCTCCAAGCAGGTCAGTTCTTATCTCCTGCGTAATGTCCTTTATTTCCACATCTGAAACATTCCTAGTCTTACCCAAGTAGTCTCTCATCATCCTTAGTTTTTCCCTTGAATATCCTTTCAACCGATTTATCGTTTTGCTTATTCTTAAAAGCACTACTGCTCTTAGTCACTTTACAGACAGGATCCACTTCAGTCTCAGTCTTCTTTGCCGCCTTTGCACATCTTCTAGACATCTCTGCCTTCTTTACTATGGCAATTATGTCATTAAATGGTGCCTCTCCACATACCCACAATTTTTCTTGTATGTTGTCATTGTTCGAATGCATGACAATCTGACCTCTGATTAGGTCTTCTTGTAGTGTCCCAAATTTACAGTTTATAGCTAATTTCTTCAAAGCAGATACATAGGGGGTCATTACGACCCTGGTGGACGGCAGAGAAGCGGCGGTAAGACCGCCAACAGTCTGGCGGTCAAATGTTTGCAATTATGACCATGGTGGTTACCGCCATGGTCATCCGCCGCTTCTCCGGCGGGCGGAGACGACCGCTGGGCTGGAGATCTGGGTCTCCAGCCTGGCGGTTGTCACTATACCGCCGGCGGTATTTGGACCCGGCTGACCACCATGGATTTCATGCGGTTTGGAACCGCCATGAAATCCATGGCGGTAAGCACTATCAGTGCCAGGGAATTCCTTCCCTGGCACTGATAGGGGTCTCCCCCACCCCCCACCCACACCCCGACTCCCTCCCCTACACCCCCCACCACCCCGACCCCCAACATCACATCACTCATTCACACACGACACGCACGCAAGCACCACCAACACACATACACGCACACACCGACATACATGCCAACATCCACACACACAGTCAGACACGCACACCCACATTCAAACATACACGCACACAACCATACAGACATACCTACACACATACACGCACTCATTCCCAAACACACAACACCCCGCAGGCATACACGGACTCACACACGCCCTCTACATACACACACGCACACCCCCATGCATGCACACAACACACAACACACCCCACCCCCTCCCCTAACGGACGATCGACTTAGCTGGTCCATCGATCCTCTGGGAGGGGACGGGATCCATGGGGGCTGCTCCGCCGACACCACACCGGCAACAGAACACCGCCACGCCGAATCACAGGACGTGATTCTGTGGGCGGTGTTCTGTTGACGTGGAGGTGGAGCAACCTCCACTTCCCCGCCGACCGCCAGTATGGCTGTTGGCAGCTCTCCGTCTGAAAAAGGACAGAGAGCTGCCAACAGTCATAATACGCTGAGCGGAAAACCGCCACCACTGGCGGTCTTCAGCACGGCGGTCCCTCGGCGGTCTTGACAAAAGACCGCCGAGGTCAAAATGACCCCCATAGTCCTCTATAGATTCCATCTTATTCTGCTTCCTCTGAAAGAAATTATATCCATCAATAGCTACACACAAAGTAGGTTGATAGTAAGTATCTAAATCTTCCAAAGCATCTTTGAAAACCTCCCTAGATCCTTCCTCCCTAAGTTTTTTCTCCATTTCAGTATATAACCGTAAGCCTTCAGGCCCTAAACTGTGTAATAAGATCTTCTTTTTCCTTTGTGATGTAAATTCTTCACCATGTTCATCTTTAATTGCAGATAATTAGTTCTTAAAATACTCTTTCCAGTCTGCCCATTTCATTTGCGGCTCACCAGGACGTGGTAAAAAAGGTACTGGTGGTGTTAATCCTAAATTCTGCATTTTTTTCTTATTTATTCCTCAGTATTATTTTCAATTTGTCTTCATACACTTCCACATCCGTGATAGACAATTAAAAGTTAAAGTCAGTTTATTTATTCAAAATAACTTCACACTTCACACTCTTTACTACTTCCTTAATAAACAATGCTTCCTTAATAAACGATTCTCACACTTCTCAAATGTTATTTTACTTCCAACAGTATTTGTACTGTTCCCTTAACTGCCAAGGGTTAATACGTGTGCAGTTGAGATCGGCACGTATCCAGTTTGCCTGGTAACGCGTCTCCTCAACTCTCCTTCCACTGCACATTGAACGCGTATCCTAGCAATGGCTCAAGTCTGTTATATTTGTTTTTCCAAACAGGTGGTTCCCCACACTTACGATCCTTTGTCAGCTTGCTGTCTTAGTAATTAACTTCCTGCGATGACTCCTCCTCCTTGTCTGTCCTCATATACACAAGGATTTTCCTTCCTTCTATCAGCGCTGTGCCTCAACAAGCAGTGCTGTCTTAACAGCACTTCCGCTCACCGCCTGCTCTCCGCGGTAAGTGCCTCATAGTATCTTATCCTCCAGTTGCCAAATTGTAGAATGAAAAGATGTACAATAAAGGTTTACTGCTGTTTATTTGAGAGCAAGCGTTACTCCGTCGTTTCCTCACATCTCAACAACTGTTCTGCCACATTCTAGAATCCCCCCGTATCGTTACTACGACACAAGTAGCCTCTATACCACAGAGGGCGTGTTAGTGTCAGATTTTCCAACAATCACGTTGGCATATAATGCTAGAGTACATTACACGACAATCAGGGCACATGAGGGGAGCTTAAGGGGCAGTGGAAAGGGAGAGGACCTCGGATTAGTATGGGGACTCAGTGAGAGAAAACACAATATTTTGTAAAATAACCAATATTGTTGAAGACTTTCAAAACAGAGAGCGAGAGAGTGTGTGCATGTTTTTTACTGTGTATATGTAAAAATGCTCAGTGAATTGTGATGGAGACCTCACCATTCCCGACTGAAAGTAGCTGTACCCAACTATTTACCAGAAAATACAATTATTAGGGGTGTGTGGCACCCGAAACAGCCCCCCTCCCCAAAGCTATGTTCCTAGGTGTCATTATTCTTTTGTTTTCCAGACTCCTGGTTTTGGGCTTTTTTCTAAAAAAAAAAACATTTTGCAGAGCAGATGCAACAAACATGGTGCCTGCTTTGCAAAGTTCACACCCTTCAAAACAACTTCTGTAAGTGCAGTTACAAAGAATGTTTTAGGGATCCTACCTGGCAGGCGGGCTCTCTATGGCAGGCAGTCCTCCACCAAGAAAGTGGAGGCCATAACATCTGCTGACATGGCAGGTTGGCCAGCCAACAGTGTCTAACCCCACCTTCAAGCATATATTCTGGCACAGGCATGGCTTAAGCCGGCAACAATTTATTGAAGGAAAGCCTATACCATTAAAGGAGTGACTGAGATAACAAACTAACACCATTACGTGGCTCTCACGTCCCAACTTTCCACCCACGTGCACCAGATGTAAATTGCATAAAGATTACGTCCCTCATTTACAGTACACATTCATTACACACACCCTTACTCAGTCACACATAGATTGAAGTATATATGAAACTACAATGAAAGTAGCATGTATTCTATCACAAAGTAATTAAATGTACAAATACAGGCCTTCACAGCTGTTCTACTTGCCTTATAAAGCTCTATAATAGTCTTAGTTGGTACAATCCTCTCCCTTATGCAATAGCCTCAGCTTCTCCATTGACTTCTCTGGTGCCTCCAATTGTTTGTTTTAGTTTATTTATTATGTTAATCGGAACAGGCAGCAACATACTACACAAATTTTAAAAAATGCAAACGAAACAAAACCTTCAACACCAATATTTTAGCTTGTTGCATACGTTAGGATGCTATCTTTGTATGATAGCACATTACGTATCTCACCTTTCAAGACCTGTTGGTATCACCAGGCTGGCTGTATGACCCCTCATGGAAGTTGTGCTTCCCCTAGATTAGCCAGGCACGCTCTGATTGGTGCCCGTATGTCCATTGGTATTGCACCAGCTGTTATCAGTTCAGAAAGTGTCCCTCCAGTCAGTTTATAGCACATCACTCTATGGCCCATATTTATACTTTTTTAGTGCCGCATTTGCGTAATTTTTTTACGCAAAAGCATCGCAAACTTACAAAATACAGTTGCATTTTGTAAGTTTGCACCGATTTTGCATCAAAAAACTATGCAAATGCGGCGCTAAAAAAGTATAAATAGGGGCCTATATTTCCACGTATTCACTGTTGGGTTGGGACTTTGCACCCAATGTACTGCGACAATTTAAACTTCCAGCTGTTATCCCATTTATTACCACATATCAAGCAATAAATCCGACTCTGCCAAATCCTTTAACACATAGCCCTTTCCACTTGCTCTCTAGTCCTTAACAGTAAAGCATAAAGTATTCCTGCAAACTGGTACCTGTCCTCAGCTACATTCTTGTCCATTCTCTACTTAACTATATTACAACAAGCGCCTCCCAATATAACCATTTCAAACCAACTGACCAGCCTTTTGTCGCACTGAGTATCATGAACAAAAGTGGCCTAATCTACTATCTACTTATTTTGTTTTCAGTCTCATACTGTCCATATCTTCATCTTTATCTTACCCAGATACTTCCTATCTCCAACACTCACATTATCATACATTACCCCTTGTTCCTCGTTCTGTTTCTTTTTTAGCAATGCAAAACCGGGGAGGTGGCCTCTCCAACAAGATGGATTGGACGTGTTTACGAGGTGCTCCCATACATGTTTATTTATCCAATAGTATCCTGTAGACCTGAACCGTGCTCGTCACCCCCTAAGAGTTGGCTCTCAGTGCCCAATGCTGAGGCACATGTGGAGAGGACTCTGAAAGGTGAAGAAGGAAAGTTTGAGCTGGCGTTGGCTCGGAGTGGCCAGTGCCGCCCTGCAAGGTCTGGTGGGTTGAATTGTTATGGAAGCGAGCCCTGAGTGCTGATGCCACCAAGTAGTAAAGCATGGGCGATGAAGAGCTTCCAGGCATCCCCACTAATGAAGCAAATGCCATAAGAGATGGTGAGCCTTGCAACACTCGAAGCGCAGGCCAGAAGCTGAGGAGCAGAGGACTGGAGGAAGAACTTCCCATGGGCCCCAGGTGATGCGACGCAGGAGCGCAACCAGAGAGATTTGGTCATTGACACATCAGAGGCAAGGGATTACCAGTTTACCATGGGTGTGCTAAGCCCTGGGGATCCTTTTTATTCCCGCAACAGGTGCCCTCACTATAGCCTTGTTGCTCGCTCAATAGGGTGGTAATGTTTGTTAATGCCTCTTGGGGGCCAATGAACATGTATTTTAAGCCTTCATTCGCATCAGGGATACCTTGA
Source organism: Pleurodeles waltl (assembly GCF_031143425.1). Classification (NCBI taxonomy): domain Eukaryota; kingdom Metazoa; phylum Chordata; class Amphibia; order Caudata; family Salamandridae; genus Pleurodeles; species Pleurodeles waltl. Next base: position 749,625,805 of record NC_090440.1, on the reverse strand, counting down.
CCGCACTCATAGGCCCTGTGCTGAGTGCACAAAACTTTGATAACAAATGTCATAGTCATAATGACACTTCCTCCTGCACAAGGACACAGAACAAATGTGCGCAGTGTACAGTGAGTGGGCAGGAGATAGACATGTCAAATAGGTTGATGAACCTTGAAGAAATAACTTCAGACAAAACTGGAACACATGGGACTGTGGCACATCAGCCCCTGTGACGGGCCACATCTTGAGGGGCAAGTGGATTCAGTTTGTTTCTGGAGAGCTGTGGGTTCTCTTTGATGATATTAGGATCACTACTACTCAAAGCCTGGGTGCAAAACATGGTATACTTTCACACTGACCCGACTGGATAGAGGCCTCCTGGGAAGCATTAGAAAATAAAATTGGTTCAGTGGCTCTAGATTTAGGCCTTCTCAGGGTGGCCCAGTGTAAGGTGTCTGAAAGGGTAACAAAGGTGAAGTCTGTGCTTGTGAGAACTCACCCAACAGTACTTGAGATGCAGAGGCAGTTCACAGAACTGCAGACTAAGGTATAGGTGATGCAGGGAAGGGCAGAAGACTCCGAAGGCCATTCCAAGAGAAATAATGTTAGGGTAGTGGGGATGCTAGCGAATGTAGAAAGCCTCAGCACTGAGTTAAATGTGGAAAAATGACTTCAGCAAGTGTGGCCTTTCACAGTTCTTCTCAATCAATTGTAAACACAGGTGCCTACAACTCCCTCAGATCAGGAGCTATACCTTGACTGATGGTGGCACATCTGCTGAATTACAGTGAGCAAGATAATTTGCTTCAGTTTGCTCTATGTAGACAAGGTGGAAGGCAATAAAGTGTTTTGTGGTTTCTATTCTGGTAATAAAACTATGTATTTAGGATGGCAGCGCCACTGAGCATGGGAGACTGAGGTCCTTATTAGGAGTTTGGCAGTCCAGGGTCACAGTGATAGTCAGACTGCTTCAACTCAGCTTTCTGCCAGCCTTTCCATGGTGGGGACCTCACCATGGAAAGGCTTGTGGAAAGCCAGTGCCAGGGGCAACATGGGGGCCCCTGCCCAGCATCACCAGAATGCCGGTGTGTGCTTTGCATACATTGCGCATTATGAGGGTGCTGGAGTCCTTAAGGGAGCCAAGACCAATATCATAGCAGTAACCGTGTATTACAATGTTCCCGCCAGTCAGCCAAGCGGGAACATTGTAATACATTCAGGGGGGAGAACGTCATCGCCATGGTGGTGGCATCTTCCCCGCAAGTTTGGCGGCCCCGGTGTGGGACGGCCAGACTCATAATGAGGCCCTAAGTGCTACCCACATCACTTGGAAGCTGTCAGCCTAACTCCTGGCTAGTTCACAGTGCCTCACCAAAACCTCTGAACCTATTGGGGTGAAAGGTGATTTGTGGCAACCTAAACCTGACATTCTGACTCCTCAGGGAAGTCGTGGAAACAGATCATACCCTTTTCTCTTGGTTACTCATCTACCCAGGCATGCCAAGGCAAGACACAAGCTGCAAACTGGATTTCAATGCATTTATTGAAGCAATTGTATCCTAGTGTAGAAAGCACTAGTTTAGCAGATGAAACAGAGCATATTAATCAATATAACAGCCAAAGTGTAGAAGATGATCACCCCACCATTTTGTGGGATTCTAGAGAGACTAGAGATTCCTACCAAAACCCTACGTCTAGATCTGAGAGCAGTGTGGTTGTAATCCTTCTGTATGACCCGATCTAAGGGAGTAGCCCCAGCCCCATACCTGAATAGAACAGCAGATGTCTGCCTGTTGTCTGGATGGCAATCCTCTTTGGAAGTTGAAGAGTCAGCGCCAGGATCAGAAAAGCTATCTGTCTTGTGGTATGCATCCTAGGACGGAATGCCATCTACTCTCCTCTAGCTTATGTGTTGTTTATATAATAACCCATATCATGTTCAGAGAACAGTTCTGATGTAATGTTGTGTCTCGAGGATGGAGACTGGCTCCTGGGCTGGCAATACAAGTTAACATATCATGCACCATACATTGCAGCCTTGGGCAAAGTATAGACTACATGTTGTACAACAGCTGATAAAAATGTGCAGCATGAACTATGTCTTCCTAGAAGACAGCTGATAAAATATATAAAGCAATTGCTAAAAACAGGCTTGATAAAATATAAATAAAATGTATGTAAAAGGCACAAACAGTGAAACTAAGGCTAAGATAGGATTGTCCAACCTAGGTGCTAAAGGGTCTTCACAACTAAGTGTCTCTCTTTCCAAACTGTACCCTAGCAGTGCAACAACATAGAATTGCTTTCACAACAGTCAAACATAATCTCAGGACACTGGGCATGAAATATATGTTACTTTATCCGTCAAAACTGTGAAAGGTGGTGCAGGACAGGATACATTTCTTTTAACCAGGAGAGGCACTAACGTGGTCTGAACAAAAGGCAGCAGAGATGCAGGTGATTCTCAGAGAACCCAAAGACCACAAAAGACAAGAAAAGAAAGTGAAACCATAAGACTAGAGAGACCCCTCATAGATTGACTAGAAGTCAGGACAAAGTTCATACAGATTAAAGCACTGAAAGAATTGTCACAGTGGAGGGAGCTACAATGGCCTCCCCGAGATAGGGGCTCCACATTAGATTGTATTGTATTGCATCATTTATATAGCATTTGCTTGCCCGATGTTGGAGACAGAAGCACCTGACTACATGGAATGCATGCTTCACCATGTAGGATGTGTGCATGGAAGGATGTTGTCTTTGTTTTGATCCTGTGTGGGAAGTGTGTCCATCTTGTGCGGCGTGAGGACCACCGAGGTGTAGTTATCATGTTTTCGGGTGCAATGCTTAGCAGTCTGATGGATGAAGAAGTATGAAAAAGGTGTGCAGTTTATGTTTTTTAGTAAGCTGGCAGCTTTGAGTAGTACTGTAGGCCCCTTTTTGGTATTTCTTATGTTCATAGTTCACTTAGCTGGTTATTTCAATGAGTTTTCCATTCTGAGATATTTTGTTTATGGTTCATGGTCCTGAGCAGGCATAGGTTAGAGGGAGGAGTGGTGGGATGGACTTTTTTAATACCATCCCAAATCTTATTGTCACTGTGAGATGCCAAGAAGTGACCATAGTATGTAGCTTGTCGATTCCATGCCTGTTCAGATGATAATGGGTGGTTTGTTGCTTTGGACTAGTACACTACTGGATGAAGGATATGGCCCTTAGAAGTTTAGTCTTATGTGAGTTCCACAGTGTCAAGCAGTAAAGGGAATTATTAGGCAGCCTGTACGAACTGTAATCAACTGACTGCCAAGCGTCATGATTAGTTTTAGTGTGGGTTATGTTTTGTATTACGATTGCATTATATAGCACTAACTACCACTGATGAGGCATTGCTGTGCTTTACTCTAGAGTTAGTGTTTCTGTAGTTATTGTTAGGTATTGGGATTAGTCTTGTGCTCTACTTGAGCCATTCCAGGCCTTTACTCCCATTTCTTTGTGGTAGATTATATTAGTAGAAAATTAAGGGCCACAAAGCAACTCAGCATGGCGATGCGGTCGCAAATAGGAAGGGAACTCCCCTTCCTATTTGCGAGTCGCAGCCTCAAATTGCGAGTCGGTACCGACTCGCAATTTGCGGTTGTGCATCGCGTTTGGCCTTTTGCACGTCGCAAACTGCGTTTTCGCAGTTTGCGGCGTGCAAAAGGCTACCTACATCTGGCCCTTAGTGTGATATTTAGTGGGGGGAATGAGAATTTCATGTATTGGTCAGCGATATTAATAGATGAGCTACAGGAGATTAGGTGTAGTTTGGGGGCAGGGAGAGGTTGTGATCATTGAAATAAGGCATTGGCAAATTGCAAATGCACAATAATAGTGATCAAGGCAAACATGCTTGTGTTTTAGAGTAAGCTCTGCTCTGAGAGAGAAGACATGCAGAGGATGGAAATAAAGGAGAGGGTCATTTGGAGAAAAAAAGAAAGTGGACTATCTGAAGTCTGAAACCAAGGCTGTTTTTTCATGAAAGGTTTATAGGAATGCTGTTGAGGCTTTCTGAGATAACACACATAACTGTAAAAGGAGACAACATAACTTGTATGTGATGTGTTACAATACCACTATATGCCAGGATAACCCCACCGTTCACACACATCACTATCACCCACCGGTCAAATACAGTTGGCAGTTTATGGTACTCCTATCTGAATTTTATCTCATTTTTTAGCTATCTTTTTCAATTGTTTCTAGCTTGACTCATGTATGTAGATACAATTGGAATATTGTTTCTAGCATTACATTCCAAAAACATCTTATGTTTAACATTCTCATTTGTCAATTGTTTTAATAACACATACAAATTAAGATTAGGCTGTTCATTGAACTTTAAGACTTTTTCAAAAAGAGTGGCTATACAAATAAATAAGATGACTAAATTGATTTGGTTAAGGAATAGGGATTGCTGGTACCACTACCAGTATTTCCACCAGTAACTTAGACCCCGTGTCCTCAATTGATGTGTGTTCCATCTGAGAATATAGGAGGGGAGGCACTGGTGGAAGATGCCACTTGGCACCTAATGATGGAGATGCCACCCTTGATCCTCCATCGGACATCTGCGCCATTCCTCTATAATGGCACTTAGAGACCCTGCTAGATGGATGGCCACCAGAAAGATGTTCTACTGATCCAAGCACTTCTACAGGTGTAAGGTGTCCTGTCACAGGAACAGGACCCCATTTTTCCATGCTTGTGGCAGTACTAAATTGTGTTAGTGTTGTCAATTAGGCCCTACACCAGCCTTCCCTTAATGGATGACATCAAGGCTTTGAAGGGCAGATGGATCACTCAAAGCTTCAAAAGATTGATGTGAAGCTGGCTCACTACTGGAGAACAGAGGCCTCTGCTCTCCATCTCTCTCAGGTGTCCCCTTCTTCCACTGCTGCAATGACACATCTGTCACAACCATCAAGACTGGGTGGGGCAGGGAGAGTAGCCTGCCGGTGGTCAGCTTGCATTTGGCTGCTAGCACAAAAAATTCTGAGTCGTCTCCTGCATGATCTGTATGTAATCAGAGAGGGATCCTTGATGCTGGGCCCACTGAACCCTAAGGTTCCACATGCAAGATTTGCATATTTCAACTGGCGTTCAGGATGAAGGGCATGCATGAAGCTAGGATTCTAAGAAGCCTCAGAGTTGTTCTCACTTATGCTCAGGGTTGAGCCTAAACCATTACAATCATATCCTGAATAACACATACTTGTTCTTGCTGTATCCATAGTAAAGTGTTCAACACAACAGATGATGCAACTGGAGCTGTGGATTTAAATCAGAATCAGGGAATCCAAGCTTTGGAGGTTTTGAGGGTTACACTGATGAAGGCAGATGAGTACCTGTGGCTGTGTGAGAGAAAGTAGAAGGGAGTGGAGTGGAATCATCATAGTAGTCGTAACTGTCTCTGCTTTTGTGTGATTGTTTACAGTATTAACAAAGCTGAGCGAGCCCAAGGACTAGAAATGTAGGGGCTCATTCTGCAGTGTGATATGATTGTGGGGGTGGGTGGAGGAAATGTGTCAGTTCCTTACAGGTAGGTGCTAGTACAGACTACAGCCAAGCATCAGATATTGGGCGAGGGGCACATCTTTATTTGCTGAGGAGCTAGCTTCCGTTACCCATATACTCATGGACCTGTGTGAGATCACTGGTCATCTCAGAAATCCTAGGTTTAGTTTATTGGACAAAGTTAATTTCCTACATTTTCTAGATAGGTTGATAAATACAGATATGGCAAACAATATTGTCATTGTCTGAAGGAGACACATGGGAAGTGTAATACTGAATTTTTTAGAACATAATCAACAGGCCTACATGGTTAAAATGCTAGGGAACGGGGTGGTTGGAATCACAGACCGTCAGTCACCAGAAGTCATGTCTATGGCTGTTTTGGGACTTGAGCATAAATACAGAATCAAGGGCCAGATGTATCAAGATTTTTTGCATTCACAAACGGTGCGAATGCCTGTGCTTATTACATGGCCAGTCAAAAGTGAGATTGTGCACTAGTGTATTTTCTAAAGTCTGGCCAATTCTGGTACCCTACAGGGTATTCCCCTTTTACCCTTACTATTTGCTTGGCTGTAGAGCCTTTGGCTGTAACACACTTATGAGATGATTGAGGCATAAAGGTGAGCCCAGTGACAGATGGCATCTCACCGTCTGATGATGATATTTTGGTATACCTACAAGATGTACCCCAAGTGGTCCCACTGGTTCAAGAAAGCTGGACCTCATTTGTGAAATATCAATCTTGAGGGTTAACTACTCAAAGTCCTGTATGTATACCTTGATTAAGTCATCCATGTCCCTGTCAGGACTTTGAGGCCTTCACTAAAGCAACTTTGGGAACTTGTGACATTTGGTGGTCCAAGTGTATCACTTTGAAGTTCACATGATAGACGAGAATATAGGAAAAGCACAGTGGTGTTGTGGGAGTCAGTAGCCTTCTGGAGGAAACTGCCATTGTCAGCCAAAGGAAGAACAGCACTGTCAAAAATGGTAGTTATCCCACATTTACTATACTTGCTCACAGCCCTTTTGTTGTACGTACCTAGGAACTATTTTACTGTGCTAAATGGAATACTGGTGGATCTGGTGAGGACTGGGGACAGGCACAGACACCCCATCAGTAAACTGCAGTGGCCGGCAATGGAAGGGGTGCTGCGAGCTCATGAATATGAATTATATTATACATTGTGGCACAGCTTCAGTGTTACATGGGCGGAGGACTTGGGATATCAGGAGTTCCAATCTGTGGGAGACAGCTACACATGGAATAATGTACTGATGAGATTATATGAACTAGGCAGCAAAGATAATATGCTTCCCTGACTATTAGAGGCACTAGATACTGATCCGGGGTTACAACTTGAGCCACCCATGTTGCCACTGTCTGCTTTTAGGAAATTAGCAGATTGAATAAATACCCAAGTGTGGCATAGAGTAAAACTGGCCCATCTATCTGGGACATCTGATCTAAGAAGTGAGAGTATAAATGTTAGAAATGGGGTCTTTGGTTGGTAGTCAGGTTACCCCCTGTTCAAGCAAGGACCCTCACTCTAGTCAGGGCAAAGGAGAAACACACCTGGTTAGCCCCCAATCACCCCCTTGGTAGCTTGGCATGAGCAGGTAGACCTAACTCAAAAGCAATGTGTAAAGTATTTGTAGCAACACACACAGTAATACAGTGAAACACTACAAAATGGGCACCACACCAGTTTAGAACAATAGGCAATATTTATCTAAATCAAACAAGACCTAAACAACAAAAATTCAATATTCACAAGTCAAGATATGCATTTTCAAAAGAATGAGAGTCTTGCTCAATAGAAAACAATGGAAACAATGATTTTGCACAAAGTACCTTGTTAGTGTTAAAAATAAAGCTGTACGGGCAAGCGTCGGTCAGAAAAGTAAGCAATGCATCAAGTCCTTCCTCACAAGGGAGGCTGTGTGTCGTTTCTTCTCCGGTCGGGTCGGTGATACGTTGTTTTTCTCCCTCACAAGAGAGCGATGCGTTGATTTCTAGATAGGCCACCTCGGATTCACATCAGGTTAACATTGACGCCCAGGGGCGATGGTTGAAAAATCTAGTCGCATTGTGTTAGAAAAACCGTGCTACGTAGGGTTTGCGTCGTTATCAGCAGCCACAAGTGGGTTTTGCGTGTCGTTTCTCCAGCTGTGATGCATCGATCTCCCAGCCGCGATACAGGTGGCATGTCAATTTCAGCCCCAAATCTGGCAGAGCGTCATTTATCAGCTGTGTTGCAGATGATGCTTCGAAAATTTGCCCGCACGGTGTTCTGTGCGTGGATTTTCAGCTCTTGTTCTGCCAACTTCACCTTTCAAGGGCCCAGGGACTGAATAGGACACCACTTGGCAGGGCAGGAGTCTCAGCAGAGATAGTCCAACAAAGTACAGTCACAGGCAGGGGCAGCACTCCTCCTCAGCCCTTCTGCTCTTCTCCTTGGCAGAGGTTCCTTTTGGTTCCAGAAGTGATCTTGAAAAAAAAGTCATTTTCAGGGGTTTTTGGTCCAATACTAATACACCTTTCTGCCTTTGAAGTAGGCATACTTTAAAGTAAAGTCTCTGTTGTTCACAACATCCTGCCCAGGCCAGACCCCAGACACACACCGGGGGGTTGGAGACTGCATTGTTAGAGGGCAGGCACAGCCCATTCAGGTGTAAGTGACCACTCCTCCCTCCACTCTAGCACTGATGGCTCATCAGGATATGCAAGCTACACCCCAGCTCCCTTTGTCTCATTGTCTAGAGGGGATTCACAAATGCCCAACTGTCAAACTGATTCAGACAGGGAATCCACAAATAGGCAGAGTCACAGAATGGTTTAATCAAGAAAATGCCTACTTTCTAAAATATGTATTTTTAAATTGTGAGTTCAGAGACCCCAAACCCCATATTTCTATCTGCTCCCAAAGGGAATCTGCACATTAATAATTTAAAGGCAGCTCCCATGTTAACCTTTGAGAGAGATAGGCCTTGCAACAGTGAAGGCTGACTTTTGCAGTATTTCACTGTTAGGCCATGTAACACACAGCAGTACATGTCCCACCTTAAACATGCACTGCACCCTGCCTATGGGGCTACCTAGGGCCTACCTTAGGGTGTCTTACATGTACGAAAAGGGAAGGTTTAGGCCTGGCAAGTGGGTACACTTGCCAAGTCGAATTGCAGTTTAAAACTGCACACACAGACACTGCAGTGGCAGGTCTGAGCGATGTTTACAGGGCTACTAATGTGGGTGGCACAACCAGTGCTGCAGGCCCACTACTAGCATTTGATTTACAGGCACAGGGCACCTCTAGTGGACTTTACTAGGGACTTACTAGTAAATCAAATATGCCAATCATGGGTAAGCCAATTACACATACGTTTTACATAGGAGCACTTGCACTTTCTCACTGGTTAACAGTGGTAAAGTACCCAGATTATCAAAACTAGCAAAAACAGAGTCCAGCACACATCAACAACCTAGGAAACAGAGGCAAAAAGTTCGGGGAGACCACGCCAAGGATGCCAAGTCTAACATGTGTCCCCCCAGCTGAAAGTGGAGAGAAACTACCCAACCTCATGGGAGTTCTCACCACTAAGGCAGAAGAATCTGGACAGACCATCGGCATGTTCTGTACCGGGGCAGTGTTCCATCATAAAGTCCATCCCCTGTAGGAAATTGGACCACCTCAACAGTATTGAATTCTAACCCCTCATATGCATTAACCATCTGAGGGGCCTCTGGTCGTTCTGAACCCGGAAGTGAGTCCCAAACAAGTAGGGTATTAGCTTCTTAATTGCTCAGACCACAGCAAAAGCTTCACGCTCTATTGCACTCCACCTACGTTCCCTAGGAAGTAACCTCTTGCTAATGAAGGCTACAGGTTGATCTAGGCCCTCTTCATTTAGCTGTGATAACACTACTCCTATACCATGCTCTGAAGCCTCAGTTTGCACAACAAACTGCTTGGAGAAATCAGGTGCCTTCAGCACAGGTCCTGTGCACATGGCTGCCTTCAGGGCATCAAAGATGTCTGGTAATTCTCTGTACAGATCACCTCCTTGGTTGCTTCCTGGAAGTGAACTCATTCAAGGGAGCAATAATGGTGTCATATCCCTTGACAAAACTCCTATAATAGCAGTAAGGCCTAAATAGGCCCTCACCTCTGTCTGGGTCTCGGGTGGCTCCCAAGCCAGAATAGTGTCCATTTTGACTGTAGGGGTGCCACTTGGCCACTCCTCACCTGGTACACCACAGAGCCCTGCCCTATTTGGCACTTACTAGCCTTAAAATGAGACCTGCCTTTTGCAGGGCCTCTTATACTTTGCAGAGATGCTGCAAGTATCCTCCCAAGTAGAAATGAACACAGCAATGCCATCCAGGCAGGCTCTGAAATCATCTGGGTATCAGGTGGCATGGTCCACCAAGACCAGGATAAACCTGTTGCCCATGGCTGTCTTGGGACCAAGAGGCCCCACAATGTCAACATCAACCCTCTCGAAGGGAGGTACTGACCACAGTAAAAGGTTAGAGGGGAGCCTTGCATTTCCCCTCACTCTTGCCACTTGCCTGACAAGTTTGGCAAGACCTACAATGTGCATCTGAGTGCCTGCGCATTAGGGGCCAGTAAAAGTGGATGACAAAGGTATAGTCTTACCCCAAATGTCCAGCTAAAGACACATCATAATCCAGACCCAGTAGGAAGGCTCTGAAGCACTGGAGTACCACCAGTACACAGGCTGACCCATGCTCAGAAACCTTAGGCTCACTATTCTGGAGGCCGTCCTCCCAATAGATCAGGTGTAATCCTGGCTCCTTCCCAGCTGCCTGGTCAGCAGCCTGCTGCCGCAAACCCTCCAGAGTAGGGCATACTTTCTGTGCCTTACAGAATGCCTCCCTGGTGGGCCCCCCTTCCTGCTGCCATAGTGACAGCTCAGGGACCTCCCCCAGCTCAGCCACCTGTTTCCCTGTAGGCTCTGGGGCATCACCCTCAGGTTCAGCCTCCTCCCAGATCTTCGGGACTTCTGGGACTGGTCTCCCTTGCCCTTCCTCCTTCTGGCGGGCCCCTGGACCACTATTTCAGGCTCAAAAGGCTTCTGACCACCCTGGGGGGCTGCCATTGACTGGGTAGATACACACACACACCTAGGCAGACCCAACATCTCTAAGTGTGACTGGTGTTCCACCTCCTTCCAAGGGGAATCCTCCAGGTCATTGCCAAGCAAACAATCTAATGGCATGGTTGAAATCATAGCTTTAAGGATCCTGAGACCCCCACCCCCATTCAAAGGGAACCCGCGCCACTCTGCACAGGCACTTTGAGTTGTCCACTGCAACTATTTGGTGAAGTACACAGGGATCAATCTGCTCTTCAGACACCAGGTGACTCCTTCCTGTAGTCACACTTACTCCTGTGTCTCTCAGAGCCTCCACCCATGTCCATTGATGGTCACCCACTGCCTGTACTTCTTAGTGTTTTCAGGTACCAGGGTTCTCTGGACCATCTCACTGTCCCCTAGTGGCTCCCACCCACCTGGAACCAACTCCTCCCCAAGAGCTACACTGGCCAAGCCCTGTGACTGAGCACCAGTGGGTACCTGTGTCCCCTTGGGACATTTGGGATCCCCTCTCACATGACCCACCTGGTCACATGCATAACACTTGAGGGGACCTCCCTCCACAGGTTTCCCTTTGGAGAACATGGCATCTTCTAACTGGGGGCTGGGAATTGTTACCCTGCAAACTAAGTTGGAGCCTTTTAGAGAACTCCCCCTGTTTACCCCTACCCCTTTTCTTCTGAGAGGGACCCTGCCCAACCTTGGTGTGGTCTCCTCATACCTCTTGTGGGCCCTGGTGGTCTCCCAATGGTTTGCCTCCTGTGCAAGCTTCCTGGGATCAGTCAGCTTGCTGTCAATCAGGTGCTGGCGTAGCTCTGTGGAACAAAGACATAGAAAACAAAGAAAACAATGATTTTGCACAAAATACCGGGTTAGCGTGCCAGTCGGGGAAGCGTGCATCGGAAAAGTCTGCGATGCATCGATTCCTTCCTCACAAGGGAGGCCGAACGTCGGTTCTTCTCCGGTCGGGTCAGCGATGCACCATTTTTCTCCCTCGCAAGAGATCAATGCGTTGATTTGTGGATGGGCCACCTCAGATCCACGCAGAGTCAGGTTTACTTTGAGACCCTGGGGCGATGCGTGGGGTTTGCATCATTATCAGCAGCTGCAAGCACGTGTTGCGCATCATTTCTCCAGCCACAATATGTCGATCTCCCATCCGCAGTGCAGGTGGTGCTTCAATTTCAGCTGCAAAGCCGGAGGGGCGTCGTGTATCAGCCGCTTTGCAGATGGTGCGTCGAAAATGTCCCCACATGGCATTCTGTGCGTGGATTTTCTGCTATTTTTCTGCCAACTTCAACTTTCAAGGGCCCAGGGACAGGATAGGACACAACTTGGCAGGGCAGGAGTCTCAGCAGAGAGCCCTGGTTTTAGCAGAGGAAGTCTTTGATGGCCCTGACACTTCAAAACAGGAGGCAAGCTCAGTTCAAGCCCTTGGAGACTCTTCACAAGCAGGAATATAACACAAAGTCCAGTCTTTGTCCCCTTTCACAGGCAGAAGCAGCAACAGCAGGATAGCCCAACAAAGCCCAGCCACAGGCAGGGGAAGAACTCCTCCTCAGCTCTTCAGCTCTTCTCCTAGGCAGAGGTTCCTCTTGGTTCCAGAAGTGATCTTGAAGAAAAAACAAATTTTCTGAGATTTTTTTTTTGTCCAATACTTATACCCCTTTCTGCCTTTGAAGTAGGTATACTTCAAAGGAAAGCACCAGACACGCACCAGGGGGTTGGAGCCTGCATTGTGAGAGGGCAGACACAGCCCATTCAGGTGTAAGTGACCACTGCCCTCTCCACTCTAGCACAGATGGCTCATCAGGATATGCAGGCTACACACCAGCTCCCTTTGTCTCACTGTCTAGAGGGGATTCACGAATAGCCCAACTGTCAAACTGACCCAGACAGGGAATCCACAAACAGGCATTATCAAAGAATGATTTAAGCAAGAGAATGCCTTCTTTCTTAAAGTGGCATTTCAAATTAACAATCTAAAAAACAACTTCACTAAAAGATGTATTTATAAATTGTGAGTTCAGAGACCCCAAACTCCATATTTCTATCAGCTCTCAAAGGGAATCTTAACTTTAATAATATTTAAAGGCAGCCCCCATGTTAACCTATGAGAGACAGGTCTTGCAACAGTGAAGACTGAATTTAGCAGTATTTCACTGTTAGGACATGTACCAAACAGCAGTATATGTCCCACCATTAACATACACTGCATCCTGTCCATGGGGCTACCTAGGGCCTACCTTAGGGGTGCCTTACATGTATGAAAAGGGAAGGTTTAGGTAGGTTGAATTAGCAGTTTAAAACTGCACACACAGACACTGGAGTGGCAGGTCTGAGCCAATGTTTACAGGGCTACTAATGTGGGTGGCACAACCAGTGCTGCAGGCCCACTAATAGCATTTGATTTACGAGCTCTGGGCACCTCTAGTGCACTTTACTAGGGACTTACTAGTGAATCAAATATGCCAATCATGAATAACCCAATTACACACACATTTTACATTGGAGCACTTGCACTTTAGCACTGGTTAGCAGTGGTAAAGTGCCCAGTGTATTAAAAACAGCAAAGACAGAGTCCAGCACACATCAATAACCTGGGAAGCAGAGGCAAAAAGTTAAGGGAGACCATGCAAGGATGCCAAGTCTAACAATTAACATTCCAGGAAATTGGGGAAAAATTCATACTACCAGCTGGTCAATTTCTGGAATATAATGCATTTAAAAGTCGGATATAGGGTGTATTGGGGAAGCAAACAGTGACATTACACACGTGATATATTGCAGTGCGGCCTATTTGCTGGTAATTGTAGAAGATTAGTAACTATTCTATATACATTTTCACATACCAGACCATGAAGCCTCTGGCCTCCTCAGAGAAGTAAGGAAAGAGGGTTTAAAGAACGTTATGGATAATGAACGGCAGAGCATTATAGGTTAGCCCCGACTAGTATCAAGGAATGCACAATTTAATTTAATACAGTATCAAATTCTGCACTGCTCATACCCAACTCCTACATAAGAATTTTCGGCTAGCAGCAGATAGATACCCTCGATGTACTGCATATAATACAGGGTTCATGCATATATTTTGGGTGTGTCCAGCAGTGGGTTCCTATTGCAATCAATCAATCAATCAATCAATCATAGTATTTATAAAGCGCGCTATGTACCCGTCAGGGTTTCGAGGCGCTGAGGGGGGGGGGAGCGCTGCTGATTTAGCGGTCGAAGAGCCAGGTCTTGAGGAGCCTTCTGAATGCGAGGAGGTCCTGGGTCTGGCGAAGAGATGTGGGGAGAGAGTTCCAGGTCTTGGCGGCGAGGAAGGAGAAGGATCTGCCGCCGGATGTCTTGCGCTGGATTCGGGGTACGATGGCGAGGGCGAGGTTGGCGGATCGGAGTTGACGTGTTGGAGTGGAGAAGTTAAGTCTGGTGTTGAGGTAGGAGGGTCCGGTGTTGTGAAGTGCCTTGTGAGCGTGGGTCAGGAGTTTAAAGGTGATCCTCTTGTCTACCGGGAGCCAGTGGAGTTCCTTTAGGTGAGGGGAGATGTGACTTCGGCGGGGTATGTCGAGGATCAGTCGGGCGGAGGCATTTTGGATACGTTGGAGTCGTTTGATGTCTTTGGTTGGGATGCCTGTGTAGAGTGCGTTGCCGTAGTCAAGTCTGCTGCTGACGAGGGCCTGGGTCACCGTCTTTCTGGTTTCTGTTGGAATCCACTTGAAGATTCTGCGGAGCATTCGAAGGGTGTTGAAACAGGAGGAGGAGACGGCGCTGACCTGTTTGGACATGGTGAGGGCGGAGTCCAGGATGAAGCCGAGGTTTCTTGTGTGGCTGGCAGTGTTGGGCGGGGGTCCGAGGACGGAGGGCCACCATGAGTCGTTCCAGGCCGAGGGAGTGCGCCCGAGGATGAGGACTTCCGTCTTGTCGGAGTTGAGTTTCAGGCGACTGTTGTTCATCCAATCGGCGATGGATTTTAGTCCCTCGTGGAGGTTTGTTTTGGCGGTGAGCGGGTCTTTGGTCAGGGAGAGGACGAGCTGGGTGTCGTCGGCGTAGGAGATGATGCTGAGATGATGTTGGCGGGCCAGTTGAGCGAGGGGGGCCATGTAGACGTTGAACAACGTAGGGCTGAGGGAGGATCCTTGGGGGACGCCGCAGATGAGGTTGGTGGCTTTGGAGCGGAAAGGGGAGAGACGGACTCTCTGCGTTCTGTCGGAGAGGAAGGATGAGATCCAGTGGAGGGCTTTATCTTGGATGCCGGCTTCCTGGAGGCGGGTCAGTAGGGTGCGGTGGCAGACGGTGTCAAAGGCGGCTGATAGGTCGAGGAGGATGAGGGCTGAGGTTTCGCCGTTGTCCCTTTGATGTCTGATGTCATCTGTGGCGGCGAGGAGAGCAGTCTCAGTGCTGTGGTTTCGTCTGAATCCGGATTGTGAGGGGTCCAGGATGGAATTGTCTTCGAGGAATTGGGTGAGCTGAGTGTTGACGATCTTCTCGATGACTTTCGCTGGAAAAGCGAGGAGAGAGATCGGACGGAAGTTTTTGAGATCGTTGGGGTCGGCCTTGGGTTTTTTGAGGAGGGGTTGCACAGACATATTGAGCCAAACTAATGAAACAACAGGACTAGCCCTATTAAACAACCCAAAAGGATGTTTGTTGGGTATTTTGTGACGGAATAAGACATTTAGGGGCAACGAGGTTTGCAGCCTTGTGCTTGCAAAAAAAATGGTAATTTCATGGAAACATACTAATCTGTTTTCCTCCAGCTAGGGCGAATTGAGCTCCAAAAATGGGCAGAAGCAGAGGCTACTGGACAAATAGATTTACAAAGCAGTGGTCACTCTGCAAAGGTAAGAGTGGGATTGCTGATAAAAATGGCCACTGTGAGGAGAGTAAGCCTCTGGAGAACACTACACCTGCAATGGAGAAGATTAGAGCACCAAGAACCGGAGAATATATGTCGCTGTAAACAACATGGGGTGACTACTCCACCTGTCTAAAGCAAGATGATATATAAATTCCTTTCCCTATGTAAGGGTGTAAACACATGGGAGCTAATTTATGAAAAGTGGTGCATCATGTCATAATGTGCCACTTTTCTTGCACCCCATTGCACCTCAATAAAGCCACCATGTGTGCCCCGTATTTATGATACGGCACATCATGGTGCACATTAGGGAACTAGTGCTTTGATGCTAGTTTGGGGCTTTGCAGGATTAGCACCAAAAATATTGGCGCTAATCCTGCAAAGTGACAGGAAGGCCATTCAAAACAATGAGAGCCTCATTTTAACACCTGCCTTAGGCAATCGTCAGAAATGATGCTAGAAATGGTGCAGTGGAATCTCATAGACTCCACTGCACCATTTTCCCATGCTTCCTAACGCCAGAATGCCCTGCTTGCATACATTATGTCTGGCGCAGGCATAAAGTGGCACAAGGGTTTACAAAGTGATGCAATGCGTGCACTGCACCTCTTTGTAAATATTGTGTGGCGTTTTTGCCTACCTAATGCCAAATTAGAATTAAAAAATGACGCTAATGTGGCACAAGGTGGCACTAGAACCTTCTTAAATCTGGCCCATGATGTATAAAGTTGCCTGTTTTGTCAGAAAAAAGCAGCCAATCTAGCAATATTGATCGTAAACATGATGTACAACTATTGCTACATGTGTACTTTAGGTCAAATTGATAAAAACAAATCAAGGAACACTGCAGAACCGAAGTATCGCCAGGTTGGTCTCATCTCAATTATTTGAATTGAGAGTTTACCATAAACAGATTCAGTGTAGTCCTGTATGTATGCAACATTATCTTCAATGCTTTCCTGTAGTATATCCTTTCTATCGCTCCCCATAACTCTCTTGACCATTTGACTCAGGATACTACACAGCACTCATTTTATATTTGATCCCACAATCTTTCAGATGCTCATTCTTTTTCTAACTGGTAAATTGAGGTTGACTATCTGAACCAAAATGTGAGACAATCCTTCCTTAGAACCATATCCTCTAACAACTCCCTGTTTCACTTTTCATCTTGTTCACCACTCGCACTGATACTTCGAAAGATAGGCAATTAACAATATAGCAAAAATTTCCCTCCTAGGTGTAACAATGAAGGGGGCTAAAACCCCAATCCAAACTTATTTCAGTGGTGCTATAGGACATTATACCAGCTGAAACTGAAGGTTTGTCCCAGCACACACAACACTGATGGAGCTTGAGGCCCTATCTTTTCATCTGAGGTCCGATGAACCTTTTCTTCTCTGTTCCGAGGGGTGAAAAGATAATTTTACAATTCATTAAAATCAATTTTAGTGCACCTCAATAGTCACACATTAAACCTCAGAGTCCAAATTAAAGTTTCAAAGGGCTTTATTACAGACTTGAAGCCAAAGATACACAGGTTAGTCTCAAAACCATAGTATAGATACACAAAATCACCAGTGGAGAATTGTTAGGCAGTCAGTTTGCACTATGTCCAAGCAGTGACCCTTACTCTAGTCAGGGTAGAGGAGTAACATTCCTAAGACAATCCAACACACACAGTAACACAGAGAAAACACTACAAAGTAAACACAACACCAGTTTAGAAAAATGACCAATATTTATCTGAATCAAAGAAGACCAAAATGTCAAAAATCCAACATCACAAGCAAAGTTATGAATTTTTAAATTAAAGAGCCTTAAACTATAGAAATCAATGGATGTGTTGTTTTTACACAAAGTACCTCATTTGCATCAAAAATAAAGCCACACGGGCAAGCGTACGTCAGAAAAGTCAGCAATGCATTGATTCTTTACTCGCAAGTGAGGCCATGAGTCATCACTTCTCAGGTCGGGTAGGCAATGCATCATTTTGATTTCCCACAGAAGAACAATGCATTGATTTCTGGATGGGCAACCTTGGGTTTGCAGAGGTTCACAATGATTTTGACGCCCAGGGACAATGCGTGCACAATTCGGGGACACAGTGGTAAAGAGCTGCGCTGCATGGCTGATGTGGTCATTTTGGCAGCCGCACACGATTTCCCAGCTGCTATGCAGGTGATGCATCGATTTCTCAATCGCGAAGTAGGCGCTGGGTCGATTTTTCACCCTTACGGCTCCTGTGATTGAATTGCATTCTTGGTTCCACCAGCTTCTCCTTTCAAAGGCCCAGGGACTGCATTGGGTACCACTTGGCAGGATAGGAGTCTCAGCAAGAGAGTCCAGGTGCTGGCAGAGGAAGTCTTTGATGGCCCTGGGACTTCAGAACAGGGGGCAAGGTCAGTCCAAACTCTTGGAAACACTTCACAAGCAGGAAAACACAGCAAAGTCCAGTCTTCGTCCTCTTAAAGGCAGAAGCAGCAACTTCAGGCCAACCCAGCAAAGCACACTCGCAGGGAAAGGGGCAGTACCCGCCTCCAGATATTCAGTTCCTCTCCTTGGCAGAGGTTCCCCTTGATCCAGAAGTAATCTAAAAGTCTGGGGTTTTGGGTCCCCTACTTACACCCCTTTCTGCCTTTGAAGTAGGCAAACTTCAAAGGAAAGTCTCTGTTGTTCACAAGATCCTGCCTTGCCCAGGCCTGGCCCCAAACATACACCAGGGGGTTGGAGACTGCATTGTGTGAGGACAGGCACAGCCCTTTCAGATGTAAGTGTCAGTTCCTCCCTCCCCACTCTAGCCTAGGAGACTCATCAGGATATGCAGGCTACACCTCAGCTCCCTTTGAGTCACTGTCTAGAGGGAATTCACAAACAGCCCAACTGTTAGTCTGACCCAGGTGTGAATTCCACAGGCAGGCAGAGGCACAGAATGGTTAATCAAGAAAATGCCTACTTTCTAAAAGTGGCATTTTCAAACTGACAATCTAAAAACAAACTTTACCAAAATATGTATTGTGAGATCAGAGTCATCAGAGACACCAAACTCCAGATGTCTATCTGTTCACAATGGGAAACTGCACTTAAAAGATATTAAAAGGCTGCCCCCATGTCAACCTATGAGAGAGATAGGCCTTGCAACAGTGAAAAAAATAATTTTGAAGTATTTCACTGTCAGGGCATGTAAAACACATCTGTACATGCTCTACCTTTAACATACACTGCACACTGCTCATGAGGCTACCTAGTGCCACCTCAGGGATGCATTACATGTACAAAAAGTGAAGGTTTGGGCCTGGCAAGTGAGTACACTTGCCAGGTCTAATTGGCAGTTTAAAACTGCACACACAGACACTGCAGTAGCAGGTCTGAGCAATGTTCACAGAGTTACTTATGTGGGTGGCACAATCAGTGCTGCAGGCGCATTAATAGCATTTGATTTACAGGCCCTGGGGCATATGATTTACTGACCTTGGACACCTCTAGTGCACTTTGCTAGGGACTTACTAGTAAATCAAATATGCCAATCATGGAAAAGCCAATTGCACATACCTTTTACACAGAGAGCACTTGCACTTAAGCACTGGTTGGCAGTGGTAAAGCACCCAGAGTTCCAAAACCAGAAAAAACAGAGTCCAGCACATAGTCAAAAACACAGGAAGCAGAGGCAAATAGACAGGGGAAACCACGCCAAGGATGCCAGGTCTAAGAAGAATTAAGGTACTGCACAATATTAAATCAAAGCAATATATTAAAGACCAAGGGCCAGATGTAACAAAAAAGGCATTTGCGATTCGGAAATATCGATTTTTAAGAAATCGCTATTTCTGATTCGCAAAATGCAATGTATGATATTTGCGATTCGGTAATAGCGATTTCTTAAAAATCGCAAATGCTAGTACCGAATCACAAATTGCGATACAGACCCCATTCGCATCTATGGACCTGTAGGCCCATATTTGCTAATTTTTTGCATTTCCCAAATTGCGAATTCCTAACTTAAATTCGCAATTTAGGAAATGCAAAACCCCAGGGTGCTGGGGGCCTAAGGCCCCCTCTGCTGCACCCCAAAAAAATATTCCAGGGCATGTAAGGCGCACACATGCCAAAGGGGCATGTGTGTGTTACATGTCAATTTTAAAAATGCTTTCTTAATGCATTTTTAAAATTTGCACATGGTTACCACCAAGTTCAACTTGGTGCTAATAGCGATTCCTTAATGCCCAATTCGCATTAAGGAATTGCTTGTTACATGTGGTTGATAAATCGCATATAAGGATTCCTTATTTGCGATGTCTTATTTAGAGAATTGCAATTTGCGATTCTCTAAATAGGCTCGCAAATTTAAGGAATCGTTATTTTTGTGATTCCTTAAATTTGCATTGCGAATGCCTTTCATAAATACTGAAAGGCATTTTTGCATTCGCAAACGTGCTTTCGCACCATTTCGAATGCAACAAGGCTTGATACATCTGGCCCCAAGAATTTAATGGCAAAAATGCAGAAAATCAAGAAAAGTAGGTGCTGTCTGGATTCTAAAATTCAGTTCTCTTAACTAACCATTGAATCTAGCTCCTAAACTATTCTAATACTAATGGAATATCTGAAAAAGGTTAGCAACAGAACTTTAGTAGAAGATTATGTCTAAGTGAGGTGTGGTAGAATAAAGCCACAAGAGAATATGAGGTCTGTACCTTAAAAGGTCAGCTTTGAGCAAGGTGCAGAGGGAGTCTGACTCTCGCCAGCTAAACCACACTTAAATCTTAGTTTTGCCAGGTATGATAACATCATGACAATAACACTTATTTGAAAAACAAAACTGTAAGTCAATTATAATTAACAATTCAGTCTTTCGAAGCCTTCGACACCCGACCTTGATACACCCTCGCATTCAAGAATCTCAAAAGCTATAACTGCCTGTGCCAGGATACTCCTTTCATCCGGTAGTGTTTCTCTTGGAAGCTCTTATCTTTCGTGCACAATAAGCCCATTGTTAACGTCAGCTAGTGCAGCTTTGTAAAAACAAACTTTCATGTTGAAGATTAGAAGATAAAAAAGAATGCAGCCTTCACTCTGACCAACTGGAATGAACACGAATATACTTTTAGTTCAAATATGTTTTAAATGTCCATTTTGTTGAATGTAAAATGATTATAAGGAACTACATTTCTAAAATACCATAACATAAACATTCATGCAAACGAGTATTAATTGTGGCTTACATAAGTGTTAACTTTCATTGTACACTTTTACTAATATATTGCAGTGCGCCACAGTTAACAATTCGTTTTACACGTTACAGAAAGAAAAATAACCCCTCCTTTCTTCTCACGTTCTAGGAAGCATAATGGCACAGCCAGGTTATGTTCCTTCAATACTCATTAACTCTTCTCTTAGTGGTAGCATGTATTCCTGATCACCAGAAATATTGCTGTGCCCTCCTTTTTGTCTTGAACATCCCCAAAGGTTGTTTATTTCAATGACCTTAGACCTCAGTCTAAAAGGGGGAACTATTTTACTCCCATTATCAAAGTACCACTTTCTACACCTAATTCTTCAAGAACTTTGGGAGTTATGGTTTACCACTCCATTTACTCTCATAATCTTTACTATTACTTATCATTACAATGTGCACCACTTCACATTCACTCTCCTACTCCTGTTCTAACACGGACTAAGAGCATGCAGGACATGTTATTGGTATGCACATTGCACTTGCCTGGCATATATTCCATCCTGTGCTGGATCACTTGCAATTTGGGTTTCAGCCTGGCTACTCATGTACCCTTTGACGAGTTAGGATGTTAATCAATGGCACACACAAGCAGCTCTCACATTATAAGTGAGTAGTTACTTTCAGTTTCCCTTAGCCCCCTCAATCAATACAAATACTACTACTTCTTATGCCTGTACTTTTGAAAGAACAGACACCAAAATTGCTTACGTTCACTGCCACCATGCCTTTTTCCCCAAACTCAAAGAATTTCAGTCATGGAGCAAGTGCATGCAATTTCTGAGTATTTAAAAAAACATTATTGTTCTCTATTCTAATTTAGCATTTTTCTTCAATAACGTTTTTATGGTTGATTCTTATTAGCATAATCGTTTACACATTTAGTGTAAAATTCAACCACTTCTAAAAAAAAAAAACTAAGCGTTTTTTCATCAGGGTTGCAGGTGATTCTAACAATAATTTTCACATGATTCTCCATAGTGTTTATGCCTTCTTTGGATAAATTGTGCTTTATGTATTCTGAATAAGTGATTTTGCTTGTGCTCATTTTCAATGTCAAACCTTTATCTTATACCAACCAAAACACTCTCTTCAAACTCCTATGATATTCTTGTTGAATTTCCCCAAACACAGAAATGTCATTTTGGAATGCCAAGGCCAAGACACTTCTTCAACCACTACCTTTGAAAATAGAAGAAACTTGCTAACCTGAAGGGTATCCTTCTACACTAAGACCTGCCCTCTGGTGTCTAATTATTGTCAAATGTATTGAGAATTCACCTAGTTCTATCTGGTTGTGGATATTTACAAAATGAAGCTATGAAATGTGGTTGCACCTTCCAAAAACAAAATCTTATGAATGTTTTGTAGTGTGTGGCTGTATATCCATGTATGAATTCCTAAAGCTCTGCAAATCAATGCACAGACTCTGTTCTCCTGAGGACTTTAACAAATCACTACAGGAGTCAAGCATGAAAATATTTTGATTTGCTCTTTTAAGCTCTTATTACAATGTCAAGTAATTTCCCTTCAACTTGCTTCTGTATTTCAAAGGAATACACCTCTCTTTGAACTAGATGTCCAATGCATTTTTGTGGTGTTCAAATGTGTCGATTCGTATTTTGCAGGCACAAAAATGTTTTTTACAGTGCAGTAAAGCCATTTCTGGAGTCAGTAACTTTTCTCCAACTCCTAAAATGAGTTTAGAAATGGATAAGGAATCTCTATTTGGAGGGGTGTTTTGTTACAAATAGGATTCCTATACATATACATTAATGGTTTAGAATCAATGCAAAGAATCATTGAAAAGTTACCCACCCCTGTGAGGAATTGTGTTACTGATTGACTGGGGTGTGAGACCTGGTCAAGCAGCAACCACAATCCTTGTCAGAATAGGGCACATGCAAACACCCAATTACCCTGTGCTCAATCCCCTGGTAGTTTGGCACAGAGCTGTACTTAGAGTCCTCGGTTCAAGATGAAGTTGCAAGTCTCCCCAGACAAGAGGAAAGCTGGCAGTAGGTCAGCACAGCTGGGAAGCAGTTCCTTTAGAGCAGTAGTCACCAGAGTGGCAATCCTTGTAGTAACACAGCAGGCCTTCTTTATGGCAGAGTATCCACAAGTCCAGAAGTGTATTGAAGAGTTGGTGCATGAGACCCAGTGCTTATGACCAGTTGTGCCTTTGAAGTGGGGGAGAAGCTTCTACAGGTTTCCCTTTGAAGTCCCCAGGCATCCTGCCTTCCTTGTCCCGACTCCAGACTAACTATACGGGTACACAGCCCTTTGTTTGGAGACAGGACACATCCTATTCAAGTGTAAGAGAGTCTGTGTCCAGCTTCTCCCTCCCATCCTGCCAGTGATGGCTCATCCAGGTACACATAAGCTCCCTTTTGTGTGTGGCTGTCTAGAAGGAATACACAACGCTCAACTGTCAGCTACACTCAGTCATGTGAACCAGGTAGAGGATACAGGCACTAAATAGATAAGGCAGGAAAAAGCCAACTTTCTAAAAGTGTCATTTTCATAATTACAATTTAAAATCTGAATTCACCTGAAGTAAGGCTTTTAAATTGTGATTCCAGAGCCACCAAACATGAACTAAATACCTATTCCAATTTGGAAATTATAATAAGGTAACTCAAATGTTATCCTATGAGAGAAGTAGGTCTGGCAGTAGAGAAAAACAAATTTAAGCATTTTCAATACTAGGACATATAAAACTTAAAAGTATATGCCCAACTTTATAAATCCGCTGCACCCTGCCCTCTGAGCTGAACAGGGCTTACCCAAATGGTGCCTCATATGTACAAAAAAGGAAGGTTTGGGCCTGGCAAAGAGCTTTACTTTGCCAAGTCAATATGGTAGTTTAAAACTACACACAACAGGCTGCAATGGCAGGCCTGACATGTTCAGCAGGCTACCTATGTAGGTCGTACAATCAGTGCTGCAGGCCCACTAGTAGCTTTTAATTTACAGACCCTGGGTACATGGTATACCACTCTACAATGGACTTACAAGAAAATTAAATATGCCTATCGGGTATAAGCCATGTTTAGAGGAGAAAGCACACGCATTTTAGCACTGGTTAGCAGTGGTAAAGTGCATAAAGCCCTAAAGCCAGCAAAAATGAGGTCAGTAGAAATGGAGGGGGAAGGTAAAACATTTGGGGGAAGACCACACTAAGGCTAAAAGGTCTGACAACCCCTACATTCGGGTGGTAACCCACTGGCAAAAGGGAAGCAGTCCCCTCAGGACACCTTTCTCTATGTGATTGTTTAAGAAAGTTTGTTGGGAAGTAGGAAGTGATCCACTGGGCCACTGCCTACTCTCAGACTAACTTTATTTGAAGAAAAGTAAGCTTTTCTTTTTTAAATGCTGCCCCTTTTTCTTTCATGAAAAGGGGCTGCATTTAAAAACAAAAGTTGACTTTATTGGAAGGAAATCACAGTCATGGTGGTCCACTGTCCTCAGCAAGCCACAATCCCTCTGATGGCCACCAATTATAGTGACTCACCATTAGAAACCTACTCCATTGTCATGACCCACTCCGGTTTCTGCATTTTCTAAACTGACTCATTTGTACATAGGTCCAATGTATTTACTCGTTGTAAAAATATTGGTTGCAAAGTGTGAACTGCAACTTGCGAACAGGTAATAGTACATCTGGTCCTCTGTGCCTCATCAAGATGGCATCTTCCCTTTATATAAAGTGGTATTTATAAAAAAGTACAAAGGAACCTAGTTACAAACTGCATTTTGTTACGTGAAGTAGTACTACATAGTATTGGTCACGTATTCCAAATGTTTGTTTTACTAAATTACACACAGAGTACTTTGCCTCCACCACTCGTATTGTTTCTATGCAGAGGTCTTTGCTACTTGAGAGGAAATCTTCACACACACAGAGGTCTACATTTTAGTAGTAAATGTGGGAGGAACAGGGACTGTCTTGAAGATTGGGAATACTTTACTACAAAGTGGAAGGAATTTTGATGAAGATCATGGTAAAACAAACTCCCACTCACAAAAGAGTAAGCCCATTTCTATCATTTGGAAATTATACATTATAATTCCCATTTACCCGCAGTATGATCACCAATGACATTCTATGCACACAAATATAAAATTATCTGTTTTAGTTATACACCATGGTAAACCCCTGCATTTGGTTTGCCATGACCTAGCATTCCAAACTACACTCACTGGGAGTGAGTCTGAATGTAACAGTATAATCACCTTCACCTTCTACCATGCTGACTTTCCTGCCACTATCATTCCTGTATATACTACTGAAACTCGCTTTTGCTGCTCACTTACATATTTTCTCAAAACTCGAGCATGATCTGGAGTTCTTGAAATGGCTGGGGCTTTCAAGTCTATAGCAATTGTTTTACCACCACTTACCCACTAAGCTCAACATCTCTACTTTTTTTAATTTACCACATGCAGTTTTATTTTGAGTTGCCAACAAATCTCTTGAACATAACTTTCTGACTGTTCAATGTGCCTGGCTATGATGATACTGGCATTTAATGGTACATGTGTGCCATCCCACAATCTCTTGTGCACTTTTTTCTCTTTGTTCATGTTAATATTTGATCTCTTAAAATGTGTTCCTTACAAATGTTTTTGAAATCACATATAGAGGCTAGCGACCTAAGTGTTGCAACATACTCATCAACAGCTGGCCTTCCTTGTTTACCCTGAATAGAATTTGTACCTTTTGATTACGGTATTTACTTTTTCCCATAACTTTACTCTATTTTGTGTCGCTTCTCAATCAAGGCAAGAGTAAGAACATCCTTTGAGCTGAACAGTTTGCACCCTCAGAGCTTATACATATGTTATGAAGAGCATCAACCCCATTCTCTCTCCATTGATGGTTCTTCTAGGGCTTGAAGAAATGGTGAAAGTGGTTGTACACTTGCTACTGTGTAGTTACGTGTGTATCCATTAGTTTAAATAGAGAAGATCCTGTAAATTTGACAGAATATTATTTTAACATAAAGTGTAGTCACTATGTTCTTACAAGATCAAGTCAATGGACCCAATTCACAAAGGTAAGCTTAGACTTTTGGTGTAATTTTATACCAAAAGTCAAAGTTTACGACTGTTTGGCATTCAAAAAGGTAAGTTACAAGTAGTATCTATACGTCCGCATTCGGAGTGAATCATCTGCGCTCAGGATGATCATCTGCACTCGGGTTGGATCATCCGCACTTGAGGTGGATAATCCACACTCAGGGCAGATTATCTGCACTAAGGACAGATCATCCACACTCGGACCGGAGGAGGTAAACCTTCACACTGACACACCTGTGTAAGTGACTACCATCCCCCCACTCAGCTTGAGCTGAAACTCCTCAGCCCACACCCAATCCAAGCCTTGCAGTACACACAGAAGCAGAGGTGCAACAAACAAACCTATCTGGTAGAGACTTCTAGCTGCAGATTCCTTACCATTGAATTCCCCGGGGTCAACTTTGAATCCAGAATTTCTTGCTGAGCAGTACCCTGTGCAGGCCTTCGAGTGGTGTCATTGGGATCCGCATGCATCATTTGACTCCACGTGGCATTGTCTGCATCGTTGGAGCCATCTGGGATGTCACGGTCCTCTATAAAGGCATCACCTCGGCTTGCGTACGTCAGTTCTTTTCCTTCCGTGCCGGTTAAGCAAAGGTCCGGGATCCAGCTACCCTCTGCATTTTTTTCAGGTCTTTTTCAACCATTTTGTTGAAGTTTTTTTTAAGTCTGTGTGAGATGTCATCAAAGAAGACGAGGTTCAAGCCGTGTAGTGCATGCCATCACGACATGTCGGTGACGGACCCCCAACAGGTATGTCTCTGGTGCCTCTACAGAGCCCACGACTCTAAGTCATTTCATGACTGCTGTGCCATGGCCCGAATGCTTTGAGAGAGCAGTCTCTGAAGCTCATGGCAGCCCGGCAGTCGACGTCGGTTGGTGCGACACCTAGGAGGTCAAGGTCCCACTTGAGGAGGAGGTCGCAGTACCGCTCCAGGAGCCTTGAATTCTCTTCTTCGCACTCGAGGTCCTCGGGGCACTCGGGGAAGAGGCACAAAAAGAAGAAGAAGTCCAAGAGGACTTTGACTTCGTCATGCCTGTCGGTCAACGAGGCAACTCAGAACCAATGCCAGGGCCGCCTTTGCGTCTCCCCCCTATCCAGGAGCCAGAGCGACCCCTGCTCAGTTTAATGTATTTTACAATGCCATGTGCCTCGTATTTGAGTGGGCTGCCCCTGGTGGTGAGCCTTTGGGTCCATGGAGTCTTGAGGGGACCCATCGAATTCCACCTCGGTGGCTTTGGCCCAGCATCGTTGGGGAACCCAGGATCTGATATAAGATCTGGATCAATGTCTGTTCCACACAGTTTACCTCCTCTGGCGTCGGTCCCGAAGTGGACGCTCCCCCCACCGCCAGCACCCACTAGATGATCCGGAGCTGGAACGATGTCGTACAACGCCGATTCTGACTTTGACCGCATTGACAGGGCCCAGATCAGCGGCTGGGGTTTATTTCGAACAACCAGGGACAGATGAGGAATGGAAGGGGTCTGACGACCATTTAGAATATGTATTGGAGGAGGACTGGTATGAGGATCCAGGGGAAGCCAGTGGACTGGATACTTCTCCAGATACTGCCATGCTCTAACCTCCTATGGAGGAGGGAGCTTTATATGCCATGGTGGTGCGTAGAGCAGCCGAGGTATTGGACCTAGAGTTGCCTACGTGCCAGTCAGGACTAACATCCTGACAGGTGCTTCCACCGGGGGTTTCCACATACCCTTTAACGAAGCCCTCACTGATGTCCTGCTGGGGACGTGGTCCAAACCTAGCACAGGGGCTCCTGTAAATAGGACAATCAGCCGCCACCATCAACCTGCTCCTACTGAACCTAGCTTCCTCACCCAACACCGCACCCCAGAGAGCTTGGTGGTCCAGGCCTCCACTTCCCATGGTGCCTTCCCTTCTGCTCCCCCGGATAGGGAATCCAAGAGGCTGGATCAGCTTGGTAACAAGATGTTTTCTTCCTCAAGCCTGACATTGAGGTTTGTAAACACCTCATGCCAATTTGGCTGTTATTCCTATACTTTATGGGATACAGTGGCACAGGTGCTGCACCAGGTCCCGGACGGCGGGCGGGACACTCTCACTCAAGCTGTCAAAGATGAGGGAGATGCATCCAAGTTTATGATTCAGTGCGGTTTGGACACAACCAACTCACTGGGCAGGGCAATTTCTTCGACAGTGGCCTTTGATGCCATGCCTGGCTTCGTACTTCTGGCTTTTTGGAGAATGTCCATACAAACCTTATGGACATGCCCTTCGATGGCTCACGCACTTGAGTGGTTCAAGAACTCTCGGGCTACGGCCAGGTTCTTGGGCCCTCGGTGCCAGCTTATCAGCAGTCTGCCTTTCGCCCCTTTTGAGGCTTCGGAACGCGTGGGGTACCACACCACCCTCAAATCAGCCACCGTCCTCCATCATCTCAGCATCCACTGTGAGGACGAGGTCATGGTACCTTTAGACCCAGAGGGTCTAACCAGCTGTCGGCCACCATCCAGCCCCCTCCTCCACAGTGCCCAAGTCCTCCTAGTGTGGTTCTGTGAGACCACATGGGTCTAGTTAGAGGGAGGATTCAATTTCATCTCCCTCACTGGCGGTCCATAACATCAGACAAATGGGTCTTGCAGATCATACAGAAGGGCTAATCCCTCCACTTCCAGTCTTTCCCTCCCTCTATTCCTCCATTAAAAGAATGGCTGATGGAGGATCACTTGATTTTGGTCTGAGAGGAAGTTATGCCTCTCTTGGCCGAGGGAGCCATTGAAAGGGTCCCAATGTCAGAAGTAGGCAGTGGTTGTTATTCCCACTACTTTCTGATTCCCAAAAAGAACAAGGATCATCACCCCATTCAGGATTCGTCTCTTCCTCAAAAAGAAAAAAATCAAGATGCTCACCCTTGCTCAGGTCTTGTTTGCCCTAGACCAAGGAGGCTGGATGGTATCATTGGACTTGCAGAATGCGTATTTTCACATCCCCATCCTGCACGGCCACAGGTGTTTCAAGGTAGGGCACAAGCACTTTCAGTTTACCGTGCTCCCTTTCGGTCTCACCAATGCCCCTCGGGTGTTCACCAAGGTGATGTCGATGGTAGCAGCTCATCTGCGCAGGTTGGGGGTTTCAGTATTCCCCTACCTCGACGACTGGCTGTTGAAGGCTCTGACGCCCCAGGCTCTTGTCACCCAACTTCAGACTATGGCGGACCTCCTGTATTCATTGGGGTTCACTATAAACATGCTGAAGTCACACCTGACTCTCTTACAGAAGCTCCCTTTCATCGGAGCCGTTCTGGATACAGTGCTGTTTCGGGCTTATCCTCCCGAGCAGCGAGCCCAGGATACTAAGGTTATGTCAACACCAGAGCAATACGCGCTCTATTGGTGACAAAAATGCAAAAAACCCAGCACTCTAAAAACAAAGTAATTTATGCATTGTGCTGATATGTTGTGGTTTAACCTTTTGCATTGCAGAGTTCAATCCTGAAAACGTATTTTTAATATGCTTACAAATACTGTTCCTTTGCAATGTATTGCTGCAGGTTTTCAGAGTGTTTTAGGGTGTGGCCCCTTTCCACGGCCTTCCAGAGACTTTCCCTGCAACATGCCTGGGCGTGGTTCTGGGCTGGGCCAAGACTCTATAAAAGAGAGCCAGCCCAACTCCAAGTGCTCACTATTCAGAGGTCCTGGTGCAGAGCAGCAGCTTCTTCCTGAGCTCCTGTCCCGGCGGCCTATTTGGATCTTCCAGTCTTCTGCCCTAATCCTTCATTGGTGATCATTGTTCCAGGCGGTAAGATGGTGGTTGGACTGTCCCGACACTGTTATTTAGAATTTTCATATTCTTAGTTTAAATTCTTAAATGAGTAACAGATTACTTGCGCGCTACCATTTCTTGACATTTATATGGTAGTTTACAAATAGGCAAGACGCGTGATTTATTTCATAAAGGTTTGACTTTGTTATTCATTGCGCGCTACCATGTCTTGACATTTACATGGTGGCTTAAGAATCGGCAAGACGTACAATTCGTTTTATGGTGTTTAAACATTGTTGTCCATTGCGCGCTACCATTTCTTGACATTTTGCATGGTGGCTTAAGAATCGGCAAAAGAAGCGCGATTCGTTTCATTGTACTTTGATCTTGTTATTTATTGTGAGCTGTTATTCCTTGACATTTACATCGTATTTTACGAATCGGCAAGACGCGCGATTCGATTAATGATGATTTGACTTTGATATTCATTGCGTGCTACCATTTCTTGGTATTTTACATGGTAAAACTTGATTTGGCAAGACGCACGATTCTCTCCTCGAGTTTAATTCATGTTGTTTATTGTATGCTACTATTCTAAGATATTTATTATGTAATATTCGAGTTGACAAGTTATGTGATTTGTTTCCTGAATCCATATTGTGTTATTCATGGTGCACAATTCTTTTATGGTGTTTACTATATATATATATACATATCTGCAATATGCGCAATTTGTGTTGAAACATTTTAAGAGTACACAGAAGGCAAGAGTTTCTAGATGCAATATTGTATGGTCCTAGTATACATTCTCAAAACAGGATTTATATGACTGGTTTAAAATTTAGTCAGAATGTTTTTTTCTGATTCTCATGTAAAGGAAAGTACTTGAATAAGAAAGTTTTCATTTAATTCATCTTGATTCCCCTACAGGTATCCGGCCATCTTGAAACTCAGTCATTTTAAACTTAACTCTTAGATTGTTCATGTTTTCAGAGTGACTAGGCTTAGAATCATAGTCTAGTATTGATTTCAGGAGATATAATTTTCATATTGTGTGTTCTAACCTTTTTCTTTCTACAGGTCTCCTTCCTAGCTGTTCCCTTCCTAGTCCCCTCTTCCCCGCTTGGACTCTCTCAGTCTCTGCGATTTATCTATCAGAGTCTTGGAGCTGTTTAGTGGTGGACATGTTGGGAACGTGCACAGACCCCGAGGATCTGGTGACTCTGACAGAATAGTGAGCCCACAAATTATTATCCTCCTGGCTTGTGTATGTTCTCAGCATGGCCACGCTAGACGAGATAGTCAAGGTTACCACCCAGCTCCAAGCAGAGGTGGTATCATCCAAAGAATTGACAACTAGCTTAGCAGAGAGAGTGAGTCAGTTGCAAGAAAAGGTAGAGAAGAAGGAACAAAGTCCCACAGGTGTGTCTTGGCCAGGTACTTCTTCTCAGGCTTCTGAAAGTAATCCGATTTCCCTAAATGTTCCTTCTGCCATTCCTTTAGCTCCCCCAGAACGTTTCTAGGGTGACCCTTTGAAAGCGCAATCTTTCCTGGTTCAAGTGGAACTACACTTCACCTGCAGACCAAATACTTTTCCCGATGCCCAGTCCAAAGTAGATTTCTTGTTATCATATCTGTCTGGGGATGCAGCTACTTGGGCAATTCCTCTTGTGGTAAAAATAGTCCCTTGTTGGATAACTGGAGAAATTTTGTTTGTGAATTTGAGAGAGTTTTTGATCGTAGAACTGTAACACAGTCAGCAGATCGTGAATTATTAGATTTACGCCAAGGAAATCAAGACCTAGTGTCATATTTAGCCAACTTTAACTGGCTGGTTGCCGAGACATCCTGGCCTGAAGAAAAACAAGCGGTCTTGTTTTACAAGGGACTCAAAGAGGAATTAAAAGATATCTTAGCACAAATCGATCCACAACCTACAGACTGTCAAGAATTAATAAATCTTGTCTTGAGATTTGATCATCGTTTAGCAGAACGTAAAGGAACACGCAAAAAGATTGAAAAATATTCATGGCGTGTTCATGATAACAGAGACTCAAGAACTCCGAAAGAAAGAACGCCGGAACCGATGGAAATTGGAACCATCAGAAGACATTTGACCCAAGATGAAAAGGACCTCTGCAGAAAAAATGGACAATGTCTTTATTGTGGGCGAAAAGGTCATTTTGCCAAAGATTGTCCAATCAAACCAAAGAACAAGCAAGGTCCAGTTCAGAACGTCGCAGCCAATGCACCAGTCGAGTTGGAAAACTAAAACCCCCAAGATGCAGAGAAGGGTTGCTCTTGGGTGTCACCGTAGACCCTTCACAATCTAGATATCTTAAACTGGAAATAAGAGTTCAGGTCAAGAAAAAGATCTATTTAAAAAAAGCTGTAGTCGATTCTGGGGCTACTGGGAATTTTGTTGATGTCCAATTGGTTCATGCATGGGGGATCCCATGTATTGAAAAGAAGACCCCAGAAATCATCCAGGCAGTCGATGGAAAACTCTTGACTGGAGGTCCGGTAACTCTTCAGACTATCCCCTTGTCAATGATTTGTGAAGATAAGATTCAAAGAAAGAAACATAAAGAGAAAATCATCTTTGACGTGATCCATGCTCCCCACTATGGGATTATCCTTGGTTTGCCATGGTTAACTCATCACAATCCGGAGATCAATTGGGCAGAACGAAAAATCGTGTTCTCATCTGCGCTATGTAACGAACAATGTCTCCAAAAGATTCAAGTACCAAAAGTTTGCAACTCTTACATAGCTACTGCCCCGGAGAAAGAAATTCAGCTGCCCAAACAGTATTCATCTTACAAAGATGTATTTGATGAGAAACGAGCAGAGACTCTACCTCCTCATAGATCTTATGACTGTCAAATTGATCTAGCCCCAGGTGCGATACTTCCCAACTGTTGTGTATATGCCCTGTCAGAACATGAAAATCAACATTTACGAAAATACCTAGATCAATTTTTGGAGAATGGCTTCATTCGCCCCTCTAAGTCTCCTGCAGCTTCGCCTTTGTTTTTTGTTCCAAAAGCTAATGGAGAACTTCTAACTTGCATCGACTATAGGGGTTTGAACAAAGTCACCATCAAGAATAAATATCCTTTGCCCCTAATTCCGGTCTTATTGGAACAAGTAAAGAAAGCAAAAATCTACACGAAGCTTGACCTTCGAGGTGCTTATCATTTGGTCAGAATGAGAGAGGGTGACGAATGGAAAACAGCGTTCAAGACAAGATATGGCCTTTTTGAATACACCGTCATGCCTATTGGTCTGTGTAATGCTCCAGCAGCATTTCAATTTATCTTGAATGACGTTCTTAGAGAGTACCTCGACATATTTGCCATAGTCTACATCGATGACATTTTGATCTACTCAGACAATGAAAACGAACATGTCCAACATGTCAAGAAAATTCTTGAAGCCCTTCGAAAACACCATTTATATTGCAAACTAACCAAGTGTGAGTTTCATGTTACCACAGTTGAGTTTTTAGGGGTTATTCTTACCCCTCAAGGTATGGTGATGGCAGAAAAGAAAGTAAAAGACGTACCTGATAGGCCCACCCCAAAGACTGTTCGTGATGTACAATGTTTCCTGGGGTTTGCAAATTTTTACCGGAGGTTCATAAATCATTTCTCCCAGACAGTGGCTCCAATCACTAAGCTACTAAGAAAGAAAGAAAAGTTTCTGTGGTCCCCAGAAGCTGATCAAGCCTTCTCGACTTTGAAGGAAGCTTTCTCCACTGCCCCAGTCTTAACTCATCCTGATGCGAATCAACCTTTCATAGTGGAAGCTGATGCTTCAGATGTAGCAATAGGAGCCGTCTTATTACAACGAAATAAAGATACTGGTCAACTTCATCCTGTAGCTTATATGTCTCGGAAGTTGAACGAAGCCGAACAGAACTATGTCATTGCTGAAAAAGAGCTTCTGGCGATTCGTGACCCCTTTAAAGAATGGAGACATCATTTGTTGGGTGCCAAATACACTGTTACAGTATATACTGATCATCGTAATCTTCAATTCATGAGTTCCGCCAGACTTTTGACCCCTCGGCAATTACGCTGGATGCTTTTTTTTGCCGAATTTGATTTTGTAGTAACCTTCCGGCCTGGTAAAGATAATCGCAAGGCTGACGCCTTGTCCCGTCAAGAGTCTACCACGTTGCCTGCATTTCAAGCCTCCAGAGCTATCATTGCTCCTGACAAGGTTCTATGTATCATAAAAACTGAAGATTTCTTTGAAGAAATTCGCAACTCTTTCACTGTTGAAAAATGGCAAACATGGGCCCAAGCAGATCCCAAAAGGTCAATTAAGAAAGGTTTAACCTTTCATGAGGCTCGTTTGTTCGTACCCACTACCAAACTTCGCAAGATAGTGTTTCATTGGTTGCATGTTATACCTACGGCAGGTCACCCAGGTACTCCTAAAACTCTTGAACTGATCCAACCCTATTTTTGGTGGCCTACCCTAACAAAAGATGTAAAAGCAATGGTAAACAACTGTGAAGTTTGTGCTCGCATTAAAACAAGTCATTCAAAACCAAAAGGGTTGTTACATCCACTTCCAACCCCAAGTCGTCCATGGGAGCACATTTCTTTAGACTTTATTACCGGTCTGCCAGTGGTTCAATAGCATTCAGTAATTCTGGTGGTAGTAGATAGTCTCACGAAATATGGATATTTCATCGCCTGTAAAAAATTGCCCACTTCTAGTGAATTGCCAACTCTTTTACTGAACAGAGTGGTTCATTATCATGGACTGCCAAAGGTTATCCTCTCCGATCGGGGGTCACAATTTTCCTCCAATTTCTGGAAGACATGGTGTAAAACACTCTAAGTGACATCTACGCTATCTACTAGTCACCATCCTCAAACAGATGGTCAAACGGAGAGACTAAATCAGACTTTGAAACAATACCTACGTGCCTACGCTGAAAAGGCACTTAATTCTTGGACATCTATGCTCTGGTTAGCTGAGTTAGCTTACAACAACTCATTCCACACTTCTATTGGCGTTACACCCTTTTTTGGTTTATTTGGCTATCATCCTGACACCTTGCCCATCACAATTCCTCAAGAAAGTTCTCTTACTCCAGCTGTGTCAGAAACCATTCAGCATTTACATCAAACCCAGAAACTGATTCAACAATATTTAGAAAAAGCCAAACAAAAATATAAAAGGCATTATGACAAGAAACATTGTGAGGGACCGCAATATCAACCATGTGACAAAGTGTGGCTTTCCACAAAACATATAGACTTTAAGAAGAAGCACATGTTTAACCCTAAATTCTTAGGTCCTTATATTGTCCTTCAGCAAATCAATCCGGTGACCTATAAACTACAATTGCCCAGATCCTTACGGATTCATCCAGTGTTCCACACTTCTCTCTTGAAAAAGGCAGTCCAAAAAGTCCACCCTCATCCAGCGCCTGTTCTAGTACAAGGGGAAGAAGAATACGAAGTCAAGAAAGTGTTGGATTCTAAACTGAGAGGGCGTAATCTATGGTACTTAATCTCATGGAAAGGTTATGGTCCTGAAAGTAACTCATGGGTTTCCGCATCTGATGTTCATGCTCCAGGATTTGTGAGACGCTTTCATCGTCTTAATCTTAGCAAACCAGGCCCTAGAGCGCGTCTGGGAGAGGGGAGTACTGTCAACACCAGAGCAATACGCGCTCTATTGGCGACAAAAATGCAAAAACCCAGAACTCTCAAAACAAAGTAATTTATGCATTGTGCTGATATGTTGTGGTTTAACCTTTTGCATTGCAGAGTTCAATCCTGAAAACTTATTTTTAATATGCTTACAAATACTGTTCCTTTGCAATGTATTGCTGCAGGTTTTCAGAGTGTGTTAGGGTGTGGCCCCTTTCCAGGGCCTTCCAGAGACTTTCCCTGCATTATGCCTGGGCGTGGTTCTGGGCTGGGCCAAGACTCTATAAAAGAGAGCCAGCCCAACTCCCAGTGCTCACTATTCAGAGGTCCTGGTGCAGAGCAGCAGCTTCTTCCTGAGCTCCGGTCACGGCGGCCTATTTGGATTTTCCAGTCTTCTGCCCTAATCCTTCATTGGTGATCATTGTTCCAGGCGGTAAGATGGTGGTTGGACTGTCCCGACACCGTTATTTAGAATTTTCATATTCTTGGTTTAAATTCTTAAATGAGTAACAGATTACTTGCGCGCTACCATTTCTTGACATTTACATGGTGGCTTAAGAATCGGCAAGACGCGCAATTCGTTTTATGGTGTTTAAACATTGTTGTCCATTGCGCGCTACCATTTCTTGACATTTTACATGGTGGCTTAAGAATCGGCAAAAGAAGCGTGATTCGTTTCATTGTACTTTGATCTTGTTATTTATTGTGAGCTGTTATTCCTTGACATTTACATCGTATTTTACGAATCGGCAAAACGCGCGATTCGATTAATGATGATTTGACTTTGATATTCATTGCGTGCTACCATTTCTTGGTATTTTACATGTTAACACTCGAATTGGCAAGACGCACGATTCTCTCCTCGAGTTTAATTCATGTTGTTTATTGTATGCTACTATTCTAAGATATTTATCATGTAATATTCGAGTTGACAAGTTATGTGATTTGTTTCCTGAATCCATATTGTGTTATTCATGGTGCACAATCCTTTTATGGTGTTTACTATATATATATATATATATATATATCTGCAATATGCGCAATTTGTGTTGAAACATTTTAAGAGTACACAGAAGGCCAGAGTTTCTAGATGCAATATTGTATGGTCCTAGTATACATTCTCAAAACAGGATTTATATGACTGGTTTAAAATTTAGTCAGAATGTTTTTTCTGATTCTTATATAAAGGAAAGTACTTGAATAAGAAAGTTTTCATTTAATTCATCTTGATTCCCCTACATGTATCCGGCCATCTTGAAACTTAGTCATTTTAAACTTAACTCTTAGATTGTTCATGTTTTCAGAGTGACTAGGCTTAGAATCATAGTCTAGTATTGATTTCAGGAGATATAATTTTCAAATTGTGTGTTCTAACCTTTTTCTTTCTACAGGTCTCCTTCCCAGCTGTTCCCTTCCTAATCCCCTCTTCCCCTCTTGGACTCTCTCAGTCTCTGTGATTTATCTATCAGAGTCTTGGAGCTGTTCAGTGGTGGACGTGTTGGGAACGTGCACAGACCCCGTGGATCTGGTGACTCTGACAGGTTATGATACCGATATTTCGGCCTCTAGCCTGGATTTTGGTAAGATTGACTTTAAGGCTGGTGGGACTCATGGCCTCCTGCATCCTGTTAGTCAAGCATGCCAGATGGTAGATGAGGGCTCTGCAGTGGGACATGAAGTTCCAGTGAGCACACCATCATGGGAATCTTACCAACACGGTTCAGGTCTTGGTGGGAGCTGCAAAAGACCTCCAGTGGTGGTTCGTGATATGCGATTGGGTCAGAGGCAGACACCTCTCCCTTCCTCAGCCAGATCCCACAGTAGTGATAAATGTAGCACTTCTGGAATGGGGTGGCCATCTGGGAGAGGTGGAGATCAGAGGTCTCTGGTCTCCAGCTGAATCTGGACTCTATATCAACTTACTGGAACTCTGGGTGATCCGACTGGCATTCCAAGCATTTTTTCCTGTTGTCAAAGGGAAGATAGTGCAGATGTTCAGGGACAACAGCACCACAATGTGGTACTGCAGCAAGCAGGGTGGTGTGGGGTCATGGACCTTTGTCAAGAGGCTTTGCATCTCTGGGCATGGCTGGAACAGCAGGGCATAACCCTGGTTGTTCAACACCTGGTGGGTTCTCTGAGCGCCAGGGCTGATGAACCCTGAGAGGTGGAGAGAGGTGGAGATCAGAGATCTCTGGTCTCCGGCTGAATCCAGACTCCATGTCAACTTACTGGATCTTCGGGCAATCTGACTGGCATTCCAAGCATTTCTTCCTGTTGTCAAAAGGAAGATAGTGCAGATGTTCACGGATAACAGCACCGCAATATGGCACTGCAACAAGCAGGGCGGTGTGGGGTCGTGGACCTCTGCGTCTCTGGACATGGCTGGAACAGCAGGGCATAACCCTGGTGGTTCAACGCCTATCAGGTTTTCTGAGCACCAGGACGGATGAACTCAGTCATCAGTGCCTAGCGGATCATGAATCGTATCCCCACCCGGAGGTGGTGCAAAGACTCTTTCAACAGTGGGAAGAGCCTTGGTTAGATCTGTTCGCCTCCGCAGAGAATGCGCAATGTCAGCAGTATTGCGCATTCAAATTTCCAAGGCGGCAGTTGCTCCCCAGCACTTTTCGTTGCAAATGGAGTTCAGGCCTCCTATATGCCATGTCTGCCAATACCAATTCTGCCCAGAGTTCTCCAGAAGATCGAGAACAACCGGGCCCAAGTAATCCCGGTGGCTCCGGTTTGGGCATGGAGAGTCTGGTATCCTGAGCGTCTGAAAATGAGCATCGATCCTCCAATCAGGCTGCCCCTTTGGGAGGATCTCCTGTTGCATCAGCAGGGGAGAGTTCTCCACCCGAACCTGTCAACTGTGTGCCTTCATGCGTGGAGCAGTGGCAGTTGATTGCTTTTGACCTTCCTCCTGAAGTCTGTAAAGTTATTTTGGAAGACAGGCGTCCCTCCACTAAAACTGTATACACCTGTCATTAGAAACGCTTTGTATATTATTGTACAGAAAGGTCTATTGATTATCTTTCTGCTTCTGTCTCTGATATCCTTCTCTTTATGCTACCGTTGCCCAGCAGGGTTCTGCCTTGGGTACTCAAGGGCTATCTTTGTGCCTTATCGGCATTCCTATGGCTGCCTGATCAGCCTTCACTTTTCAAATCTCCCATTGTACATAGATTCCTCAAAGGGCTTGTACATATGTTTTTCCCTATGCCCTTTGTTATGCCCCAGTGTTACTTAAATCTGGTCCTCACATTTCTTATGTGTGCTCCCTTCGAGCTCTTACACAACTGTCCCCTCCAGCTGCTCACCATCAAGACAGTCTTCTTAGTGGCAAAAACATCTGCCAGGAGGGTGAGTGAGATGCAGGCTCTTTTGTCCAAGCCACCGTATCCCACCATGTTTTCAGACAAGGTTCGTGCCTCTTTCCTCCCTAAGGTGGTGACCCCATTTCATCTGGGTTAGAACATCATCCTGCCAACTTTCTTAGCTCCACCGCATCCCTCTAAAGAAGAGGAGTGACTCCACCGGCTGGACCCAAAAAGAGCGCTGTTGTTCTACCTTGACCAAACAAAAGAGTTCCAGGGGGATGAGCAACTCTTTGTGGGGTACGTCGGAGCAAATAAGGGTTGGGCAGTGCATAAACGAACCATTTCATGCTGGATTGTTCTTTGCATCAAGATTTGCTACAAATTGGCCAGGAAGCAGCCTCTTGAGGGCTCATTCTACCAGGGGAAAAGCTGCTACCACTGCGCTAGCTGGAGGCGTACCAGTCCTGGATATCTGTCAGGCAGCAACTTGGGCATCCTTGCACATGTTTGCAAAACATTACTGCATGGACAATCAGGTACGGAGAGACGGACACTTTGCCCGTTTGGTCCCACAGGACTTTTTAGTGTAAGTGGAGAAATCCACGGCCCACCACCAGGAGGTTATGTCTTGGGTTCCTATTCAAAGGTAAGGAATCTGCAGCTAGAACTCTCTATCAGATGAACAAGTTATTTACCTTTGGTACCGCATTATCTGGTAGAGACTCGATCTAGCTGCATATTCCTTACACCCACCCATGCCTGCCAGCTCTGCGGATATGTCTAGTAGGTTTAAGGTGTATCCCTTTTAGGGCCCTAGTTTTTCACAGATGAACTGTTGGTTCTATGCATGACTGTGCTTCTGGTGTGGAAGTTTGTGGGTAAAGGAACTGATGTACGTGCACCGGGGTGGTGCCTTTATAGGCAACTGTGACATCACAGACGGCTCCAATGACACTGACAATGCCACAGGAGCCGAACAACGCAGACGGATCCGAACTACGCCACCCGATGGCGCATGCAGGGTACTGCCAAGCAAAAAATTCCAGATTCAAAGCTGACGCCAGGGAATTCAAATGTAAGGTATCTGCAGCTAGATGGAGTCTCTACCAGATAATGCGTTACCAAAGGTAAGTAACTTGTTCTTTCAGACCTTTCAACATGTCACTGAATGTGTTTGTTGGTTTGTCCATTGCCCCATATATGAATGCCCCATACACTGGCCATAAAGCAAAGGGTGGCTAAGGATATCTTCCTCATGCACCGCTTCCCATGTGTGCTTGGTGGAACTGATTGTACTCATGTGGCTCTTCAGCCACCTCACCACAATGCACACATCTTCTGCAACAAACACCGCTGGCACTCCATCAATGTCCAGGGTGTCTGTTATGCCAGTGGTAGCTTCATTGAT
Organism: Pleurodeles waltl; assembly: GCF_031143425.1. NCBI lineage: Eukaryota > Metazoa > Chordata > Amphibia > Caudata > Salamandridae > Pleurodeles > Pleurodeles waltl. Next base: position 749,585,816 of record NC_090440.1, on the reverse strand, counting down.
GTGCATGCAGTATTCCAGGCAGTTCCCATATTAGTTATGTATTCTGCAGAGCACCTCTTGCCCAATGGATGACAGTCGGAGAATTTGGCAACATGTGGCTACTGGGTCAGTACCAAGCACTACGCAAGTATGACATGTATTATTATTTATATTAGATAACACTAATTTTAATGCCACATATATGTCCACAACAGACACAGCATGTACCATTTCATACATCATGTTCTGTAGTGATGCAAGAGGGATATTTACAAATATCACTCCATTTCCCTCCTCAGTTGATGCTGCATGTACACTCTCCCCTCATCTCCTCACATCATATAGATGTGCAACCACTGTACTTCAGCAGAGGTACAATAGGGCACACAGACGTACACTTGGCATCATTGAGCGCACTTTTAGTTTCCTGAAGTTAAGATTCAGACGTCTCGAACATACGTGGGGCGCGCTGCTGAATGTGTTTGTTGGTTTGGCCCTTGCCATGCAACAGCAGGATTTGAGGAGAAGGAAGAGGAGGAGAAGGAAAATAGAGAGGATCTTCAGACAAAGGATCAACCACTTTGGGTTGTCCAGCCAAGATGTAATTGCCAGATATTGTTTTCCCCCGATATCATCTTGAAGATGGTTTGTGAGTGGGCGCAGGATCTTGACTCTGTGACCTGCCGCTCCCATGCCATCCTAGCCTATGTGAAGATCCTAGCAGCTCTATATTTTTGTGCTAGTGGGTCATTCTAGAGGGTCTCTGGTGACCTTGTGGGCATCTCCCAGGCAGCCCAGTCCTGATGACTGCATCAGGTACTGAGCTGCATCAATGCCCCATATATGAATGCCCCATACACTGGCCAGAAAGCAAAGGGTGGCTAAGGATTTCTACCTCATGCCCCACTTCCCACATGTGCTGGGTGCAACTGATTGTACTCATGTGACTCTTCAGCCACCTCACCACAATGCACACATCTTCTGCAACAAACACTGTTGGCACTCCATCAATGTCCAGGGTGTCTGTTATGCCAGTAGTAGCTTCATTGATGTGCATGCAGTGTTCCCAGGCAGTACCCATATTAGCTATGTATTCTGCAGAGCACCTCTTGCCCAACGGATGGAAGTCGGAGAATTTGGCAACATGTGGCTACTTGGTCAGTACCAAGCACCACGCAAGTATGACATGTATTATTATTTATATTTGATAACACTAATTTTCATGCCACATATATGTCCACAACAGACACAGCATGTACCATTTCATACATCATGTTCTGTAGTGATGCAAGAGGGATATTTACAAATATCACTCCATTTCCCTCCTCAGTTGATGCTGCATGTACACTCTCCCCTCATCTCCTCACATCATATAGATGTGCAACCACTGTACTTCAGCAGAGGTACAATAGGGCACACAGACGTACACTTGGCATCATTAAGCGCACTTTTAGTTTCCTGAAGTTAAGATTCAGATGTCTCGACCATACGTGGCGAGAATGCAGAATGTGTTTGTTGGTTTGGCCCTTGCCATGCAACAGCAGGATTGAGGAGAAGGAAGAGGAGGAGAAGGAAAATAGAGAGGATCTTCAGACAAAGGATCAACCACTTTGGGTTGTCCAGCCAAGATGTAATTGCCAGATACTGTTTTCCCCTGATATCATCTTGAAGATGGTTTGTGAGTGGGCGCAGGATCTTGACTCTGTGACCTGCCGCTCCCATGGCATCCTAGCCTATGTGAAGATCCTAGCAGCTCTCCATTTTTGTGCTAGTGGGTCATTCTAGAGGGACTCTGGTGACCTTGTGGGCATCTCCCAGGCAGCCCAGTCCTGATGCCTGCATCAGGTACTGAGCTGCATCAATGCCCCATATATGAATGCCCCATACACTGGCCAGAAAGCAAAGGGTGGCTAAGGATTTCTACCTCATGCCCCACTTCCCACGTGTGCTGGGTGCAACTGATTGTACTCATGTGGCTCTTCAGCCACCTCACCACAATGCACACATCTTCTGCAACAAACACCGTTGGCACTCCATCAATGTCCAGAGTGTCTGTTATGCCAGTAGTAGCTTCATTAATGTGCATGCAGTGTTCCCAGGCAGTACCTATATTAGCTATGTATTCTGCAGAGCACCTCTTGCCCAACGGATGGAAGTCAGAGAATTTGGCAACATGTGGCTACTGGGTCAGTACCAAGCAGCACACAAGTATGACATGTAATATTGTTTATATTAGATAACACTAATTTTCATGCCACATATATGTCCACAACAGACACAGCATGTACCATTTCATACATCATGTTCTGGAGTGATGCAAGAGGGATATCTACAAATATCACTCCATTTCCCTCCTCAGCTGATGCTGCATATGCACTCTCCCCTCATCTCCTCACATCATATAGATGTGCAACCATTGTACATCAGCAGAGGTACAACAGGGCACACATACGTGCACGAGGCATCATTGAGCGCACTTTTAGTTTTCAGAAGTTAAGATTCAGATGTCTCGACCGTACAAGAGTCAAAAGACTGGGCATGCAATACGTTATGTGCACGTCAGGGATTAGCATGGACAATGTCTCTGGGGACTTCATTGCCCCTGGGGAGTAAATGTTTGCATGTGTCAGACCTCACTGGACAGAGTAACAGAAGAGGTCTGCTTCACATAGAGCCTCTCCCCTCAGTAGGAAGGTGGCACATCAGAGGGTGTGTTGTTGTACAATTGCAGAAATTTCTGTTCAGTGTAGTGATCCTGCCCCAAGTGCGGTGACTCACTCTCAACGGTGTAACCTCAGCCACAAGGGCAGAGGCCTTTTGTGTCCCAGGCCCCTTGTATGTGTGTGTGTGTGGCAAATCATGTGCAGCATGGCCATATGTCTGACATCTGTACACCATGGAACAAGTTGACCAGTGAAGAGACATGGATAGTCCATGCTCATAGCGGACGTGTGTGGCAGCTGCTCATGGGATGAGCCACTCCAGGCCTGTGGTTAATGAAAGTAGAGAGTGGGACTTTTGTTCCTGTTTCGCAATGAAATGACAGAGGCCTAGAACACATCATGATCATCTGGCCTTGATCAGCATATCAAGATTGGACCTGGGAAATTTGATAGGGCTCCATGATGACAAATGGTCTTCCTCATGAATCATACTAACACCTACTGGTCACATTCATAATGTGTAGCCATTTAGTATTGTGTGTAATGGAGAATGCATCACACATGCAGGTCTTTTGTACCTCTATCTGGGCAGTTAATGATATAATAAAACACACACCCTTCTCCAAAGGTACAACTAGGCTTATTGCAGTTACAAAGACACACTTCTCTGCAGCATGCAGTGAATTAAGTCCATTGGCTGTATTCTACAGAGAGCCCCAGGTATGCACCGTGAATGTACACCTGCTGTGTGCACCCTCAAGGCACTTCAGTAGTACAAAAATGGCAGTAGACACTCATGCTGTTCTGCCTGCAATATGGATATTGCTGGTATACATATAGGTGGTCATTACAACCCTGGCGGTCAGTGTTAAAGCGGTGGTAAAACCGCAAACAGGCCGGTGGGAAAAATATGGAACCACGACCGTGGCGGAAACCACCAACAAAGACAGCCACTTTAACACTCTGACCGCCATGGCGGTACAAACAAACAGCTTGGCGGTCACCGCCAACAGACAGGCGGAGGACAATGTACCGCCCACAGTATCACAACCTTCAAATCCGCCACCTTTTCCGGGGCGGATTCACCGCAGACAAAAACACTGTGGAAAGCGGACTTCGAAGGGAAAACTCTCACCTCTACACACCCCATGAGGAATCCGGACGCCATGGAACCCGAGCTCCAGATCCTGCCAGCCCTTATCTTCTTGTTCCTCTACCTGGAGCACGAACGCCGGCGGCGAAGACAACGGTGAGTACTGCACCTACGACACAGGGGAGCGGGGAGGGAAAAAACAGGGACACACACACGCAATACGCAACACCCCCACCACCATCATCACCCACGACAACACACACACTAATACAGCATGATACATTACAGTTACAACCTGCAACCCCCCCGGAAGAATGCAAAGACCAAAGAAAATGAGTGTAACCATTGTAATATATTAAAATCCAGTACGCAAAAATATATATGTACACTATAAACAAAATGTACACCAAGAATAGTAGTCCAGGTAGTGCTCCATTGAAGTCCGTAGAACAGTGGGCCCACACGGTATGGTATGATATATTAGTTATGTATTCTGCAGAGCACCTCTTGCCCAATGGATGACAGTCGGAGAATTTGGCAACATGTGGCTACTGGGTCAGTACCAAGCACTACGCAAGTATGACATGTATTATTATTTATATTAGATAACACTAATTTTAATGCCACATATATGTCCACAACAGACACAGCATGTACCATTTCATACATCATGTTCTGTAGTGATGCAAGAGGGATATTTACAAATATCACTCCATTTCCCTCCTCAATTGATGCTGCATGTACACTCTCCCCTCATCTCCTCACATCATATAGATGTGCAACCACTGTACTTCAGCAGAGGTACAATAGGGCACACTGACGTACACTTGGCATCATTGAGCGCACTTTTAGTTTCCTGAAGTTAAGATTCAGACGTCTCGAACATACGTGGGGCGCGCTGCTGAATGTGTTTGTTGGTTTGGCCCTTGCCATGCAACAGCAGGATTTGAGGAGAAGGAAGAGGAGGAGAAGGAAAATAGAGAGGATCTTCAGACAAAGGATCAACCACTTTGGGTTGTCCAGCCAAGATGTAATTGCCAGATATTGTTTTCCCCCGATATCATCTTGAAGATGGTTTGTGAGTGGGCGCAGGATCTTGACTCTGTGACCTGCCGCTCCCATGCCATCCTAGCCTATGTGAAGATCCTAGCAGCTCTACATTTTTGTGCTAGTGGTCATTCTAGAGGGTCTCTGGTGACCTTGTGGGCATCTCCCAGGCAGCCCAGTCCTGATGACTGCATCAGGTACTGAGCTGCATCAATGCCCCATATATGAATGCCCCATACACTGGCCAGAAAGCAAAGGGTGGCTAAGGATTTCTACCTCATGCCCCACTTCCCACATGTGCTGGGTGCAACTGATTGTACTCATGTGACTCTTCAGCCACCTCACCACAATGCACACATCTTCTGCAACAAACACTGTTGGCACTCCATCAATGTCCAGGGTGTCTGTTATGCCAGTAGTAGCTTCATTGATGTGCATGCAGTGTTCCCAGGCAGTACCCATATTAGCTATGTATTCTGCAGAGCACCTCTTGCCCAATGGATGACAGTCGGAGAATTTGGCAACATGTGGCTACTTGGTCAGTACCAAGCACCACGCAAGTATGACATGTATTATTATTTATATTAGATAACACTAATTTTCATGCCACATATATGTCCACAACAGACACAGCATGTACCATTTCATACATCATGTTCTGTAGTGATGCAAGATAGATATTTACAAATATCACTCCATTTCCCTCCTCAGTTGATGCTGCATGTACACTCTCCCCTCATCTCCTCACATCATATAGATGTGCAACCACTGTACTTCAGCAGAGGTACAATAGGGCACACTGACGTACACTTGGCATCATTGAGCGCACTTTTAGTTTCCTGAAGTTAAGATTCAGACGTCTCGAACATACGTGGGGCGCGCTGCTGAATGTGTTTGTTGGTTTGGCCCTTGCCATGCAACAGCAGGATTGAGGAGAAGGAAGAGGAGGAGAAGGAAAATAGAGAGGATCTTCAGACAAAGGATCAACCACTTTGGGTTGTCCAGCCAAGATGTAATTGCCAGATATTGTTTTCCCCCGATATCATCTTGAAGATGGTTTGTGAGTGGGCGCAGGATCTTGACTCTGTGACCTGCCGCTCCCATGCCATCCTAGCCTATGTGAAGATCCTAGCAGCTCTACATTTTTGTGCTAGTGGGTCATTCTAGAGGGTCTCTGGTGACCTTGTGGGCATCTCCCAGGCAGCCCAGTCCTGATGACTGCATCAGGTACTGAGCTGCATCAATGCCCCATATATGAATGCCCCATACACTAGCCAGAAAGCAAAGGGTGGCTAAGGATTTCTACCTCATGCCCCACTTCCCACATGTGCTGGGTGCAACTGATTGTACTCATGTGACTCTTCAGCCACCTCACCGCAATGCACACATCTTCTGCAACAAACACTGTTGGCACTCCATCAATGTCCAGGGTGTCTGTTATGCCAGTAGTAGCTTCATTGATGTGCATGCAGTGTTCCCAGGCAGTACCCATATTAGCTATGTATTCTGCAGAGCACCTCTTGCCCAACGGATGGAAGTCGGAGAATTTGGCAACATGTGGCTACTTGGTCAGTACCAAGCACCACGCAAGTATGACATGTATTATTATTTATATTTGATAACACTAATTTTCATGCCACATATATGTCCACAACAGACACAGCATGTACCATTTCATACATCATGTTCTGGAGTGATGCAAGATAGATATTTACAAATATCACTCCATTTCCCTCCTCAGTTGATGCTGCATGTACACTCTCCCCTCATCTCCTCACATCATATAGATGTGCAACCACTGTACTTCAGCAGAGGTACAATAGGGCACACAGACGTACACTTGGCATCATTGAGCGCACTTTTAGTTTCCTGAAGTTAAGATTCAGATGTCTCGACCATACGTGGCGTGCGCTGCTGAATGTGTTTGTTGGTTTGGCCCTTGCCATGCAACAGCAGGATTGAGGAGAAGGAAGAGGAGGAGAAGGAAAATAGAGAGGATCTTCAGACAAAGGATCAACCACTTTGGGTTGTCCAGCCAAGATGTAATTGCCAGATACTGTTTTCCCCTGATATCATCTTGAAGATGGTTTGTGAGTGGGCGCAGGATCTTGACTCTGTGACCTGCCGCTCCCATGCCATCCTAGCCTATGTGAAGATCCTAGCACCTCTCCATTTTTGTGCTAGTGGGTCATTCTAGAGGGACTCTGGTGACCTTGTGGGCATCTCCCAGGCAGCCCAGTCCTGATGCCTGCATCAGGTACTGAGCTGCATCAATGCCCCATATTGAATGCCCCATACACTGGCCAGAAAGCAAAGGGTGGCTAAGGATTTCTACCTCATGCCCCACTTCCCACGTGTGCTGGGTGCAACTGATTGCACTCATGTGGCTCTTCAGCCACCTCACCACAATGCACACATCTTCTGCAACAAACACCGTTGGCACTCCATCAATGTCCAGAGTGTCTGTTATGCCAGTAGTAGCTTCATTAATGTGCATGCAGTGTTCCCAGGCAGTACCTATATTAGCTATGTATTCTGCAGAGCACCTCTTGCCCAACGGATGGAAGTCAGAGAATTTGGCAACATGTGGCTACTGGGTCAGTACCAAGCAGCACACAAGTATGACATGTATTATTGTTTATATTAGATAACACTCATTTTCATGCCACATATATGTCCACAACAGACACAGCATGTACCATTTCATACATCATGTTCTGGAGTGATGCAAGAGGGATATCTACAAATATCACTCCATTTCCCTCCTCAGCTGATGCTGCATATGCACTCTCCCCTCATCTCCTCACATCATATAGATGTGCAACCATTGTACCTCAGCAGAGGTACAACAGGGCACACATACGTGCACGAGGCATCATTGAGCGCACTTTTAGTTTTCAGAAGTTAAGATTCAGATGTCTCGACCGTACAAGAGTCAAAAGACTGGGCATGCAATACGTTATGTGCACGTCAGGGATTAGCATGGACAATGTCTCTGGGGACTTCATTGCCCCTGGGGAGTAAATGTTTGCATGTGTCAGACCTCACTGGACAGAGTAACAGAAGAGGTCTGCTTCACATAGAGCCTCTCCCCTCAGTAGGAAGGTGGCACATCAGAGGGTGTGTTGTTGTACAATTGCAGAAATTTCTGTTCAGTGTAGTGATCCTGCCCCAAGTGCGGTGACTCACTCTCAACGGTGTAACCTCAGCCACAAGGGCAGAGGCCTTTTGTGTCCCAGGCCCCTTGTATGTGTGTGTGTGTGGCAAATCATGTGCAGCATGGCCATATGTCCGACATTTGTACACCATGGAACAAGTTGACCAGTGAAGAGACATGGATAGTCCATGCTCATAGCGGACGTGTGTGGCAGCTGCTCATGGGATGAGCCACTCCAGGCCTGTGGTTAATGAAAGTAGAGAGTGGGACTTTTGTTCCTGTTTCGCAATGAAATGACAGAGGCCTAGAACACATCATGATCATCTGGCCTTGATCAGCATATCAAGATTGGACCTGGGAAATTTGATAGGGCTCCATGATGACAAATGGTCTTCCTCATGAATCATACTAACACCTACTGGTCACATTCATAATGTGTAGCCATTTAGTATTGTGTGTAATGGAGAATGCATCACACATGCAGGTCTTTTGTACCTCTATCTGGGCAGTTAATGATATAATAACACACACACCTTTCTCCAAAGGTACAACTAGGCTTATTGCAGTTACAAAGACACACTTCTCTGCAGCATGCAGTGAATTAAGTCCATTGGCTGTATTCTACAGAGAGCCCCAGGTATGCACCGTGAATGTACACCTGCTGTGTGCACCCTCAAGGCACTTCAGTAGTACAAAAATGGCAGTAGACACTCATGCTGTTCTGCCTGCAATATGGATATTGCTGGTATACATATAGGTGGTCATTACAACCCTGGCGGTCAGTGTTAAAGCGGTGGTAAAACCGCAAACAGGCCGGTGGGAAAAATATGGAACCACGACCGTGGCGGAAACCACCAACAAAGACAGCCACTTTAACACTCTGACCGCCATGGCGGTACAAACAAACAGCTTGGCGGTCACCGCCAACAGACAGGCGGAGGACAATGTACCGCCCACAGTATCACAACCTTCAAATCCGCCACCTTTTCCGGGGCGGATTCACCGCAGACAAAAAAACTGTGGAAAGCGGACTTCGAAGGGAAAACTCTCACCTCTACACACCCCATGAGGAATCCGGACGCCATGGAACCCGAGCTCCAGATCCTGCCAGCCCTTATCTTCTTGTTCCTCTACCTGGAGCACGAACGCCGGCGGCGAAGACAACGGTGGGTACTGCACCTACGACACAGGGGAGCGGGGAGGGAAAAAACAGGGACACACACACGTAATACGCAACACCCCCACCACCATCATCACCCACGACAACACACACACTAATACAGCATGATACATTACAGTTACAACCTGCAACCCCCCCGGAAGAATGCAAAGACCAAAGAAAATGAGTGTAACCATTGTAATATATTAAAATCCAGTACGCAAAAATATATATGTACACTATAAACAAAATGTACACCAAGAATAGTAGTCCAGGTAGTGCTCCATTGAAGTCCGTAGAACAGTGGGCCCACACGGTATGGGTGAGGCCCACACTCAATCCCCGAACATGACAGAGAGAACACTGCAGGGCATCAGATAGCAATAAAACAGGTACCTCAGGGGAAAGGGAAAGGGGGGGGCACCTCAGCCGGTTGAGTGCACAACGCCAAATCCACGAGGGGGTCACATGCCCACTGTTGCATCCTGGGGAGTGCAAAGCCACAGTCTGTCAAGTCTCTACAGTGGGTGGGTTGCCCACTGTTCAATCATGGGGAGTGCAAAGCCACAGTCTCTCAAGTCTCTACAGTGGGTGGTTTGCCCACTGTTCCATTCTGGGGAGTGCAAAGCCACAGTCTCTCAAGTCTCTACAGTGGGTGGTTTGCCCACTGTTCAATCCTGGGGAGTGCAAAGTCACAGTCTCTCAAGTCTCTACAGTGGGTGGTTTGCCCACTGTTCAATCCTGGGGAGTGCAAAGCCACAGTCTCTCAAGCCTCTACAGTGGATGGTTTGCCCACTGTTCAATCCTGGGGAGTGCAAAGCCACAGTCTCTCAAGCCTCTACAGTGGGTGGTTTGCCCACTGTTCCATCCTGTGGAGTGCAAAGCCACAGTCTCTCAAGTCTCTACAGTGGGTGGTTTGCCCACTGTTCAATCCTGGGGAGTGCAAAGCCACAGTCTCTCAAGCCTCTACAGTGGGTGGTTTGCCCACTGTTCAATCCTGGAGAGTGCAAAGCCACAGTCTCTCAAGTGGATGCCTTTCTCCACTGGTTCTGGAGGGGGCTTGATCTTGCCAAGGACAGAGGTAGTGGATGTGATACTCCACTGGTTCTGGAGGGGGCTTGGTGCCCAGAGTGCTTCATCCTGCCAGGGACAGAGGTAATGGATGTGATACTCCACTGGTTCTGGAGGGGACTTGGTGCCCAGAGTGCTTCATCCTGCTTGTGACGGACTCAGTAGAGTCAGTGCCCATGGTGCTCATGGGCTAGCGGTGCTTGTTACGGCGGTGCCCTGTTCAGCGGTGCTTGTGGCGGCGGTGCCCTGTTCAGCTGTGCTTATGGCGGTGGTGCCCTGTTCAGCGGTGCTTGTGGCGGCGGTGCCCTATTCAGTGTTGCTTGTGGCGGCGGTGACCTGTTCAGCGGTGCTTGTGGCGGCGGTGCCCTGTTCAGCGATGCTTGTGGCGGCGGTGACCTGTTCAGCGGTGCTTGTGGCGGCGGTGCCCTGTTCAGCGGTGCTTGTTGCGGCGGTGCCCTGGTCAGCGGTGCTTGTGGCGGCGGTGCCCTGTTCAGCGGTGCTTGTGGTGGCGGTGCCCTGTTCAGCGGCGGGGTCCTTTGCAGTGACTCAGGTGCTGGCGGTCCTGTCTGGCCCAGCGGGGCTGGCGGTCCTTCATGGCCCAGCGGGGCTGGTGCAGGCGGTCCTGTCTGGACCAGCGGGCCTGGTGCTGCCGGTCCTGTCTGGCCCAGCGGGCCTCGTGCTGGCGGTCCTGTCTGGCCCAGCGGGGCTGGTGCTGGCGTTGGCCTCCTGGGCAGCGGGGATGATGGCGGTTGCCTCCTGGGCAGCTGGGCTGGTGCTGGCGGTGGCCTCCTGGGCAGCAGGGCTGGTGGCGGTGGCCTCCTGGGCAGCAGGGCTGGTGGCGGTGGCCTCCTGGGCAGCAGGGCTGGTGGCGGTGGCCGCCTGGGCAGCGGGGATGGTGGCGGTGGCCCCCTGGGCAGCGGGGATGATGGCGGTCTTCTCCGCCGTGCTGCTCTTCCCAGACTTGCTGACTTTCTTGTGGCCCTTCCCCACCTTGGAAGGTGTCGCAGCTGACTCCACACTCCCATCTGTACCCCTGGGAGCGGCTTTGGTGGCTGGAGTCTTCCTCCTCTCCCGCCGGGCACTGGCCAACTTTTGATGCTTCACAGGTGGGGGACTGTCCATGCTGTGGCTCTGTGCCATACTGGCTGCCCTGGTGGCCAGTGCACTCAAGCTTCCGGTGACTACAGGCACCACTGGTCCCAGGAGATATTGTGGCTGAGGTGCTAGGTTGTGACCTGGAGAGTCGGGCCCTAGGAGATGGACGGGGTGGGGGAGGTGAGGGAAAGAGGTCAAGGTTGGACAGGAAATGTTTCTTGGGAACACTGGGACGGGTAGCTGGAGGGGGTTTGGGAGTGGAGGAAGAGGTTGTGGTTGTAGGAGGTGTTCATTTGGTGACTTTGGGTGAAGGTGCATGCGCTGGAGGCTGTCGTGAGGTGGATGGCTGTTGGGTGGGTGTGTGCCTGCGTTTGTGTATCTTGGGAGGTGGCGTCACAGACACACTGGGAGTAGACACAGGGGATGTGTGAATGGCAGTGGGGGTGGTGACTGCACATGATTGGGGTGTGGTGGTGGTGGGTGTGCTGGTGATGGAAGTAGTGGCTGTAGATGTAGTGCATGCAGGTGTGAGTGTAGACGAGACTGGGAGGGAGACGAGGAGGAGGGGGACACAGTGGAGGCAGTGGATGTTGGTGTGTCTGCATGTGTGAGATGCTTGCGTGAGTGCCTGTGGGATGTGTGGTGCTTATGTTTGCCAGAGCTTCCCTTGTGTGTTGATGTGTGTACATGCTGGTCTGAAGGTGTGCTTGGGATAGTCTGTGGTACAGGGGATTGGGTCTGGGTGGAGGAAGTTGGAGGGGGGAGGCTAGAGACAGGGACAATGGCTGCCATCAGTGCTGAGGCCAGAGTCTGAAAAGCTCGCTGAAGGGCCGCCTGACCAGAATGAATGCCCTCCAGGAATGCATTTGTTTGTTGCAACTGCCTTTCTACACCCTGGATGGCATTCAAAATGGTAGACTGCCCAACAGTGAGGGGCCTGAGGAGGTCAATGGCCTCCTCACTGAGGGCAGCAGTTCTGACTGGGGCAGGGCCTGAGGTGCCTGGGGCGAAGGTGATGCCCACCCTCCTGGGTGAGCGGGCACGGGGCAAAGGCTGAGGGGCTGCTGGGAGGGCGGTGCTGGAAGGGGGGGTGGTGGCTGTACCTGTCGATGCGGGGGCTCAGATGTTGCCACCACCACAAGGGAGCTCCCATCAGAGGACGAGTCCGTGCCACTGGTGTCAGCTCCTGTCCCCGCCGTGGAGCTCCCCTCGCCCTCCGTCCCACTGGTGAACTCCGAGTTCGTAGTGTCACCCTTCAGGGCCATGTGGGATGCAGCTCCCTTCTGCTCCGGTGCCACTGCTCCTCCGCCTGATGATGCTACACTAGAACAGGGAGACCACAAAAAGGGGGGGACGACAGAAGAAAGACTTGTTGAGTGCATGCATTACTGCTACCGTTGGCGGACACAACAGACACAGAAGTCCCCTGCACTATGCTGCGCACTTGGTCTCCACTGTTCAATCTCTGGGACATGGCCTACAAGGCTATGGCCGATATCTGCACACATGGATGACACAGGAGCCTGACTAGGTGTACTTGGCACTGTACACAGGTGGGGTGGGGTGCCACAGGGTCTGCCAGAACAAGGGGACCTAACTAGCACACTCGCGCTGGCCTAGGGAAACCCACAGCCCACCTCCCCCACCCAGACACCTCCACTACGCACAAATTCAGCAGAATGAGAGTGTACTCACCCCCTTGTGGCTGCTGTGATGCCCTCAAGCGCCCATCCAACTCCGAGTACACCACCGCCAGGATCCTGAACATCAGGGGGGTCATGGTGCGATGGGCACCCCTCCCACGTTGGGAGGCCATCCCCAGCTGGGCATCCGCCCTCTTCTTGCTCCAGCGGCGAATGTCCTCCCATCTCTTACGGCAGTGGGTGCTCTGTCTGTGGTAGACCCCCAGAGTCCGGACGTCCTTGGCAATGGCACGCCAAATATATTTTTTCTGCTGGGCGCTGACCTACATGAATTGTACAGGGGGAAAAGAAAAGTTATTATCAAATGGACCGTCACAGTAATTGGCCTCCATCCATACCCTTGCCATGATGCACATGCACTCACCGTCGTTTCATGCACGCCTCAATCATCCCCCCCATCTTTCATCGACCCCACTCCACACAGGCATAGCCCATATAGCATGCTCCCAGTGTATTTACCTGTTTGTCTGGAGGACCGTAGAGTAGCGTGTACTGGGGGAGGATCCCATCCACGAGTTTCTCCAACTCCTCCGATGAGAGGGCAGGGGCCCTTTCCCCAGACCACGAGCCATTGTCTCTTCCAGACCGAGGTCACAGCAGCACTTGCAGTGTAGGTCCTCTCCTGTCGAAGATCAAGTATTGAGTGATTGCACAGAAAGAAAATGGCGGTCACGTCCGCAGTGGTGCGTACCGTCACCACCGGTGTACATCGTCATTGGCTCTTGTGACCCATAGGGTCCAATGTTCACCAATGCAGAATTGCGCTGCGGTGTTCGACCGCCTACCGCGACGGTGTACAACGCCAGCACAGTTACCTCACATCCCATTGTCCCACTTTACAGGTCAGGCAGCCGCCATTTCAGGGGCCCACATGGCTTAATGTCTAACTGCGTCATACATACCTAGGCCTTGCCTCAACACTCATACAGGCCAAATTTCAGATTATGATTCGTGGTCTGTGTAAGTTGTGGGTACGTACCTCTGAGTTGGTTGACTCTGTGCTCGCTGTTGTCCTTCATAGGCACCCGTCCGCTGGGACATGTGAGGAGATGGCGGCATCCTACGGTGTACAGACCGCTGGTAGACCACTCAACAATGGAAGAAAGACATGTGTTTATCACCTACAGGCTTGATTGTGCCACAATCCTGGAACTGTGTGCCCAGCTGGAGCCAGACCTGATGTCACCTATCCACCATCCCGCAGGAATCCCCCATCAAGTGCAGGTGATGTCAGTACTCCATTTCCTTGCAAGTGGGTCATTTCAAACAACAGTGGCCATAGCATCAGGGATGTCCCAGCCTATGTTTTCCAACATGTTGTCCAGAGTGTTGTCTGCCCTGCTGAAACACATGCGGAGCTACATCATTTTCCCTCAGGTGGAGGAATTGCCTACCGTGAAAGGTGACTTCTATGCCCTGGGACATATCCCCAACATCATAGGTGCCATTGATGGGACACATGTGCCTTTGGTACCCCCCGCAGGAGTGAACAGGTGTACAGAAACCGGAAGAGTTATCATTCTATGAATGTGCAGATGGTGTGTTTGGCAGGCCAGTACATCTCCCATGTTAGTGCCAAATTCCCTGGCTCAGTGCATGACGCTTACATTCTACGGAATTGCAGCATGCCTTATGTGATTGGTCAACTCCAGAGGCACCGTGTGTGGCTATTAGGTGAGCACCTGGAAGCAAGTCAGTGGGAATGGTTGTCCGGGTCTGGGGATATCCCTACAGGTTAGTGTGTGTCTAACAGTTGTCCCTCACCATTTGCAGGTGACTCTGGTTACCCCAACCTGTCATGGCTACTGACCCCAGTGAGGAATCCCAGGACAAGGGCAGAGGAACGCTACAATGAGGCCCATGGGCGAACTCGGCAGATAATAGAGCGGACCTTCGGCCTCCTGAAGGCCAGATTCAGGTGCCTCCATATGACAGATGGATCCCTATTCTACTCACCAAAGAAGGTGTGCCAGATCATCGTGGCCTGCTGTATGCTTCACAACTTAGCTTTGCGACGACAGGTGCATTTTCTGCAGGAGGATGGTCCAGATGGCGGTGTTGTTGCAGCTGTGGAGCCTGTGGACAGTGAAGACGAGGAAGCAGAAGAACAGGACATCGACAACAGGAACTCGGTGATCCTGCAATATTTCCAGTGAGACACAGGTAAGAATACAAACCTGCCTACTACATGTACTTTAACACGACTACCTCTCTACTGTCTGTTGTTTTCACCCAGTGTATGGTCACTGAGTTGTCACTTTCCCTTACGATTTCACAGATGTGGGTCCCACAGTGTGACATCTGCTTTGTTTCCTCATGGACTAGAGCTGTGTGACATAGGTATGTTGACATTACATTTGAAAGAGCATTTTGTCACTGTAATTTCTAATACACCATTTCGAAATCACAGTCTGACTCCAGATTGTTTTCTGCTTCAAAAGTGTTTATTTCAGTGCTCAATATTGGAGGGGGTTGTAAAATGGTGAGGGGTGATGGTGGAGGAATGTCCATGGCAGAGTCCAGTCTATTAGTCTCACAGGTGCATTGCCCAAATGGGCATAGGAAGTGGAGCTGGGGCAGTTTGAGGATGGACAGGGTGACAAAGTGGGACATAAAGATGACATTCAGGGTGGTCTCTTTTCTTGGCGGGGGTCTTGGCATCGTTCTCTGTCTTTGTCCTGGATCTCAGGGACTGTTTGCAGGGTGGTTCTCCCTCTACAGGGGGTGGGGGTGCTGGTGTGGTGGTCCTGTGGTGGTGCCTCCTGTCCCCTTGCGCCGGCAGAGGTGGTGGGCAGTACATCGTACAGGCTAGTGTCAGGGGCCCCTTGTTGTGCCACAGTGTCCCTCCTGGTGTTGAGTACTTACTTCAGCACCCCTACGATGGTGCCCAGGGTAGAACTGATGGATCTGAGTTCCTCCCTGAAGCCCAAATACTGTTCCTCCTGCAGGCGCTGGGTCTCCTGAAACTTGGCCAGTACCATTGCCATCGTCTCCTGGGAGTGGTGGTAGGCTCCCATGATGTTGGAGAGGGCCTCGTGGAGAGTGGGTTCCCTTGGCCTGTCCTCCCCCTGTCGCACAGCAGCCCTCCCAGTTCCCCTGTGTTCCTGGGCCTCTGTCCCCTGGACCGTGAGCCCACTACCACTGCCCCCAGGTCCCTGTTGTTGTTGGGGTGGTGGGTTATCCTGGGTTCCCTGTAGTGGTGGACACACTGCTGATTGGCGTGTCCTGGGGACAGAGGTATGGGCCCACTGGGTGGGTACTGTGCTGGTGTTTCCAGAGGGGGAAGCTCTGTAGTGGCCTGTGACTGTGTCAGGGGAACCGACTGTCCCGAGGTCCCCGATGGGCCGGGCTGGTCATCTAGATCCAGTTCGACAGAGCTGCTGTCATCACTGTGGGCCACTTCTGTTGGTGGTGTGGACATGTGTGGACCCTCCTGTCCGGTGATGTTGTGTAGGGGTCCTGCAGGGGTATGAAAGGATGTTTATTACATCTGTGTGTGCCATGGTGTACAATAGGTGGGTGACCGTGTACCACAGTGCTTGCATTCCTGTGTGGGACCTTGTGTGATGGTGGTTTAGGGGGGTATATGGGTATGTGCAGTGGCCATGCTTTGGTGATGGGTGTCCATGCTTTGTTGATGCATGCAGGGCTTGGTGTTAGGATGTGTGGTTTGTGGTGTTGGGACATTTGTGAGGAGTTGGAGTGATGGGGATGAGGGTGAGGGTGGGGGTATGTGATGGCATGCAGGTAGGGTGGGAGATGTAATAGTTAGGATTTGACTTACCAGAGTCCATTCCTCCATCTACTCCTGCGAGGCCCTCAGGATGCAGAATCGCCAAGACCTGCTCCTCCCATGTTGTTAGTTGTGGGGGAGGAGCTGGGGGTCCACCGCCAGTCTACTGAACCGCAAGGTGGTGTCTTGAGACCACAGAACGCACCTTCCCCCGTAGGTCGTTCCACCTCTTCCTGATGTAATCCCTATTTCTTGGGTGCTGTCCCACTGCGTTAACCCTGTCCACCATTCTGCGCCATAGCTGCGTCTTCCTAGCTATGGAGGTGTGCTGCACCTGTGATCCGAATAGCTGTGGCTTTACCCGGACGATTTCCTCCACCATGACCCTGAGCTTCTCCTCAAAGAACCTGGGGTGTCTTTGCCGTACCATGGGGTGGTGTGTGTAGTGATAAGTGGGGTGGTATTTAGTGGTGTGTTGTGTGAGGTGCGTGGAAGTTATGTGGGTGAAGGTATTGTGTGCCTGTGGATGCTTTGTAGTTGTTTGTAGTGTCTCTCTCTGGCCTTCTCTCTGTAATTGTGGTCATAGGGGTTTGTGGGTGATGTGGATGTGTGTTTTATATTGTAATGGGTGTGTGGGAGTGGTGTGTGTATGTGTATCAGGTGTGTGTATTTTGAATTGTCCAATGTGGCTGTGTTTTGTAAAAGTGTGTGTATTTTTAGCACGGCGGTGTGTACCGCCAATGGAATACCGCGGTTGAAAGACCGCTGCGTGGATTCGTGTGTCGTGATAGTGTAGGCGCATTTCTGTTGGCGTGACGGTGGAGGTTTTGTTTTCGCCAGTTTATCACTGACCTTTGGTGTGGCGGACTTGTGTGGGTGTCTGAATTTTGGCGGATTCCGAGCTGTGGGTCATAATAGCTGTGGCGGATATCCGCGGCGGTGTGTTGGCGGTCTTCTGCACGGCGGTAAGAGGCATTTACCGCCAATGTTGTAATGACCACCACAATGCCTGCACTAGCACCAGTGGGTGTCCACTCATTAGTATGGGGGCATAGCCCCATGTAAACGTTGGAATCCTTTTGCCACTGCAGACACGCCACAGATTAGATGTGGGTGCAGAGGCAAAGAAGATGTCAGGAGGTGCCACATAAAGTATAGAGTACTGTCAGTGCATACCCTAATGGGAGCCTCCTGTAGGGGGGACAGGATGTCCTACAGATCCCACAAACATACCTTTGCAGGTGGGTGTAGTCACTTACTGCACTTACCTGCAAGGGTATCATTAATCCCCTTCAAATGTGCATGCGGGTTGAGGTTTGCACAGTGCTACATGGAGCGGCTGCTTTAATACAGCTTCTTTTTCCACTTGATTGCGTCACCCCCAGAGCAGCACAAGTGTGTGTCTGCCATGGGGGCACTGCATTCAATCTACTAGGGCACACTAGGGAACACTTTCCTGCTCTGCATCTTCTTTACATTCCATCGTGGTGCAAACAAAGAAGTGTTTCTCATGTGTAATGTGATCCCAGTTACCAATGTGGACAGCAGCATACATCTGTTTTTTCTGGGCTCTCATCATGCTGGGACTACCTATTAATCACCCCCTTAGTGAGTGTGTCCATATCAGTATCGCTGACTGTGAGGGTGCCCTGTCCACTGATCATTCAGATATGTTGGATGAGGTGGGTTCAATAGTACAGTAGGATCAGATAATCCTGTTTGGAGGTGGAGCTGACTTTAAATGACCATAAAATGGATGTCAGCCCCTCCAAATGTTGAAGGGGGTTTGGAGTGCTGCTCTTTGCTGTTGTTCTACGAAATTCCATACCACATAGATGAGCCGGAGTCACAAGTGGCCCCTGCACTTGGAAGTCTCATTGTGGACATTCCGCCCCAAGTGCAATGACTGAGGTGCCTCTGCCACTAAGGCCATATTTATACTTTTTGACGCAAAACTGCGCCAATGCAGTTTTGCGTCAAAAAGTTTAACGCCGGGTAACGCCATTTCTTTGCACCACCGGGGCGTCAAATGTATACTTTGACACTCTGTGGTGCAAACCACGGGTTAGAGTAATTTTTTTTTTACTCAAACCATTACGCCACGTCGCAAAGAAAAACGATGTTAACGCGGCGAAAATGACTTTTATCCGGTTTACGACATCGCAAACCGGATATGTGCCTTTTTTCGCCACAATAGCATCAAAAAGTGGTGCAAACACAGCAAAATGTGCAAAGGAGCCCCAAAATGGATCCCAGAAGCCATGAGAGACCCCAGGAAGCCTACAACTGACCAGGAACCAGCCAGGAGGACCCAGACAAGACCCAGGAGAGGGAGAAGAAGAAAAGGAAGTTCCGGTTCAGTGCAGAGGAGCAGGAAATACTGGTGAAAGAGGTGACGGAACACCAACATCAACTTTTTGTCACCTTAAAATTGCCAATTGGGAGGAGAGAGGCAATTTGGCAAAAAAGTTTCGACAAGATAAACAGTGTGGCAGAAGTACGGAGAACAGTCACTAAGTGCCAGAAACGCTGGCATGACTGCAAGCGCAGGACCAAGGAAAAGATGGCATGGAACAGGAAGGCAGCACTGCAGACTGGAGGTGGGAGTCCAGCACCGCAGGAGGCCCTGGACCACATGGAGGAGATGGTGGTAGCCGTCATCTCTGAGGAGATCGTCACAGGGATTCAAGGACAGGACAGCGCAGACTACCAGGAAGCAACACAGATGCAGGGTAATTGTATGGGGGACAAAAATGCCTAAATGCCTAAATGTTAATTGTAAGCGGGGGGACATACCTACTACACAATGCATGTCAGCCATGATAATCAGGTAGTGAAAAGGGCAAAATGGCACAGGTGCATGGGCTGTGCAGGGGAAACCTGGGGCACAGCCCAACACTACACCAACAACCTTTGCATGGGGGTACTCTGCCATGCCAAGGCTGTTGCAAAGGCATAGCCAGTCCAGGAGGGTAGGGTAAAACTGGCCTGCTGTCACACAACAGCTGGTATTGTCGCTACATGAGCTAGGGCTCAATTTCCAGTCACAGGCCATATCCGCAAGTGGGATTTACCATTGACAACAGTTGCCACTACCAACTGTGCTGTGTGTGCAGGTTAAGTAGCCAATGGCAGTTACGTACCCAAAATAGAGGGTTCAGGATGACGACGTGATCAATCCCCTGTAATTCCTAACGAAGTGCAAATCGTGCCAAATGCTCATGTCTATAGGCGCAATAAACATCAGGTATTGTTATTAACATTATGAAGTACGCAGCAGTAATGTCATACCCATGCTGCACATTTCAGGGTCTACTCCGTGCCAGTGTTACAATAGCTGCAATGCCACCTTGCAACACTGTCATACTGCTAAGACAACAGCATTGAGGGTGAGGGCATATGTGTCTAGCTAGTTAAACACACCCGCACAGTCATAAGAGGAAATGGAACACTGCCAGGACCATCAGTGCAATCCAATGTAGCACACATTCCCCAACAGCAGCATTACACACTACCAATGCTGACACCTGTATTGTGCCGTGCCAATGCGATACATAGTATATGCTAGGTCTCAGCAACATATTGGTGGGTGTGAAATATCAGAGACTGGGTCAGTTTCAGATTGTCAAGTGTGGTGCAAGTGCCATCAGAACACCCATAGCCAGTGCGAGGCCTCACCATGAAAATGGAAGTAGATGGAGGGTTGAGTAGGACAAGAAGGTGGAAACATACAATTTGGACATAACCTACACCTAGAGGATGTGACGCAGACAATTCTCCAAAGTGCCCACACTACAGGGCATATTTATACTCTGTCTGCACTGAATGTGCGTCAAAATTATTGATGCACATTCAGCGCAAAACTTGTCCCATATTTACACAATGACCCCGACCCCGCGAACATCAACATCTGGATGCGGGAAACCGCCTTGCGTTAATGACATGCAAGGTAGGAGTTCCCATCCCAAAAATGACTATAAGGCATGTGCACCTTATTTATACTCCCACGTCATTTTGACGCACAGGAGGGGGAGGGCCTTAAAAAAACAGCACTCAGCCTGATGTGCACCATTTTTTAACGCCTGAGTGAGGGCAGGCGTTAAGGGACATGTGGGCCCGCTTCCATGGTCTCTGACCATGGAAGCATTCCAGAGGTGCCCTTCTCCGCCCCCAGGGACACACCCTCGCCCACCCCTAGAGGACACCCATGGATGGGGGGCCCATCCCAGATAAGTACAGGTAAGTTGGGGTAAGTATAATTTTTTTATTTGTTTAAAGTGGCATAGGGGGGCCTAACTTAGGCCCCCCTACATGCCACTGTGACCAATGGCCATGCCCCGGGGACAGAAGTCCCCTGGGCATTGGGGAATGGGTCATGACTCCTGTCTTTGCTAAGACAGGAGTCATTTCAATGGGGTTGAGAGTCAAAAAATCGCCTGGCGCGTAGGAATGGCGTTAGCCAGGTGGTAAATGTTTTGACGCAAGCCAGCGCTGGCGCTGGTTTGCATCAAAAAGTATAAATATGGGCCTACATGTGACATACAGGTGGGGCATAGGCCTGTGAGAATGCTAATCTTAATGACAGGAACAATGAACAGGAACCAAGATTACAATGTTCACTACTAGGAAGTCAGTAATGTCACATTACAAATGCCACAACATAAACACACTAATTGTACAATATCTCATAGCAGAGGATGATGGCTCTGCTGGGGATATGCCTGTTCTGGACTTCCCTGAAGACATGGATGACGAGCTGACAAACATTAGCCAGCAGACCCTCCAAGATGTCCTTGGAACCCTACAGACGCCACCTTCAGTTGCAAGGGGTAGCACAGAAGTAGCAGCAATCACAGAGGAGCCACCCACCACCCCAATAGTACGACGTGCCAGCTCCAACCCAGCTGAGGACTCTGAAGACACTGGTACCACCTTTGAGAGGACTATAGTTGGAGTACAGCGGGAGCTGGCCAAGGAGGTGCGGGTGGGGATGCAAAACAAGGCAGGCAGCCTTAAGGGGATGCGTATGTGCAGAACAGGCAGCAGCCATGCAAGCGCTAACATCCATCCTGCAAGGACTATAACAAAGTGTAAGGGAATTCACCACAGCAGTAAGGGAGTTGCCACAACACCTGGCATCTCAAACCTTTCACTTCGTGCACAAATGCAATCATGACAACCTCAGGGCCGACCTGGCTGCCTACCACAGTGATGTAGCTGCTATACTCAAGAACCAGCAGCTCCTCCTTGCTGCAGTTATTCCCTTAGTAGCCCCACAGTTGGCAGCTACCGGGAATTCTGACTCCACGTCTTCAAACACTGAAGTGTGTGTTGCCCCTTCAAATCCACCATCACCAAGGGCAGAGGAGACAACACACACATCAGAAGATGAAGACGTGGAATGAATCACCTTCACCCGTAGGAGTGCCCGGTAGCACCAGTCCATGCCACATAGGCACTGATATCCTAGGTCCTGTGCTTATTAACATGCCAATCTTGCTACAGTTGGTCACATGCACTGTTCTCCAGCACACTGTTTGCTTTGACACTATACATTGTAATTGTCTCGCACTACCTCATTGGCAATTCATGTTCCTCTGCACTGTATGACACTTCACCCCAGCATGTCCAATGCCATGTCCCATTGCACTTGTGTTGCATCACAATAGAAGGCGTCACACTAATGGACTCACAGTCCTGGACTATGTAATTATTGCACTGCAGCACTTTAAATGAAATAGCACTTATACAACAACTTTGTCTCTGTGTAATGTGACACATAAACTGTGTAGGAGATTAGTGATGTATGTCACATGTCAATGGCCACAGAATGTCAATGCAACTGCGTTGAAAGATTGTGGGCTGATAACAATGCACTGGGGTCTGGATTAAATCATCATCTGCGCTTCCTGAGGCTTATTTCTAAAGTAAATTGAAAACAAACAGTATATAGCTGTGTTGGACTGAAAAAGTTCGCTTCAAGGTATGTATAAGCTGAAAATCAATGTGGCCAACATTCCCTTCAAGACAATCTTTATGTATGTGACATCTGACTATAAACTTTCATCACACACACACAACATACAGAAGGAATGGATGTGTACGAGTGTATGTACAAATATGTAACCTTGGAATACAATGTAAGAAATTAGGTGTGATTTATGTATACAATACCACATAAGATTATAACATCACTCAGCTCATCAGGATTCACATGAACATCAGGCTGAAGGCAGACGTACCACAGTGCCCAAGATTCCAAATCAGGACTCAAACAATGACAGATTTAAAAACACATCCAAACTTCACAACACATTGGGAACCATAGTAACCTTGAGTGGTGGGTCAATGGATAGCAGATGCATAGAGAAAAAGCTTTTGTGTAGCTGCCAATGTGACTGCACATTAGGGATTGTGAATAACCATGTCAATAATGGGATTTGGATGCAGGATGGAACACAAATGCAAATACAAAATTGACACTGTTTACCCATTCCAAGGCCCTGATCCCCAAGCATATGCCACATACTATAAAGGAGTACCTAAAACTTTATTTAACAGTAATAAAGGATACTAAAACTAGGGGAAACACCTTAACTAACCTAACCTATCCTAACTACACATTACCCACAACTGGCCCTAACTACTCTAATCTAAAGTTACCTATCACATTTAACTAAACACTCTAAATATCAGCCTCCAACCCCCCTTATATGATGGGCCAATGTAGGATAACATATCCTAACCTAAACACATACTATCTTATCCTGAACAAAGATATCTTTTTTGTGAACTTTTGTTTTTTATATTTTTCTATTTTTATTTTTTAGTTTTTTATACATATAAACCCCAACATCATAAACAAAAAACACATGTAATAATTTAACTCCCTCCACTCCAACCCACTTATACTAACAAAACTAACAGCCAACTCTAACCTAACACTAAGCCCCCTAAACCCACTAAAGATAAGAACCAGGAAAGAGGAGGGAGGGGAGGGAATCATGGCTGAGGATCCAAAAGTCACAAATTGGCCCTCCTCAGGATCTTCTTTATACCCCACAGTCTCCTGCTATTGCGTAACACCTCCTGCTGTAGCCTGTCCATCCTGAGCAACATCCGTTGCATGTCATGTCTCATGGACTGAAATTCTGCATTGTCTATCACAGCAGCTGGGATTGTCTGTGTTCCACTAGTTGATGGCACTGCTGGTGCCAGGCTGCGCTTGGAGGGGGAGGTGCAGGAGCTGCTGTCTGTGGGCCTGGAGCAGATGAGGTTGACGGACCTGCAACAGTGGCTGTCATCCTTTGGGCGACTGTGGTCTGAGCTGCAGTGCTGGTGGTGGGGGCTGTTGTGGGCAAGGCTGGCCTCCCTTGGGCAAATGCCCTCCAGACCCCTGTGGCTCTCTCATGGTGATAACGCCATGCCATATTGCGGAACCCAGGCTCCACATCTAGTATGTGGCAGTAATGCAGTGCCCGCCTCTGGAATTCCCTGATTTCATGGGCATTCATGTTGGCAGCTGTAAACATAGAGAAAGCCAAACATTAGTGACATCATTGTGTGATACATCTACAGATGATATTCTAACACTTCCTCAAAAATAGCACATACAGTCCAAATCACAGTACTGATCATAGAATGTCCTTGAGGAATGTCATGCCAACGCAGCCTACACATCTACTATCTAACAGCACAGCAATGCACAACAAGGTGTGTACCTACTTAAATGATCTGTGCATCTTTGTACTGCTATTAGTCACATAACAAATGCTGCAAGTACTCCACAAGTGACAGGCCAACTAATGACTATCTTCTGGATGACAATCAAGGCCCACACCTAGGTACACATATTTCATTACCCTAACCCTGTGCCTCAGGGGGTGATGGACATGCAACACATACTTTCAAACATCAAGGAGAGCCAGGAAGCTTTGGCCAGCTGTCCATGGGTGTAGTCAGTCCACCACAGGTATGGAGGCCTGCAAAGTAGGATTGACACAAACATTGGACAATCACATCCACATTTATGTTCCTAATTGCGGACAATTGTCAACATCATTTGATCTCATTGATACCTTTCCAAAAACAAGCACATAGATGCAAGCACCCATCTGGGCTTGAGCTGCATGCATACCTATGACATTCTACTCAAGTACCACATAAACGGAGCATAACATGTCGAGCTAGATGCTGCTAGGAAGTCAAACATACAGTCCTACATGTCCATTAGTTAACAGGGATGCTAAAGTCTGAGGGTAATACTTCGGCATCACTGGTCTGTGTGAATCAGGGTATGACTTGCTGACTAAATCATGAAAATAGCCACCTCCAAATTAATCATTGGCATACATGTAGCAACAAATATCACCCTGTTCACCTGCCAATGCCTATAGCGCAGCACTCGACTCTCAATATTTGACTCTCCGCCACAGATTGCCCAACTCAAACATGGAACAAAATGTCAAACTCCAGTCAAGTCACATATCAGATCATGTGCCAGCACATCATACCTTGCAATGAGTCCAACACACAAGAGTCAATCACACAACAGCTGCAAACACAACACAGGACAAACATATCAACACTTACTGGATATGTCTGGGTCTGCAAATCAAGCCACTTCACCAATTGTGTAGGGGGCTGGTCCACCTATAAAACATGGAAGGGTGGAAAGTGCTCAATGTCTGCTCCATGTAATGAACTTGGATCAACACATTATTGTGTGTGACACTTTATATGATAGAGCAGCACATCAGGCATGTAGACACCCCAACAGACATACTACTGCAAACATGCATTGACCCTGTCACTCCAGTGAGTGATAGACACACATATACACATATGCACTGGTCCTAACAATCATGTGGTGTCAAACATGATTACTCAATTTTGTGCAGAATTATTTCTAGAGGGTACTCCATTTCATCATTTGTTGTTATGAGAGACATGCAAAGCCACATTCCTGGTGCACTGCTGTAGGAAAGTCCTCCTTTTTGCCCTGGTCACCCCCACACTTATTGGACAGGTACTGGTGGTTACTGACTCTTGGCTGTGCCCTGGGTACTGCTTACCAGTCCCAGGGCCAGTGCTTTGTGTAAAATGGATATGCAAATTAGGCTAATTATAATTGGCTAAGTTAAGCTACCTATAAGTCCCTAGTATATGGTAGGGCATGTAGGTTTAGGGACCACAGCATAGGTAGTGCACCCCAAGGTGCACTGCTGAGGTGCCCAGTGTCATTTTAAAGGTAGGCCTGCCTTGCTGGCTGCTTTTAAATTAAAGTTATATGCAAATTCGACTTCGGAATTAAAAGTAGTTCCAAAGTCTTAAACTACCTTATTTTTACATATAAGTCACCCCTAAGGAGTGCCCTATGTGCCCCTAGGGCTGGGTGCCATGTAACTATAAGCAGGGACTTTATAAAAATAGTTTTATAAGCCCTGGTGAGGTAAAAACAGGCAAATTCGTTTTTCCCTCATTGTAGTAAATGGCCTTCATAGGCTAGAATGGGGAGACTTTATTTTAATTTTTAAAGTCTCCTTAAATGATGCATACCAAGAATTTGGTATCAAATTAATTGTTGTAATAAATCCCCCAACTTCCAGTTGTGGGATTTAATATAACTTGTTCAGGTAAAGAGTTTTAAACTTTACCTGAAAAAGTTGCCAATTTAAGCCCTGCATTGTTTTTGCTGCTGTGCTCTCATTGGCCAGCCTCTAGCAGCTTGGCCAAGCTACCTTGATGAGGTGTGAAGGGGCCTGGCTTCACACAAAGGAGTGTGCCTGTGGGAAGGAATCTCCCCTCAGCAGATGGTGAGGCAGGAAAGGGAGGGCTGCCAAACTGGTCTTCAAAGGCAGAGAGGGACATTTGGAGAAACCAGCAACACCCCCACATCCTGCAACCCCAGACAACTAGGTGCCCCCTTGATTAGATTAGGAGAGGGCAGGAGAGGGGTGTGTTTATGATTTTTAGCCACACCAGTGGGTGGGCTCAGCCAGATGTAACCTCCAAAAATCAGATTCAGCCATGATGGATTTTTGGAGAATGTTGCCTCATGGGATTGATTTTTGCCACACTTCGCAGGAAGTGGTCATCACAGGGGAAAGGACCCTGCACCTGATTGGAGAACCAGACCCCCCTGCTTTTCACCCAGGAGCAAGGATAAAGCGGGCAAACCTGCACCCACACCTCAGATCCCCATCAGATTCTAACAAGGAAGAACCAAAGGAGAAGAAGGACTGCCATGCTGGACCCTTGGCCTGCGCCTGGAACCTGCACTCAGAAGGACTGCACCAGCTGCACACTTGGGCTTCACCACAAGAAGGACTTTGCCTGGCTTCAACTGGTTCAAGGAGGGACTCCCTGTTTGCTACAGGTGAAAAATTGCTATCCAGAGTCCCCTGCACCAACTCCTGAAGAAAGCGACCAGCTGACCACTGTCCAGTGGCCAAAAAGGAGTTTGAACCAGGTGCATTCTGGGAGTTGTAGTCCGCATCCCCCAATGATCATCTCAGAACTTCTGGACCCTTGGGGTGAGCTGTGGACCCCAAAAGAACCTTAAAAGGACATCTGGGAGAAGCCCCAGAAGTTTGGAGAAGTTTGGACAACTTTTGTAAAAAAGCTCTATAGAGGGACCGACCCGCCGCGGCAACTCTAGCCGGCTTGCCTCAACCGCGACTCTGCCTGATTTGCTGGTTCGTCCCGGTAAAGAAAATCTCCGAAAAAGAGACTAAGGTGGTCATTATGACCCTGGCGGTCAAAGACCGCCAGGGCCAAAACGACGGGAGCACCGCCAACAGGCTGGCGGTGCCTCCCGGTGTATTTTGACCGCGACGGTAGCGCCGCGGCGGTAGCGCTGCGGTCGGTTCTGCCGGGGCCAGCGGTTTCCCGCCGTTTTAGCCCCAGCGGTGATAATCCGCCAGGGCAGCGCTGCAAGCAGCGCAGCCCTGGGGATTATGACTTCCCTACCTCCAGGCTGTTTCTGGCGGTTTGAACCGCCAGGAAGAGGCTGGTGGTAAGGGGAGTCCTGGGGCCCCTTACCGCCCAGTTCAGAGGTGCTTGAGACGGCGGTGCCCTGTTCAGCGGTGTTTGAGACGGCGGTGCCCAGCGGAGCAGTGCTTGAGACGGCGGTGCCCTGTTCAGCGGTGCTTGAGACAGCGGTGCCCAGCGGAGCAGTGCTTGAGATGAAGGGCCCAGTTCAGCGGTGCTTGAGACGGCGGTGCCCTGTTCAGCGGTGCTTGAGACGGCGGTGCCCAGCGGAGCAGTGCTTAAGATGAAGGGCCCAGTTCAGCGGTGCTTGAGATGAAGGGCCCAGTTCAGCAGTGCTTGAGACGGCGGTGCCCTGTTCAGCGGTGCTTGAGACGGTGGTGCCCAGCGGAGCAGTGCTTGAGATGAGTGTCCTGGTCAGCGGATCCGGCCCAGGCATGGATGTCACTCGCCACCTGACATGTGGCTGGCAGGGCCTTCCTGCCCATCTGTCTGGTGGCTTGCGGGGCCCTCCTGGGCTGCAGTTCTCGGCCTGTGGGTGTCCTCCTGCCCACCTGGGACGTGGCTTGCGGGGCCCTCCTGGGCTGCAGTACCGGGCCTGTGGGTGTCCTCCTGCACACCTGGGATGGGGCTGGTGGGGCCCTCCTGGCCAGCTGGCCTGCTGCCGGACTTGTCGGGCGGGCTGACCTTCCCACCCTTCCCTGTACGCTTGTGGCCCTTTCCCACCTTTGGCGGTGTGCCAGGTGGCACCCGACTTCCTGCCGGAGCCAATGTAGGGATTTTTGTCCCTGGGGTCTTTGGTCGCTCGCGCCAGGCACTGGCAATCTTAGGATGCTTTTCCGGGGGTGGGCTGGCCGTGCCTTGGCTCCTAGCTGAACTGGATGCCCTTGAGGGTGGGGGACTCCACAGTCCATGGACAACAGTCTTTACAGGTCCCGGTTTTGTGGTGGCTGAGGTACTGATTGGAGTCTTATGAGATGGACGGGGTGGGGGAGTTGTAGGAAAGAGGTCAAGTTTGGAAAAGAAAAGCAATTTGGAAAGAGAGGGACGGGTAGGTGTAGTGGGTATGGGAGTGGAGGAAGAGGATGTGGTTGTAGGAGTGTGAAGTCTGGTGTCTTTGGGTGCAGGTGCTTGGGCTGGAGGCTGTCATGAGGTGGATGGCTGTTGGGTCGGTGGCTGCCTGCGTTTGTGTAGTTTGGAAGAGGGGGTGACAGACACAATTGGAGAGGACACAGGGGATGTGTAAATGGTAGTGGGGGTGGTGACTGCACGTGTGCGGAGTGTTCTGGTGGGTGTGCTGGTGATGGACGTAGTGGCTGAAGATGTTGTGCATGCAAGTGTGAGTGGAGACGTCACAGGGAGGGAGGAGGGAGACGAGGAGGAGGGGGACACAGTGGAGGCAGTGGCTGTTGGTATGTCTGCATGTGGATGTTGCTTGTGTGAATGCTTGTGTGATGTGTGGTGCTTATGTCTGGATGAGTTTCCCTTGGGTGTTGAGGTGTGTGCAGGCTGGTCTGTAGGTGTGTCTGGGATAGGCAGAGGTACAGGGGATTGGGTCTGGGTGGAGGAAGTTGGAGGGGGGAGGCTAGAGACAAGGACAATTGCTGCCGTCAGTGCTGAGGCCAGAGCGTTGAAACATCGCTGATGGGCAGCCTGACCTGAATGAATGCCCTCCATGTATGGATTACTCTGGTGCACCTCTCTTTGTACACCCTGGATGGCATTCAAAAGGGTAGACCAACAATGATGTTCCTTAGGAGGTCAATGACCTCCTCACTGAGAGCAGCAGGGGTGACAGGGGCAGGGCCTGAGGTGCCTGGGGCGAAGGAGATGCCCACCTTCCTGGGTGAGCGGGCACGGGCAAACGCTGAGGGGCTGCTGGGAGGGCGGTGCTGGTGCGCTGGGTGGCCGCTGTACCTGTTGTTGCGGGGGGCACGGATGTTGCCGCCACCACAAGGGAGCTCCCTTCAGAGGACAAGTCGCTGTCACTGACATCAGCACGAGTCCCCGCTGTGGAGCTCCCCTCGCCCTCCGTCACACTGGTGAATTCCGAGTCAGTTACATGGCCCGCCATGGCCATGTGAGATGCAGCTCCCTCGTGCTCCGATGCCACTTCTCCTCCGCCTGATGATGCTAATGCACAAATGAACAGGAAGACAACAAAAAATGGTGGGAGGAGAAATAAAGACATGTTGAGTGCATGGATTACCGCTACCGTTGGCGGACAAGACAGACACAGAAGCCCCCTGCACTACGCCGCGCACTTGGGGTCCACTACGCAATCCGTGGGACATGGCCTACAAACCTATGGACGACAACTGCACACATAGATGACACAGGGCCATGGATACCTGTACTTGCCACCCTACAGAGGTGGGGGGCGGGGGCACAGGGCCATGCCTTATGGAGGGGCCTAGCCTACAGAAATCGCCCTGGCCTAGGGATACCCACAGCCCTCCTCCCCCACCCAGACACCTCCACTGCGCACAAAGTCAGCAGAATGTATTTGTACTTACCCCCTTGTGTCTGCTGTGATGTCCTCACGCGCCCATCCAAATCGGGGTAGGCCACCGCCAGGATCCGGGACATCAGGGGGGTCAAACGACGACTGGCACCCCTCCCACGTTGGGAGGCCATCCCCAACTGAGCCTCCGCCGTCTTCCTGCTCCAGCGTCGGATGTCCTCCCACCTCTTCCGGCAGTGGGTGCCCCGTCTGTTGTGGACCCCCAGGGTCCGGACGTCCTTGGCGATGGCACGCAAAATCGCAACTTTCTGGTGGGCGCTGACCTATGTGACATGTACAGGGAGAGAAAAAGTGTCATCACCTTCTGCATGCTCGATGTGAGTGGCCCCCCATCCCCACCCTTGCCATGTGGCACATGCTCTCATCTGTCGCTTGATACATGCCTCAATCGCTCCCCTCCCCACCATCTTTCATCCACCCCACTCAACCCAGGCATTGTCCACTAAGCATGGTCCCAGTGTACTTACCTGTTGGTCTGGAGGACCGTAGAGTAGCGCATTCTGGGGGAGGACCCCATCCACAAGTTTCTCCAACTCCTCCGCAGTGAGGGCAGGTGCCCTTTCCTCAGTCGCATGAGCCATTGTCTCTTCCAGACCGAGGTCACAGCAGCACTTGCAGTGTAGGTCCTCTCCTGTCGAAGATCAGGTATCGAGTGATTAAGCTGATAGAAAATGGCGGTCACGCCCGCGGCGGTGCGTACCGCGGCGGTGCGTACCGCGACCGCCGGTGCACATCGTCATTGGCTCCTTAAACCCATAGGGTTCAATGTTAACCAATGCGGCTTTGCGCCGCGGTCTTCGACTGCCTACCGCCGCGGTGTGCCACACCAGCGCATTGACCTCACATCCCACTGTCGCACTTCACAGGTCAGGCAGCCGCCATTTCAAGGGCCCACATGGCCTAATTACCAACTGCGTCACACATACCTAGGCCATGCACCAACACTCATACAAGCCATTCAATGCATTGGGAATCGTGTTATGTGCAAGCTGTGGTTACGTACCTGTGAGTTGCTTGACTCTGTGCTCGCTGTTGTCCTTCATAGGCACCGTCCACTGGGACATGCGAGGAGATGGAGGTATCTTCCCGTGTACAGACCGCTGGTGGACCTGTCGACAATGGAGGAACGACATGTCATACTGACATACAGGCTTGATCGAGCCACTATACAGGAACTGTGTGCCCAGCTGGAGCCAGACCTGATGTCACCCATCCGCCAACCCACAGGGATCCACCCTCTAGTGCAGGTGCTGTCAGTACTCCATTTCTTAGCAAGTGGGTAATTTCAAACAACAGTGGCCATATCATCAGGGATGTCCCAGCCTATGTTTTCCAAGGTGTTGTCCAGAGTGTTGTCTGCCCTACTGAAACACATGCGGAGGTACATCGTTTTCCCTGACGTGGGGGATTTGCCTACAGTGAAGGGTGATTTCTATGACCTTGGACATATCCCCAACATCATAGGTGCCATTGATGGGACACATGTTGCTTTGGTCCCCCCCAGCAGGAGTGAACAGGTGTACAGGAACCGGAAGAGTTATCATTCCATGAATGTACAGATGGTGTGTTTGGCTGACCAGTACATCTCCCATGTTAATGCCAAGTTCCCTGGGTCAGTGCATGACGCCTACATCCTGCGGAATAGCAGCATCCCGTATGTGATGGGTCAACTCCAGAGGCACCGGGTGTGGCTATTAGGGGACTCTGGTTACCCCAACCTGTCATGGCTACTGACCCCAGTGAGGAATCCCAGGACAAGGGCAGAGGAACGGCACAATGAGGCCCATGGGCGGACTAGGAGGGTGATCGAGCGAACCTTTGGCCTCCTGAAGGCCAGGTTCAGGTGCCTCCATATGACTGGTGGATCCCTAATGTACTCACCAAAGAAGGTGTGCCAGATCATCGTGGCCTGCTGTATGCTTCACAACCTGGCTTTGTGCCGCCAGGTGCCTTTTCTGCAGGAGGATGGTTTAGATGGTGCTGTTGTAGCAGCTGTGGAGCCTGTGGAGAGTGAAGAGGAGGAAGCCGAAGAGGACGACATAGAGAACAGGAACACAGTAATACAGCAGTATTTTCAGTGACACACAGGTAAGAATACACACCGGCATATTACATTTAATTAAAGACTCCTACCTCTCTACTGTCTGACTTTTTCCCCCAGTGTATGGTAGCTGTGTTGTGACTTTCCCTTCCGTTTTCAGAGATGTGGGCCCCACTGCGTGACATCTGCTTTGTTTCCCCATGGACTACAGCTGTGTGACAGTGGTTTGTTAGCATCACAATGTGAATGAACATTTTGGCACGGTTATGTCTAATACATTTGTTCTAAATCACAGCCAGACTCCAGATTGTTTTGTGCAATAAGTGTTTTATTCAAGTGCTCTAAATTGGATGGGTGGTTGCAAATCGGTGAGGGGTGATGGTGGAGGATTGTCCATGGCAGAGTCCAGACTATCAGTTTCACAGGTGCATTGTCCAAATGCCTGTGGGAAGTGGAGCAGGGGCAGTTTAAGGTTGGACAGGGTGACAATGTGGGACAGTGGGATGACAATCAGGGCGGTATCCTTTGCTGGCGGGGGTCTTGACATCTTACTCTGTCTTCTTCCTGGATCTCAGGGCCCGCTTGCGGGGTGGTTCTCCTTCTGCAGGGGGTGGGGTTCTGGTGGCCTGTTGGTCTCGTGTCGGGGCCTCCTGTCCACTAGCGCCGGCGGAGGTGGTAGGCAGTTCTTGGTGCATGCTAGTGTCAGGGGCCCTTTGAGGTGCCACAGTGTCCCGCAATGTCGTGACTACCTCATTCAGGGCCACTACGATGGTACCCATGGCGGAACTTATGTTTCTTAGTTCCTCCCTGAACCCCATATACTGTTGCTCCTGCAGAAGCTGGATCTCCTGAAACCTGGCCAGGACCGTCGCCATCGTCTCCTGGGAGCGGTGGTATGCTCCCATGATGGAGGAGAGGGCCTCGTGGAGAGTGGGTTCCCTGGGCCTGTCCCCCCCCTGTCGCACAGCAGCCCTCCCAGTTTCCCTGTTTCCCTGGGCCTCTGTCCCCTGGACCGTGTGCCCACTACCACTGCCCCCAGGTCCCTGTTGTTGTTGGGGTGTTGGGTTAGCCTGTGTTCCCTGTAGTGTTGGACACACCGCTGATTGACGTGTCCTGGGGATAGAGGTATGGGCCCGCTGGGTGGGTGCTGTGCTGGTGTTCCCAGAGGGGGGAAGGTCTACTGTGCCCTGTGGCTGTGTGAGGGGAACCGACTGTCCCGAGGTCCTCGATGGACCGGGCTGGTCATCTAGATCCAGGGAGACAGAGCTGCTGTACTCACTGTGGGCCTCTTCTGGGGGTGGAGTGGACATTTGTGGACCCTCCTGCGCAGTGACGTAGCGTTCGGGTCCTGCAGGGATATAAAAGTATGGTAATTGCTTCTGTGTGTGTCATAGCGTGCAATGGGTGGGTGCCCGTGTACCCAAGTGCTGGCATTCCTTTGTGGGGGCTGTTGTGACGGTGGTTGGGGGGGGGTTGTATGTGTATGTGCAGCGGGCATGCTTAGGTGATGGGTGTCCATGCTTTGTGGACGTATGCAGGGCTAGGTGTTGGGATGGGTGGGTTGTGATGGTGAGACAGTTGCAAGGAGTAGGATGTGATGGGGGTGAGGGTGAGGGTGGGGGTATGAGTTGGCATGCAGGTGGGGTGGGGGGAAGAACTAGTTAAGATTTGACTTACCAGAGTACATTCCTCCGCCTACTCCAGCGAGGCCCTCAGGATGCAGGATGTTCAAGACTTGCTCCTCCCATGTTGTAAATTCTGAGGGAGGAGGTGGGGGTCCGCCGCCAGTCCGCTGCACCGCGATGTTGTGCCTGGATACCATGGAACGCACCTTCCCCCGTAGGTCGTTCCACCTCTTCCTGATGTCATCCCGATTTCCTGGGTGCTGTCCCACAACGTTGACCCTGTCCACTATTCTGCTCCATAGCTCCATCTTCCTGGCAATGGTGGTGTGCTGCACCTGTGCCCCGAACAGCTGTGGCTCTACTCGTACAATTTCCTCCACCATGACCCTGAGTTCATCATCAGAGAACCTGGGGTGTCTTTGCGGTGCCATGGGGTGGTGTGGGTGATGTGTAGCGTGGATTGTGTGGTGCTAAGTGTGGTGATGTGTATTGTTGTGTTGTGTGAAGTGCGTGCAAATATTGATGGGTGACAGTGAATTGGGCGTCTGGGTGCTCGGATGTCTTTTCTCGGTGCGTGTTCACGAATCTCTAGGAGTGGAGGTTTGTGGGTAATGTGGGTGTGTATTTTATATTGTAATGGGTGTCTGGGAGTGGTGTGTGTCTGTGTCTCAGGTGTGTGTATTTTGAATTGTCCAATGTGGTTGTATTTTGTAAGTGTGTGTGTATTTTGAACGCGGCGGTGTGTACCGCCAATGGAATACCGCGGTTGAAAGACCGCCACGTGGATTCGTGTGTCGTGATAGTGTGGGCGTATTTCTGTTGGCGTGACGGTGGAGGTTTGGTCATCGCCAGTTTCTCGCTGCCCTTTGGTGTGGCGGACTTTTGTGGATGTCTGTATTTTGGCGGTTTGACTGTTGTGGGTCAGAATGACCGTGGCGGTTTACCGCGGCCGCGGTGGTGTTATGGCGGTCTTCTGAACGGCGGTAAGCACCTTTTACCGCCGAGGTTGGAATGACCACCTAAGCAGGGCTCCATCGCGGTCGGCCTTAAACTTTGACTTTGCCCCGGTCGAGGTGCAACCAGATGACCCGATTGGCGCTTTTTGTTTCTAGGCGCTAAAAAAAAGAAATTCTTTAAAAATTCATATCTCCGGTTCCACCTATCTGATTCTATTAGTTTTGGTGTCATTTTAAAGATAAAAATATAATCTATTTTTATAAATTGGTTTTGGATTTTTAAACTGTTTCCTGTGTTTTATTTAATTACTGTTTTGTGATATTTGAATGCTTTACACTCTGTCTCCGAAGTTAAGCCTTGACGCTCGTTGCCAAGCTACCAAGGGTTGAGCTGGGGTTAATTTACTGAGACCTAAGTGGACCTTAGTGGAGGTTAGTGGCCTATTGCTAAGTGTAGGTACCTACCTGCCCTTACCAATAACCCATTTTCCAACAACTGCAATACCAGTCACTCAGGTATTGTGGCTTATGCATCAAGGGACAATGAGTTACTGTGTGATGCTCATGTAGGTTGAGTTTAGTTCAGGAATTGTTGTGCTCTCTATGGTCCATTATATGTGTGCCTGTGTTGTATGTAGGTTACATATGCCACATTAGCAGTGTACCCAGAGCCGTATATGCCCCTTATGACACCATGATGGCAGGGATCCTGTGTGTTACTTGAGGACAATGTTACGCTAAACATGGATTGGCCATTTATCTAAATCAAAACAACTAACAAATAATGCTGACAGTGTCTATTTTGATCATCCGTGACAGAATGCATGGGCACAGGTGTAGTCATTGCACCTGAAATGTGTTACTCAGGGCCCTGTGTACTTATACCAGGTATTGTAGATCACAGTTAGCCACATTCATTATCTTACATGTGCCAAGTTGGGTGATCTGTGGTTATACAGCCGAACTGACACTGTCCCCTAATTGAAACATGGTTTAGCAAATGTCCTACTTCGGCAATCTTGATGACGTAGGTCTGTATTTGTATGCACCTTGGGAATGGCGGCACTCATCTGATCTTAGCATACACCCATGTCTGTGATAGCCTTCATACTGGGAAGTTAACAATTGTACATATGCTGCACTAGATCAGCAGGAGTGTACCAAACGTAAACTACCAAACTATTTTGTCAGTCTAAATGTATGATGGAAGCAGTCAGGGGTCCCTTGCACAACATCATGCAAATATATAATTTGTAACCATTCATTCACAAAGTTCAGGGATCCCATGATGACCCATTAACTTTAGAAAATTGTTTGGCTATAAAGTGACGCAGATAGCAATTGTGCCCAAGGCAAAAAAACACACACAGAAACAATGAACTTAGTGCCAGATGTTCTTTTTTGTTATGTGTAGCATTTGCTTCATTTTTTTACCCTACAGCAATGGAAAGTAGCACAAAATATGTAGATATTTACAAGTGTGCATTACTTTGGCATCCATAATTAATTTAAATGCTGCACAAACCAAGTCAAAATATCAGCCTAAGATATTACCAGAGGTTAGGAAGATCTTTGTACCAATGGCTATGAATGCTGTTCAGACATGTATTAAAAAATTTGGGGACTACATTGGTTCCTTGCAATAGCATGTGAAATACATCTCAGTCCTGGTACACTCACAGGCCCTGAATAATACTTTTGTTTGTGCCGCATTACCATCATCTATTGACGTCAAAGCAGCACTAAGATAAAGTTGTCTTTTGTAAGTTTGTGCAGCTTTTGCGCCAACCAATGACGGTAATGCGTAGTAAAAATTGTATAAATCAGGGCCACTGTTTGTTCAACTTGCATTCCACATGTCCACAAACATTACATGCAGCATGTCACAAAATCTGCTACTGTCACTACAGAGCATTTTACTGTACACATTAGTCTAATTTGTACTCACCAACAGGGCCACCAATCACCACACCCCGGTGGTCCAGCAGGTCTTGCTCTCTGGCCACCAGGTCAGCCCAGCGATGTTTAAGTTGGTGGTCATTGCGCTGGCTGTTGAACACTCTCTTTAGGTGGAACAGCACCTTTGACCACCTGAGCCTCCTAACCTCGGTGTGAAACCCCAGTATCACCCTGCCACCAGCCTCTAACTTCAGGGGGAGGAATTGTCACACCAGCCAAATAAAAGCCCCCAGCTCCTCCTCACCCATTCTCTCTAGATGTGGCCTTCCCAAAATCTCAAAAATAATAGGGATAGGAAAGGGAAAAGAGGGAAATACAGGGAAAGGAGGTATGGAATTGAAACTTAAAGAACCCACAAACAGCCCAACAATACCCCAACTAACAATACCCACTACACACTCCCAACAGTACAAAGACACATTTAAACACAAAAAATGACAAAAACACACTTACACTGATTTACACAGACACTTTAAAAAACAACAGATGACAATGGAAATGGCACACAGGAGAAAAGCACAATATTGACAGACACAACTCTCTACACAGCCACATAGACTAGAAGAATCACAGACTGTAAAGTGAAAGTGAAAGTACACCCACTGTACCATTTCTGTAAACAGGATATACTATTACATCACTTCCTATCTCAAATGCAGTGCGTTTTTATTATGATGCATGGAATTTTATGATGGTTACAGGCTTTGCTCCAATTGTTTTTATCGCATATGCTTACAACTTCCCCCACATTCAAGGATCAATATTTTTTTCATGGCTAACCGATTTCATGGGGTGCAGTAATGGAATTAACGTTAGGGACCAATCGATGTATAAAAGGTGTGAGCGTCATGTTTTAACACATATGCGTCATATTTTGACGCATATGTGTCTTTTTTTGCGAGGGAAACCAAATGCACATGTCTCCACAACATTGGCTCATTTGTCACATATAACGTCTAGCTAGCTGTACCAATTATTCACACATGCCAACTGGTTTACAACATTAACAGGCAGTCTCGGCAATTCAAATGTGGCACCTGCCATGTAGATTGGCTGATGTTGTCAGGGATCCTCCAATACATAGACCCTCAGCTTAGCAAATCACCAAGGCCAAATTTGTATACGTACCACTATTCAAGATTTCATGTGGAATCAGACCATGCCACACATCAGTTGACATGCAATAGTCAGTGCAAGACTATCCAGTCTGCACAGGATGATCATAGATACATGCTTAGGTGTTGACACATCCATCCAGACTGTGTCCCATCTTCACTTATAGACTGACTTTGGAAGATGACAAGGTACCAAGACAGGAGACACTGGGCCCAATTTACAAAGGTAAACTCAAACATTTGATCTAAGTTTACAACAAACGTCTATGTGTGAGCAATGTCAAGACATTACAGTGATAGTAAACATATATTTGGCATCCAAGTCACCTATAATGAGTTAGTGAGATCAAAGGAGAACAAAGTCAGCACTTGCTTCATGTACTTATGCGCTGTGCCCTGATTTGTGCACTAGCTACATAATGTTCTCACTTCTATTTCATTGGACCTGGCTGGCCAGGAAGACCAGGGAGAGGACCACAGACAGGGAAGGGTATCCTTGGGACGTCCACCAGGTGGAGGCTGCAGACACTGTATTTCTGTGGGGAGGCAATGATCTGGATACCTCTGGCTGAGGGGGGAGGATTTATACCCTTCCCCTGAAACAGAACAGCTCAACATGCTTGATGTGTCTCCAGGGCAAGCTGAGTCTACACCTAGGCCTGCCCAGTACCCCTCCCAACCTTATGAGACCCCCAGTCCATTAGGGGCCACAGCTGCACCCTCTGCCACTAGTCCCCTTCAAATGCCTGCCCCGTGCCCCGAGGAGTATCCTTGTCCCCGACACCTCAAATCCCTCGTCCCTGTTATGTCACCCCTGTGGCTGCATCCCAGGAAGGGATGGTGTCAGATGAGGGGGAGTATGGCACTCCTTCTCGGCTCCTACAGCAGATCCTTGATGAACTGCGTAGGACCCCACAAGAAAATCCCTCAATGCCACCCTCACTTCCTTGGGTGCAGCCATGATGTCTGCCCTGTCCCAGCGTCCCTCCCAAACCACCCTCCATGTGTCTCCCTGTTCATCAACCCACTCTGTTTCCCCCGCATCCCTTGTGTGCCCCATACCAATGGGGTTTTAGGTCCTCCAGCGGCCAGCCAGGAAGAGGACACAGAGGCAGAGGAACTTGTTGTGATTGAAAAGGAGGATGAGCAGGATGACATGTGACTGGACAACAATGATTGGACATTTGTTTTTACCCTTGTACATAGATTGATTCCCCTGACTTTCCTAACGTGTTTGAATTATTATGTCCAACTCCCTCCAAGTCTCCTGCCCAATCTGGATGAAGAGCATTATTTGATTTTGTTTCTCCCTTCCCAGTGGATGGTGTTATTTTATTTTCATTCTATTCATATTCATATAAAAAAGCACAGTGTCATGTAGTTCATTGTAGTTACTGGAATCAAAGCATGAAAGTATACATCTGGAGTGGTTTAGCTATGCTTGCAACGTGATAACTTTGTACACAGATGGTTCAGCTAATGGACATGTTTTTGCCACGTTTGTCAAAACATATGGTTACATACCTCATTAAGCAATTGACCATCATCAACTATTACTCAATTCAATTTAAATGTTGAATATGTCTTTTCTTTGCATTGTTCTATGCAAACATATTTACAGTGCTCAAGGGGGATCTCGTTTGCGCCTTCTCAATTTTGGTGGTGAGGAACATTGTGAGGTTGGCCATTCCCTGGGGTTTGGAGGTGCAGGTGGGTGTGGTTACTGTGCAGGGGGTGCATCCTGGACAGGAGTGGTGTTTCCTGTACGGGAGGATGCATCCTGGACAGGGTGTGGTGGTTCCTGTGCCGGGGGGTGCATCCTGGACAGGGGGTGATGGTTCATGTGCAGGGGGGGCTGCATCCTGGGCAGGGGGGGTGGTGGGTCCTGGAACGGGGGTGCATCCTGGACAGGGGGTGATGTGTCCTGGACAGAGGGAAGGTTGTCCTTTACAGGGGGCAGTGGTTCCTGTGCAGGGAGGCTGCATGCCGGACAGGGGGTGGTGGGTCCTAGACAGGGGTGGTGCACATACCGGGGGAAAATGTGACTATGCAGTCAAATCAAATCAAATCATAAACATTTATGAAGCGCGCTACTCACCCGTGCGGGTCTCAAGGCGCTAGGGGGTAGGGGTTACTGCTGCTCGAAAAGCCAGGTCTTGAGTAGTCTCTGGAATGCGGAGTGGTCCTGGGTGGTCCTGAGGATGGTGGGGAGGGTGTTCCAAGTCTTGGCCGCCAGGTAGGAGAAGGACCTCCCACCCGCCGTGGAGCGGCGGATTCGAGGGACGGCGGCGAGAGCGAGGCTGGTGGAGCAGAGAAGACGGGTGGGAGCGTAGAAGCTGAGGCGGCGGTTGAGGTATTCTGGTCCCTTGTTGTGTAGGGCTTTGTGTGCGTGGGTGAGGAGTCGTAAGGTGATCCTTTTGCTGACGGGAAGCCAGTGCAGGTGTCTCAGGTGTGCGGAGATGTGGCTGTTGCAGGGTATGATGAGGATGAGGCGGGCGGACTGTTTTGAATTCGTTGCAGACGTTTCTGGAGTTTAGCGGTGGTTCCTGCGTATAGGGTGTTGCCGTAGTCCAGGCGGCTCGTGATGAGGGCGTGGGTCACGGTCTTTCTGGTGTCGGCAGGGATCCAACGGAAGATCTTCCGGAGCATGCGGAGGGTGAGGAAGCAGGAGGATGATACGGCGTTGAATTGTTTGGTCATGGTGAGAAGTGGGTCCAGGATGAAACCGAGGTTGCGTGCGTGGTCTGAGGGGGTCGGTGCGCTGCCAAGGGCCGTGGGCCACCAGGAGTCGTCCCAGGAGGTCGGGGTGTTTCCGAGGATGAGGACTTCCGTTTTGTCTGAGTTCAGTTTCAGACGGCTTAGTTTCATCCAGTCTGCGACATCTTTCATTCCGTCTTGCAGGTTGGTCTTGGCGCTGGGGGGTCCTTGGTGAGGGAAAGTATCAGCTGGGTGTCGTCGGCGTAGGAGGTGATGATGATGCTGTGTTTGCGTACGATGTCGGCGAGGGGGCTCATGTAGACATTGAAGAGAGTCGGGCTGAGCGAGGAGCCTTGTGGGACGCCGCAGATGATCTCGGTGGGGTTTGAGCGGAAAGGTGGGAGGTAGACTCTTTGGGAGCGGTTGGAAAGGAAGGAGGTGATCCAGTCTAGGGCCTGTCCTTGGATCCCGGTGGAGCGGAGGCGTGTTATTAGGTTGCGGTGGCAGACGGTGTTGAAGGCAGCCGAGAGGTCGAGGAGGATGAGGGCGACTGTTTCTCCGTTGTCCATCAAGGTTCTGATGTCGTCTGTGACTGAGATGAGGGCGGTTTCTGTGCTGTGGTTGGCTCGGAATCCGGACTGAGAGGGGTCGAGAAGGTTGTTGTCTTCAAGGAAGTTGGTAAGCTGCTTGTTGACGGTCTTCTCTATGACTTTGGCAGGAAAGGGGAGGAGCGAGATGGGGCGGAAGTTCTTCAGGTCGTTTGGGTCAGCCGTAGGTTTCTTTAGTAGGGCGTTGACTTCAGCGTGTTTCCAGCTCTCGGGGAAGGTAGCAGATGAAAAGGAGCTGTTGATGATGGTCTGGAGGTGCAGGGCGATGATGTCGTCGGCTTTGTTGAAGATAAAATGTGGGCAGGGGTCCGAGGGGGCACTGGAGTGGATGGAGTTCATGGTGGCTTTGCTCTCTTCTGTGTTGATGTGGGTCCAGGCGTTGAGGGTGATGGCTGGGGTTGTGGGTTCTGTGGTGGTCTGCTGGGTCTGGTGTCCGAAGCTGTCGTGTAGGTCGGTGATCTTACGATGGAAGAAGGTGGCGAGGGAGTTGCAAAGGTCTTGTGAGGGTGTGATGGCGTTGGCGTTGTGGTTGGAGAGTTCTTTTACGATGTTGAAGAGTTCTCTGCTGTTGTGGCTGTTTTTGTCCAGTCTGTCTGTGAAGAAATTCCTTTTGGCGGCGCGGATCAGGTGGTGGTGTTCGCGGGTAGCGTTCTTGAGGGCAGTCATGTTATCTGCGGTGTGGTCCTTACGCCAGGCTTTCTCGAGAGTGCGGCAGGTTTTCTTTGATTCCTTAAGGGTGTCAGTGAACCAGAGAGGTTTTTTGGTGTTGGTCTGTCTTGGGAGGCGTCTGAGGGGAGCGAGGTTGTCTCGCAGTTGGTGATCCAGTTCGTGAGGCTGAGGGCTGCGTCGTTGGGGTCGGAGGAGAAGGTGGGTTGGTTGTCGATGAGAGTGGAGAGAAGCTGTTCTTCAGGATTTTGTTCCACTTTCGACGTGGGATGGGTTGTGTGCGGAGGTGGCGAATCTCGCGTCGGAAGGTGAAGTGGACACATCTGTGGTCGGTCCAGTGTAGAGCGGAGGAGTGGCTGAAGGATACGTGGTTGCTGGCGGAGAAGATGGGGTCGAGCGTGTGTCCGGCGATGTGGGTGGGGTTGTTCACCAGTTGCTTGAGACCGAGGTTGGCGAGGTTGTCGAGCAGGGCGGTGGTGTTGGGGTCGTTGTTCTGTTCCAGATGGAAGTTGAGGTCGCCGAGGAGGATGTAGTCCGGCGAGGCAAGGGCGTGCGGGGAGATGAAGTCAGTGATTGAGTCGCTGAAGAGGGCGCACGGTCCGGGGGGACGGT
Source organism: Pleurodeles waltl (assembly GCF_031143425.1). NCBI lineage: Eukaryota > Metazoa > Chordata > Amphibia > Caudata > Salamandridae > Pleurodeles > Pleurodeles waltl. The sequence goes on along the minus strand of NC_090440.1, from coordinate 749,543,324 downwards.
AGATGAGAGATCCTCTGAGGGTGGTCCTGGGGTCTGTGCGGATCTGGAAGTGCAGGTGTTCGGCGGCGAGGGGGGTGTCTTCGGTGGAGGTGGTGACGTTGATGGAGTCCTTGAAGATGATGGCGATTCCTCGTCCTACTTGGTTGGTGCGGTCTTTCCTGGAAATCTTGTAGCCTTCGGGGATGGCTATGGCGATGTCGGGGGCCGAGGAGGCGTTCATCCAGGTCTCAGTGATGAAGGCGACGTCTGGTGCGGTGGAGTCCAGGAGGTCCCAGAGTTCAACGGCGTGCTTGTGGACGGAGCGTGCGTTGATCAGGATGCATTTGAGGTGGTTGATGGGCTGGAGAACGTGGTGCTTTCGGGGGATACACGGGGAGTGTTTCCATCGTGGACTGATGGGGGCCCTGTACAGGTGTCCTAGGGCTGTGGGTGAGGTAGTGCAGACAGATGTGTCTGCTCCCCTCCATGCATTGACTATGAAGGCTGATTTGGTATCATTTTGAATATGCCCTCCATCATCTTCATAGCCTATACACTGTGTCTTGCACTCTATTCCCTCTATTTGGCTGTGATGTCATTCATCTTCTTCCCCAAGTCTTTCCAGGATTTGTCCATCCTCCTATACCAGTGTACCAAATGTGGGAGTTGGCACATGTCCTCTTATGAGGCAGACATGTCAGGCAGTGTAGCCTCTATGTCACAAATGTCCTGCCTCATATCTGACTGCTGTTGGAAGAAATTCTACTCCCACCCTCCACCATGAATATGTGCCAGCCCTCTCTACCTGGGACAGCCTCTTGTGCGACCAGCAGGTCCACCAGCAGGGAGGTTGGCAAGTGGGAGGTTGTATGGAGGAGAATTGTGACTAGGGGCTACTTGCTCCTCACCAGGGCTGGCATGTACCTGAGATGTTGGAGTGAAGTCCTGGGAGACACTGTCAGAGTAGGAGTCTGTAGGAAAACCAACACGTCTGATCTGGATGTGAGCGATGTGAGGAGGTGATGGTTGTTTTGTGGTGTGTGAAGAATGGGCAATCCTTGGGGGTGTATGAGGATGCTGACCAGAGTAGGCTTTGATAGTATGCTGTAAGGTCTAACAATAGTGCTCAGAGCATCGTCCCTTACATCTTTTGGAATCAGGCTGTGACCTTCATCCTTCTCTACTTCCTCCTTCTCCTCCTCCTGTGCAGTTCTGGCACCTGACAAGGCAGCTTGGAAGAGGAGTGGGTTCTCCCCTCAGATTTGCAAGTGCCCGTCATTGCTAGATGGTCCTTCCTCCAGACTTAATTTATCGTCCTCCCCACCTGTCAGACAGAGGTTTCAACAGGCTAAGTATTTGTCTTACAAGATCATGTGGTGCAACACAGAGATTGAGTCAAAATATCTTCACATCAACGGATGTTCCACATGTGACCTGGTTTGTGTACACCTGCACATGATAGCTCACACTGTGGCATTGAGGTGTTCAATGCAGATGTGAAATGAAAAAGCAAACTCACCAGTTCCAACCACAGCTCTGTGTGGCATTGAGGTCCCCCTTGATGTCAGCTGCTGGACCAGGCTCATTGAGTGTGTTGCAGTAGATATGGTCCTTGATCCAGCAGCTTGTGAAAGAAGTGACACCATAGTTAATGTCCTGCATGATTTATACGTGAAAATGCACACTTGACGTACACATCACTGATGATTTTGGGTACATTTTATACACCAACTTCAGATGTAATGCTGAAGCGGCAATATCTGCTCATCCAGTTCCACAAGGACTTGGCTATTGTACATGGGTGGGGTATCAATAGTCTACAACACTATATGGCACACTTGCTGGATGGATGGATGGCTGTGGTTTTCACTGCTGCAGCCAGGATGTCTCCTAAACCCATGGATGGTGCCATCCGTATCCCTGAAGTTGTCCTGACAGCAGCTGTAATGTAACATACATATCTATAACTAAGTGTTAAGGATGACGGTGGTGATTCTACATGCACATGTTAGAGGTATGGACCAGTGATCTACAAATTACAGGCAGGTGTCCTATCAACCTGGTATCACACTTACAGGCAAACATTTATTTGAATGTTACTGAGGGCTACCAGACAGAAACAACTAGAGTGTCTGGCACTGCCTACCTGTGGACACACCTTTCTTTTTAGGGGCATCATGCATCCTACATATGATGTGGTATCTGCTAATCTGTAAAGGAGTCTTCCGCACCATGCAGTGCTGGTTGATCTTCGCACATCAAATTATGTCAGTGCATTGCAGAATACATGTTTGATATACACAATTATGAACCAAGGCATAGGTAACATTCAATCTACTCCCCCTCCCACACAGGACAACATTGCCCATTGTGGACTGTGTGGTCAGCCATTTCTGCTGTGCCCTCTTCTTCTGGCCTGTGCCCCCAGTGTACGTGAACAACATCATGGTCTTTTACCTGACACTGGATACTGTTATCTACATCACACATCCTGAAGTCCTGTATTCCAAGGTTTACTCATTTGTGATTATGGGGAATGTATGGCAAAGTAAACTAAACATTGGTCTGGGATCACACAATTTGGTCAAGTGGATAAGCTGGGCTGATCCCCACCTTCACTAGTTTCATGTTGTGTAGTTCACCCACTAGATGTATAGGCTTCGGCTCCTCCACACCCACCTTACCAGCCACAACCCCACTGCCACACCCCAAACGCAAGCCTGCTGCTATCAGCACACCCTGCATCCACATCAGTACTTTAGCTGTTGTTTCCTGTTATTTTGTTAGCAATTATCCATGTCATGGACTTACAAAGATGTTGTGACTACTCCTCTCTATGAGAGACTTTGGAATGTATTTATGACCCCTTCAAGGAACCGGAGCATCACTCTTTGTACTACTCCAGCTGCACACACTAGTACATCATGTTTATGAGGCCATGGCAAGCCACTTTGCATGATTTGGAATGGCCTTCTAGCCATGGGGTGCGTCAAGGCTGTACAAATCACTGTGTTGCCTTACTCTGCACCTGAGTGGCATTCCATGATGGGGGTGAGGGATATTCCCACACAACACCTGTGGATTGGGGTACTTCACCAAAGTGACAGATCCATGTACACCTGGAAAGCACTAACACCTTACACCTCCTGAGATGAGTAATAATGTTGTGTAACATGTGGACTTGCTGCACTGACCTACGCAAAATCCACCTACATGAGGGCCAATATGAACCCTTAGGTAAGTACTGTACACATACATTTTGAGTCGAACGTACATTGGCCAACATGTTATGATTTGGAATACTCTTATGAGCCATGTGTGAGCATATGGAGATGAGTGACAACATTGATATTAGACACACAACACATGCTTCTGACATTTAATCCACAGTTTAGCAGCATGAGCATTTGGTATACTCATCTTTTGTGTATCCTTACCAGTGTCTGACATCTGCCCACTGTGTGAAGCCTGGCCATATGTCACACCAATACATGTTGCAGGGGTCACTGCAGGCTGGGACTTTCTAGACAACATCATAGGGCCTACAATGATATGTGTGTTTTCAGTTTACATTCTAGTTGACACATGTGATACACAACATTACCTAGTTCATTTCACAAATTTGGCACAGTTTGTAGATTCCATGTGATGTATGTATGAGTTGAATAGTCACAAAGTAGGAGTTATTGATCTTTCCTGGACATATTTACAAACCAGTTAGTGACAATGGTATGGGTTGTTGTGCTCCATGGTGTTGCCTCCCTCAGGTACAGAGACCTCTGCTCCAGTGTGTGACTGTACTCTGGTTGTATGTGGAAACAAAAGGGAACAGTCATCAGACACAACCAAGATATTCGAATATGTGCAACCTGTCACATTTGTAAACAATGGCAACTACTTGCCAACAACAGTGGTAAGTGAATTAGGGACATTATCTATTGCCATTTACCAGTGATATGTAGATGAGACAGAAGTGATGGACTACTGTTTGGGACTAGGGAATTGGAAGTTGCAATTGCCATCACAAAGGGTTCTTGTAGTGCAATTTACCAGCTGAAACATGTTACGGTCTGACTCACCATGTAGATCGCACATACTTGGGACAACATTCATGGTCACATTGGTGGAGTTTCACTGACATTGCTTAAATGGTGTCTGTGAGAAAACAGGGCTGATTGCTTGGGCTCCCTAACTTTTTGCCCCCATTTTTCACTTTTGCTGGTGTTTCCTGACTCTGATGGTGCCCTGGGTACTGCCAACCAGTCCCAGGGCCCGTGCTCTGTGTAAAATCAGTGTGCAAATTAGGCTAATTATAATTGGCTAAATCAATCTAACTATAAGTCCCTAGTATATGGGGAGACTTCATTTGAATTTTAAAAATCCCCTTAAGTAATAGATACTACAAGTTTGGTATCAAATTAATTGCTATGATAAATCCCACAACTTCTAGTTGTTGGATTTAGTATAACTTCTTCAGGTAAAGAGTTTTAAACTTTACCTGAAAAGTTGCCAACTTCAGCCCTGCAGTGTTTTTGCTGCTTTGCTCTGATTGGCCAGCCTCTGGCAGCCTGGCCAGGCTGCCTTGATGAGGTGTGAAGTGGCCTGGCTCAACACAAAGAGATGTTCCTGGGGAAGGAGATCTTCCCTCAGCAGATGGGGAAGCAAGAAGGAGGAGGGCTGCCAAACTGGTCTTCAAAAGCAGGGAAGGACATTTGGAGCAACCCAGTAACACCCTCACATCCTTCAAACCCAGACAATTAGGTGCCCCCTTGATTAGATTAGGAGAGGGCAGGAGAGGGGTGTGTTTAGGATTTTTAGCCACACCAGTGGGTGGGCTCAGCCGGATGTAACCTCCAAAAATCACTTTCAGCCATGATGGATTTTTGAGGAATGTTGCTCCCTGTGATTGCTTTTTGCCACACTTCCCAGGAAGTGGTCATCACAGGGGGAAGGACCCTGCCTCTGATTAGAGAACCAGGACCCCCTTGCTTTTCACCCAGGAGCAAGGATAAAACTGGCAGACATGTGCCCACACCTCAGTTCCCTACCAGATCCCTACCAGGAAGAACTACAGAAGAAGAAGGACTGCCCTGCTGGACCCCTGACCTGCACCTGGACACTGCACTCTAAAGGACTGCACCAGCTGCACACTTGGGCTTCACCACAAGAAGGACTTTACCTGTCTTCAACTAGTTCAAGGAGGGACTCCCTGTTTGTTACAGGTGGAAAATTGCTAACCAGAGTCCCCTGCATCAACTCCTGAAGAAATTAACCAGCTGACTACTGTCCAGTGGCCAAAAAGGAGTTTGCGCCTAGTGCATTCTGGGAGTTGTAGTCCGCACCCTCAAGGCGCATCTCAGACCTTCTGGAACCTTGGGGTGGACTGTGGACCTCAAAAGAACCTTAAAAGAACATCTGGAAGAAGATCCAGAAGTTTGGAGAAGTTTGGAGAAAGCTCCATAGAGGGACCGACCCGCCGCAGCAACTCTATCTGGCTTGCCTCAAACGCAACCCGGCCTTACTTGCAGGTTCGTCCCGGTGAAGAAAATCTCCAAAAAAGAGACTAAGGGCCAGATGTAGGTAGATTCTGAATTGCGAACCGCAAATTGCAAGTCAGAGCGACTCGCAATTTGCGAGTCACAATTCAGAATGTAGGATGGTGTCCCTGACACCATCTGCAACTCACAAGGGGGTCGCAAAGGCCCAGCTCAATAATATTAATGAGGTGGGTCGTAATATGCAACACCCTTGCGAGTGGCGGCATTCACAGGGATGGTGGCCTGCTGTGGACAGCAGACCACCATGTCTGTGACTGCTTTTTTAATAAAGCAGTTTTTTTTTTGTTTTAATGCAGCCCATTTTCCTTAAAGGAAAACGAGATGCATTACAAAAATGAAAAATGCTAAATGTTTTTGTTTCATTTTTTCAGAGCAGGCAGTGGTCTATAGGACCACTGCCTGCTCTGGAAAAATGTTTTTAATGCCGTTCACAAAAGGGGAGGGGTCCGATGGGGACCCCTTCCCTTTTGTGAATGGGTTAGCACCCATTTGAAATGGGTGCTAACTGCGATTGTTTTGCGACCACGTTCACGGTGACAAAACAATACAACATTGCGCTGCGACTTGCAGTTACGAAGGGAACACCCCTTCCTAATTGCGACTCGCAGTCCCGTTTTGTGATTCGGTAACCAGGTTACCGAATCGCTAAATAGAGATTGGGCACCGCGATGTGCTTTTTGCACGTCGCAAACAGAAAAAATTACTGTTTGCGACGTGCAAAAGGTTTTGTACATCTGGCCCTTAGTCTGAATGTAGGAAGTTGACCGGGACCTCCCAGACAGCGTATCTGAAGAGGGCTCCAATGACGTTGAATCAAGATTCAGGTTTGCCCCGGTCGAAGGATTTTCACCTTGAAAAAACGACTAAGTCCGAAGGTAAAAATCTCCACTGAGGGATCCTGCAACACGTATCTGGGGAAGAGTTCCAGGAGGTCGGATTGGACTGGCAGGTTCGTCCCGCTGAAGAAAATCTCCAGAAAAATGACTAAGTCCTAAGGTAAACTTTTGACCGAGGCCCCCTTCGGGCTGTAGCCGAGCCGGGCTCCATCGCGTTCGGCCTTAAACTTTGACTTTGCCCTGGTCGAGGTGCGACCAGATGACCAGATTGGCGCTTTTTGTTTCTATGCGCTAGAAAGCAATAATTCTTCAAAAAAATAATATCTCCAGTTCCCTTTATCTGATTGTATTAGTTTTTGTGTCATTTTAAAGCTAAACATATTTACTGTTTTTATACATTGATTTTGGATTTTTAACCGGTTTTCTGTGTTTTATTTAATTACTGTTTTGTGATATTTGAATGCTTTACGCTTTGTCTCCTAAGATAAGCCTTGTTGCTCGTTGCCAAGCTACCAAGGGTTGGGCTAGGTTTAATTTACTGAGACCTAACTGGACCTAAGTGGAGGTTGGTGGGCTATTGCTAAGTGTAGGTACTTACCTGCCCTTACCAATAACCCATTTTCCAACAGTGTCATTGTTAGTATCATCACATATTACCTGCCAGCACATTGAGGTCATCACACACAGGCAGCCCATGGAGCAGGTAGGGTCCCTCAAGTGGGGTGAGTTGGAGGCGGGCTTCAGTTGATACATCTGGAAGAGCTCTGGCCACCTCTATCCTGGTGAACTTCTCTTTCACCATTCTCTTCTCATCCTGCCACTTCTTTTTGATGTCAGTCACTGTCCGTATGTCCTCCCTCAATGCAGTGACTGCCGTGGCCAACTGCTGACATAGGACTGCCTTCTGTGGTGAACTGCTGCTGTAGGGTGGGAGACCATGCAGTCTCTTGTAGTTGCTGATGATGTACTGGGGGTTCATGGTGGTCTCCTCCTCTGTGTAGTTCTTATTCCTTCTTGTAGGTAGCATGGCTTTTGTAGATGCAGAGTAGGGAAGTGCAGTGTTGTTGTGGAGAAACCTGAATCTTGCTTGTGGACTGCCTTTATCTGGTTTTTCGTGCAGAGATGCAGGTGGCTCTAATTATGTGTAGGTGCATGTAATTACAATGATTCCAGCCCAAGTGCAGATGATCCGCCCTGAGGCAGACATATAGATACTACTGGTAACTTACCTTTGTGAATACCAAAAAGTCGTAAACTTTGACTGTGGATCAGGCCTAATAATTATAGCAAAAAATCATCATTTAACTTAAGTTACCATCATTGTTTTGATATGATTAATATACCAGCATAAGTAGTGTACTCACAGTAAACATATGTTTTCATGCAAATTTAGAAGACAAGCAATTGGTCATATTAACTTCAGCGCTATGGTTTCTGTTCAGTTCAACAACTATGCACTTTGTTGCACCAGCTCAGGGCACAGTGGCCCAGTCTCAAAGTTATTCAATTCTGTTTCCACACCAGCCAGTACCTTTCATTGCTCCACTAGTAGTGGTTGCTATTATTGTGATACTCATGAGTGAAAGTGCAACCAAAATCGATGCCATGCCGTATTCACACAAGTTGAACAGCACTGCTATTCACAACCTGCAATTCTAAAGTTAGTGCAGACCTAAGGGTAAAAAACACAGCAGTACTTCTAGCAAGCCTTTGAGTAAGTCAAGCATCATTGTGGCCAGTCACAGGTACTGCAATTCACTCCCGTAGAATATGCTGGAGAAAGAGACTCAAAATACTCAGGCACTGACACACAGACTCACAGACCCACTCAGATGTCACTCATCCACTTACAGAACCACTCAGACCCTCATGTACCCCCTCTCACACCCAGAGAAACAGACCATTTGGCTGTGCATGGTGCGGAGTTGGGTGGTTATGGGGGTTGGCTGCAGGGTCTGGCTGCAGGCCAGGCCCTGCAGCCAATCCCACCACGCAAGGCCAAAGGCCGTGTGTGGCATGGGGTTGGGTGGTTATTAGGGGTTGTCCGCTGGGCCTGGCCGCAGGCGCGGCAGTGGTTGGATTAATGTATAGTATGGCGCAGGCATAATGTAATGCAAAGGGTTACATAATGGCGCAATGCATGCATTACACCACCCTGTAAATAAGGCGTGGGGATTTCGGCCTCATTGGGCTACATTGACGACAAAAATAATGACATTAATATGGTACAAGGTGGTGCTAGGGTATTATAAATATGCCCCTTAGATTATTATTTGTTTCTTATTGCCCAATTAGCATGTCCTCCATATAGTAGTTTGTGTAGCTCACTGCTAAGTCACTTTTCCGTTTTGTTGCACAGGAGTACATAAGGAAGATGGTGTTTGTTTGGCTTGTTGGGCAGAGTTTTATTTTGTGAGCCAGACAGCATGCAAAAAAAGCATGTAGATTAAGATGTATTCTATTCTTTTTATATTTGTTTATAGGTTTCCATTAGCATGTGACGATAAATAGGTCTTTCAGTTGTTCATGTTGTAAATCTGAAACTTTACATATGCAGTCTAGGTTATTTTTTGGGCTTCCATGCTACTTTTAGCAGTATTATGCTACAACATCAAGAAATCACTAGGTTGTTGGCCTTCTACCTTCATACCTGCTTCATAACATGGCTTCCAATTGCAAAAAGAATCATCTACACAGTCTAATGTACATTGCTGTTAAATTTCATAACAATCCGCTCAGCCATTTTGCTGCTACTCTAAGTACAAATGCCTATGTAAATTGCATTGGTTTTCAAGCATGTTTTGGGACTCCCCTTTTTTCTGTGCACTCCCCTTGACCAAACACTACAAAACATTTAATACTCAGACAATGTAACAGGGGCAACAGGTCTGCAAAGTTTCGCAGAGATTCGGCAAACTGGTGCAAAAGTAAGGGGCAAAAATCCAAGAAATCCCTATTTCTGGTAACCCTATATACAGAGTGGCTACCATCACCCTGCTATATTTATGTATCTATGTCTATCTCTATATATCTATCTATCCATATCTATCTATCCATCTTTCCATCCATCTATCTATCCATCGTCTATCTATTTGCCTAGAAATCCGTCTATCGATCCATCTTTTCACCTATCTATCTATCTATCTATCTATCTATCTATCTATCTATCTATCTATCTATCTATCTATCTATCAATCGTCTATCTACCCACTTATCTATCCATATCTATTGATCTATCCATCCATCTATCCATCCATATCTATCTAGCCATTCATCTATCTATATATGTCCATTCATCTATCCATCAATCTATGCACATCTCACTATCCATCTTCTGGTTTCCATAGACAGAAAGTTTTTTGCTTTGCCTATAACTTCGGCCCCGCTTGATGAATATTCATGAACTTTTCAAAACGTATACTTTTGTCGGTTCATGTTCTTTTTTAAAGTTTTGGGGCGATTCGTCAAGCGGTGGTTTCCCGTCCCTTTTATTAAGCCCCTGGATGGGCCAAGACCAGGAGGCATTTATATTTTCTATGTGGGGGAAGCCCCGGGGACCACCACTTGCATGGGGCTTTAAACAATTGAAACAGAGGGGCTGCCTACCTACCCTGCAGCCCCGAGGACCACCACCTACCTGGGACTTAAAAACAAATTAATGGTGGGGGGGCCACCCAGCCCCCTTTGCAGCCACAGTTACCGCCACCTCCTTGGGGCTTTGAACAAATGCAGTTCAGGGGGGCGGGCAGTCCCCCTGCAACCCCAGTGACCGCCAACTCCCCAGGGCTTCCAGAAAATGCAATGCAGGGGCCATGTGCCCCCCCCACAGCCCTCGGGACCACCACTTTCCCGGGCCATTTGAATCCTTGGAGGTGGGCCTGTGCAGCCCCCCAGGGCCGGCTCCTGCTATGTTTTAGGCTGACCGCTCCCACCAAGTTACAGCAAACACTCTGCTTGCAGGGAGGGAGAGCTGTGAAACAGTTCTCCATCACTGCTAGAAGAGGTTTCCTCTTTCTCCCTGCCTGCAAAGATGCAGGTAGGGAGACAGAGGAAACTGCTCCCACAGAGAGGGAGCTGCTTTAGAGCTCACTCTCTGTGACAGTAATGCTGGCTTCCACAGGAGGTGGGGAGCCAGCTGGTAACATTTGGCCTTCAGGCTCCCCCGATGGGACCCAACATTGTGACTGGGTGCCCTGTGGGGCACCCAGGTCACATGGCCGGCCCCTGGGCATGAGGTCCCCAGTCCCGAGACAGGCCCTGGGGAAGAGGGGCCACATGGCACCCCTCCCCAAAATTAACTTAAATGATTAGGCTGGTCCCCAGGTCAGTGATGTCACTGATCATGTCATGAGTGATGTAATATGTGAGATCATAAGCAGTGCAATGGGGGGGGCGCAAGTTATATTTAGCTGAGGTAACTATAACTGCTGAATTTCACTGGTTTTGTACATGTGAAATGTGAGTCCAAATATAACATCCCTGTAACCTTCTGTTTTTTTCAGTGAATGTCTATGATTTTTTTAAATCCATTTCCTAACTATAACGTCCCTGTAACCTTTGTTTTTGTCAGTGAAAAAAAAAACATATATATATATATATATGAATATATATATATATATATATATATGTAGATATATAGATATGTATATATATATGTATAGATATATAATAATAGAGGAATATAGGTAGCTATAGTTAGGACCTAGTTTCCATAGAAAAAGTGTTTTTTGACTTGCCTATATCTTTGGCACCATTTGACGAAACTTCATGAAATTTTCTACAAAAGGTGCTCTCTAGAATCTTGTGCTTTGAAAATTTCCGGGTCCGCCAAGTGGGGACTGAGAAAAAAGGAGATCAAAAAAATGTATTTCCCATGTTAGCTCCCATTGACTTTTTAGACATGCCTGTAGCCCGAACCATTGGATAGAATGACACCACATTTGGCAGAAAGGTAGCTTTTGGTTCGCATATGAGTCTTTTTTTATTTGGTGTAAATCCGTTCAGTAGTTTAGGAGGAATTAAAGGAAATCCAAATTTGTATATTTAGGATTGCATCAAATTCGCAAATAGTGCCGATCTCCTGCAGGAATCTGATTGCCTGCTAACACCTCAACCAGGAATTGTTGGCAGCCATTTTGAGACTTCAGCCATGGTGCAGGGGTCCCTCAGCGCCCCCCCCCCCGGGCTAAAAAGCATTACAGTGATTATTTGCAAATTTCACTGTGATTTTTAAAAGAAAAAGCAAGCGCAGACTCCTCTGCTCGCTTTTATGTTTGTCCCAGGCCCAGGGGCATATTACTTTAAGGAGTGGGGTGAACAGAGCCCTCCTCCTATGGCTTATTGAAGCCCCGGGAACTGCCACCTCCCTGGGAATATCTTTATAAAGTATGCAGAGATGCACTGCCCGCACCCTGGGGACCACCATCTCCCTAGAGCAAACTTGTAAATAAATGTAAGGGAGGTCCTGTGGACCCCTCTGGGCCCCAGGAAGCAACACCTTCCCAGGGTCATGAACATAATGTATGTGGGGGGCATGCACCCCCCCATGCCCTGAGGACCTATGCCTCCTTGAGGCAAGCACTAGATAATCAATGGGGGGCCCCGCAGACCTCCCCAAGTCCCAGGGATCACCACCTCCACAGGGCAACAATTATTTTGTGAGGGGGGCCACGCAGTCCCCCTTTGGGCCCCGGGTACCACCACCTTCCCAGGGCCAATTTTCCTGAGTTAGATGGGAGGGCCACTCAAGCCCCCTTGAGCCCCGGGGACAAACACCTCCCTGTGGCCAAATTGAAGTGAATGGGGGGCTGCAAGGCCCCCCTCTTGGAGGAATAGTTGGTCCTGGGGACCAATACCCCACCAATCCCCACACCCAGGCCATCTCCTGCTACCTCCCAAGGTGTGTACCCTTGGGAGGTATCTGTTTGCTTTTACTTGGCAGGATCTGACAGCTAGCACCCAGCAAAAGCAAACATAACTCCACTTTCAGCAAGCGGGAGCTGTCAAACAGCTCCCTCTTTCCTAGCACGCAAACATGTGAGATGAAAACATTGCTCCTGCAAAAAGGGAGCTGCTATTTAAATGAGCTCCCTGCTTACAGGAGCAATGCCAGCTCCTGCAGGATGTGGGAGCCAGCTATGACAGCGGGGTCATTCAGGACCACCCAACGGTCCTGTGCTGTGAGCATACATCTTGCTTGTGTGATACTTACAAGTCATTCTATGGAGAGTCGATTCCAATAACAATGGCAATGGTCTCTCCATCGAATGACATCAAAGCAATACACAAGCAAGTTGTTTGGTACGAATGTTATAGTAACATTTTGATGCACAGCAGAACAAATTCACATCTAGCCTATGTATAAAGCTCTTGGACTGTCACTAAATAGGTTTACGGTTCAAAACCTCGTATCTCATGGTAGTGTGTATGTTTATTAACTTGTGTTTAGAATGTTAAACATTCCAAGTGATGGGACACTTACCTCTTTTTCACCATCACTATATTTTGGTTGAATGTCATTAAGATGTCTGGACACTGGACACTAAGGAATCATCTGTGGCCTAGTGGTTAAGGTCTCAGATTCTCCCACAGAAGGGTGAGGGTTCTGGTCTAGGTGAGTCAGTTGTCTTTTCTCAGCTTCAAATTCTTTCAACTTCAAAAATGTAAGGTACATACACAAAGGTGATCTCACTCTCTTTACTTGTCAAATACATTTTTGGGGGTTGCATGGTTATAGATGGTTGGCCCCAGGGCCTGGTCACAGGCCAGGACTTGCAGCCAACCCCCGATGCGCATGGCAAAAGGCTGTCATGTCATGGTTTTGGGTGGTTATAGGGGGTTGGCCACAGGCCCTAAGGTAACTAGAATTCTGATGGATGCAACTACCTGTGGATTTCTCACCTTATGAATTCTCACAAAGCGCCAGCATTCAACAGAAATTTTTCTTCCCAGCTCTCCACGTCGACGAGGACTTCACAATTGCCCGACTCCCACAAGACTCCGTCTGACGTCATCGTGGCAATAAGAGGTCCTCGCCGGCGTGCTGATGTCACTTCCCTTTTTTCCGTGCCTTCGAAGCATAATGTTTTTTTCCCAGCTCTTGGGAGTTACTGTTGTCTAAGGTGTTTAATTGTAGATTACAATGTCTCCTCCTCAGGAATCCCAATTCAAACCTTGTCAGGAGAGAGGGGGGTGCATGTCGGTGACGGACCCGCTCAATGACTGCCTGTGGTGCTTGAGTTCTGAGCACGATGTGGAGGAGTGTGGTTCATGCCAAAGAATTAACCCGAAGGCGCTCAAGGAGCGGAAGGCCAAACTCTTTTGGCCAAGGCAAAGAAGAAGGAGAAGCATAGTAGTCATCGGAGGTCTTCTTCCAGAAAATACTTGAGTCGCCAAAGAAAAGGCATCGGCATGATTCCCGGTGTCATTCGGATAGAGGTCGGTCCCGATCGAGGTCTCCATCCAGTCGGCGTCATGCGACGTGGGAGGTTAGTCCGACGGCGACTCCATCACCTCAGAGTGCTTAAGCTTCTCCGGCGCCTTCAGTCTTCGAGGTGGTTGGGCCTCAGGAGAGTCCTCGCTTCTCGCCTGGAGCGCAATCGGACGTTCCGGACCAGACGCCGGCTCCACAGGAGGAACAGGGGTATCCTGCCTTCCGGGCTCAGTGTGCGGATCCAGAGGCATTTTTAAATGCCATGTTCAACATCTTTAACTCTATGGCGCCTGGTGGTGCACCGGCTGGTCCCACCGGTCCTCTGGCCTTTTCAATAGGCTCTCCGGCTCCACATAGACCGGCGCCATTTATGCCCTTTTGCCCAGCGGAGGGTGTTGGTCCAGCGCCGGCGCCGATACCGTTGGTGTTGCCCGGAAGACCTTTAACACCAGTGACTTCACCTGCTAGACCAATGGTGCAGATGACATCGCCCCATATTCATTCGACGCCGATGAAGCAGGACCGCGTGTCCTCGGCGCCGATGGATTCAGTTCCGGCGTCGGATGGATCCGTGGAGCAGGGTGTGTCTCCTGGTCTGCGTCAGCCGAGATCTTTGACGTTGGTGAATTCCATGTCGACGCCGAGAATTGAGGCCAGATTAAGGTAAAGGAGAAAGGCTCTGAGGCTGTTAGAGGAACAAGAGTATCAGAGGCAACTCCTGGAGGAAGGAGAAATTGCTGAGCCCCTGGGGGGACTATCAAGGTCTGGACTCGGCAAGTGGACTAAACACTTCCCCTGAGTGGGATCTAGCCTCTCCTGGAGAGTTTACAGAGGAGGTAGCCTCTTTTCATACTGTGGTAAGGAAGGCAGCAGATTTTCTGGACCTCCCACTACCATCTGCAGAGGTCAAGACTAACATCCTAACTGAGGTCCTCCATCCTGCTTCAGTTGCCACGGAGCCACTACTGCCTTTTAACAATGCTCTTACAGAGCCTATTCTGGAAGTCTGGAGGAAGCCCCTGACTTCGTCTGCTGTTAGAAGATCGGTTGCAAGGAGGTATAGAGTGGCTCGGGGGACCCAGGTTTCCTGTCAAAACATCCGACTCCGGAGAGCTTGGTGGTCCAGGCTTCATGCTCGTCTCATTCGGCTCCTGGTTCCTTCCCTGGTACGCCTTCAGACAGGGAATCCAAGAGGATGGGGCAGTCTGCCAAAAATACCTTTTCTTCCTGTAGCATGGCCCTCAAACCAGCCAGTGCAACTTGTGTTTTGAGCAGAAACATTCATGCTCTGATGGACGCGGTCAAGGCTGTGCTACCGGATCTGCCTTTGGAGATGCAGGGACTCCTGTCAGATTCTCAGGCTGCTGCTACGCAAGTTATACAGTAAGGTCTGGACACTACAGACTCTGTGGCCAGAGCGATGGGCACTTCCATTGTCACCAGAAGACATGCGTGGTTGAGGTCTTCTGGGTTCTCGACGGATGTCCATATGACCCTCTTTGACCTGCCCTTTGATGAGGACAAATTGTTTGAGGCTAAAGCTGACTCTGCATTAGAGTGCTTTAAGGAGAGTAGGGCTACTTCCAAGTCCTTGGGCCTACAGGCTTCCACTGCCACCCCTTTCAGATCCTTTAGGAGGTTTAGGGGGTTCGGACGAGGAGCTTCCTTTTGTGGGAGACCCCAACCAGCAGGCCAACAACCCTCAAGTCCGCCCTATAGATCTCATAGAGGGCGGGTAGAGTTAGAACAAGAGGGGCCACCCAGCAGCACCCTGCCTCTTCCTCTTCCTCCGGGGGGATGCAGCAAGGAAAGCAGCCTTAGTTCTCCGCCCATTACGTCTCATGTTTCTCCTGTAGGGGGAAGGTTATTTCATTTTCTCCGCAGGTGGGAGTTAATCAAATTGGACTCCTGGGTCCGCAATATTGTGGGGAAAGGTTATGCCCTTCATTTTTGGGAGTTTCCCCCTCCCATCCCTCCCCATCCATCCTTTTGCACAGAAGACCATCTCCTGTTGTTACAGCAGGAAGTTCCAGTCCTTTTGTCAAAAGGTGCAGTGGACTTGGTTCCAGAGCAGGAAAGGAGTCAGGGTTGTTATTCAAGATATTTCCTGATCCCCAAAAAGGATGGTCATTTGAGGCCTACCCTGGACCTGAGGGTTTTGAATTAGTTCCTCAAACAGGAAAAATTCAATATGCTGACTCTAGCACAGGTGCTCCTAGCATTGAACAAAGAGGATTGGATGGTGTCTGTCGACTTGCAGGATGCTTACTTTCATATCTATTAGAAATGGGGTCTTTGGTTGGCAGTCAGGTTACCCCCTGTCCAAGCAAGGACCCTCACTCTAGTCATGGTAAGTCACACACAATCCAAATGATCCTGTGCCCTCCCTCTGGTAGCTTGGCACTGAGCAGTCAGGCTTAACTTATAAGGCAATGTGTAAAGTATTTGTGAAATAAATCATACAATAACACTATATAACCCCACAAACATACACCACACAGTGTTTAGAAAAATATACAATATTTATCTGGACATTTGCAGGTCAAAACAATCAAAGATGCAATAAGTAAATGTAGAGATATCACTGAAAAGTGAAATAAAGTGTCTTAGGTCTTTTTAAAGCAAACAAAGGCCCTCATTTGGACCTCAGCGGTCTTTTCCAAAGACCGCCGAGGTACCACCGGGCTGAAGACCGCCAGTGCAGGCGGTTCTGCGCCCAGCATATTGTGGCTGCTGGCAGCCCTCTGCCCTTTTTCGGACGGAGAGCCGCCAGCAGCCATACTGGCGGTCGCTGGTGAAGTGGAGGCTGCTCCACCTCCATCTCATCAGAACACCGCCCACCGAATCACAACCCAGGATTCGGCGTGGCGGTTTTCTGGTGGCGGGGAGCTGGCGGCGGACCAGCCCCCATGGATCCCGTTCCCTCCCGGAGGATCACCGGACAAGGTAAGGTGATCGTCCGTTAGGGGAGGAGGGTGGGGGTGTTGTGTGTTGTGTGTGTGCATGGGGGTGTGCGTGTGAGTGTGTAGAGCGGTGTGTGAGTGCGTGTATGCATGCGGGTGGTGTGTTGTGTGTATGGGAAATATGTGCGTATATCTCTGTGTGCATGTGTGCGTGGGATCTGCATGAGCTATCTGAGGGGCCGGTGGTCTGTCTGAACCCGGAAGTGAGTCCCAAACAGGTAGGGTCTTAACTTCTTGAGTTCCCAGATCACAGCAAATGCTTCTCTCTCAATAGCACTCCACCTCTGTTACCGTGGTAATAGCCTTCTGCTAATAAAGGCTACTGGTTGGTCTGAGCCCTCCTCATTTAGCTGTGCTAGAACAGCCCCTATGCCATGCTCTGATGCATCTGTCTGCACAATAAATTCCTGGGAGTAGTCAGGGGCCTTGAGCACGGGGGCCGTGCACATGGCTTCCTTCAGAGAATCAAAGGCTTTCTGACAAGCCTCTGTCCAATTCACCAACCTAGGTTGTTTCTTGGAAGTGAGTTCTGTCAAGGGTGACACAATGGTACCATAGCCCTTGACGAATCTGCTGTAGTATCCAGTGAGGCCTAAAAAGGCTCACACTTCAGTCTGTGCTCTAGGTGGTTGCCAGGCATTGATAGTATCAATCTTGGCCTAGAGTGGGTGCACCTTGCCACCAACTACCAGGTGTCCCAAGTACACCACGAAACCCTGCCCAATCTGGCACTTACTAGCCTTGATGGTCAGGCCTCCCTGTTGCAGAGTCTGAAGCAGCTCCTTAAGGTGGAGCAGGTGTTCCTCCCACCTGGAACTGTAGACAGCTATGTCATCCAGGTAGGCTGCGCAGTAGGCATCCTTGCCTGCTAGGTCCCCATTAACTAACCGTTGGAAGGTAGCTGGGGCATTTTTCAACCCAAATGGCATTACCCGGAACTGGTAATGGCCATCAGGTGTAGAAAATGCTGATCGCTCTTTGGCCCCCCCAGTCAGGGCGATCTGCCAGTACCCTGAAGTAAGATCAAATGTACTCAGGAACTTTGCAGCGCCTAGTCTGTCAATGAGCTCATCAGCACGGGGGATGGGGTGAACATCAGTCTGTGTGACTGATTTGAGATCCCGGTAGTCCACACAGAACCTGAGTTCTGGCGTCGCACCGGGTGCAGCAGCCTTAGGAACCAGCACCACAGGGCTGGCCCAGGGACTACTGGATTTCTCAATAACCCCTAAAGTCAACATCATGGAGACCTCCTCCTTGATGCTGGCCTTCACCTTATAAGATAACCTGTCAATTTTGTTCTTCACAGGGGGACTGTCACCCGTGTCAATGTCATCAACACATAGGTGGGTCAGTCCAGGAGTAAGGGAGAACAGGAAGGAGAACTGCTCTAACAGCTCATAGCAGTCTCCTCTCTGGTTTAGAGTAAGGGAGTCAGAGAGAATGACACCCTCCACTGACCCATCACCTTCTTTGGCAGAGAGGAGATCGGGGAGGTTCACTCTCCTCTTCCATGCCCTCATCTGTGACCAGGAGCATACTGATCTCAGACCTCTCAAAGTGAGGTTTGAGCCTGTTGTGATGGAGGACCCTTAGAGGGTGCCTAGGGGTCTTGAGATCCACTAGGTAACTGGCCTCCCCTTTACGCTCCTTGATCTCAAAGGGGCCAGTCCAGCGGTCCTGGAGATCCCTGGGTTCTACTGGCTGTAGGAGGCTGGCCTGGCTTGTAGTGGGTACCGGATGGTACTTACACCTTGTGCCAGGTCCAGTTATTACTAGATTAGTAGTGTTCTGGCAGCTTAGTCTGAAAGAGGTAGCTATAGCAGAGCAGCTTAGGCTGAACTAGGAGACATGTAAAGCTCCTACTATACTACTTATATCATATAGCACTATATCATAAGAATCACAATATTCAGAGTTACTAAAAATAAAGTTACTTTATTTTAGTGACAATGTGTCAGAAATATCTCAGAGGATATACTCCCTTGGGAGGTAAGTAAAATACACAAAATATACACACAAACCAAAATCAGGTAAGTAAACAGTTAGAAAAGTAGTGCAAACACTGTAGAATACAATAGGATGCAATAGGCCTAGGGGCAACACAAACCATATACTAAGAAAGTGGAATGTGAACCACTTAGGGACCCCAGGCCTAGTGTAGTGTGCAGAGGGTCACTGGGAGTGTAAGAAAACACTAAGGGCGTCCAAGATACCCCACCCCAAGACCCTGAAAAGTAGGAGTAAAGTTACCCTACTTCCCCAGAAACACACTAAAGTCGTGATAGGAGATTCTGCAAAGACCACAACTGACTGCAAAGCACTGAAGATGGATAACTGGACCTGAGGACCTGCAAAGGAAGGCGACCAAGTCCAAGAGTCACGAAAGTGTCCAGGGGGGGCATGAGCCCACTAAACCCCGGATGAAGGTGCAAAATGGCTGCCTCTGGGTAGAAGAAGCTGAAGATTCTGCAACAACAGAAGATGTCAGGAACTTCTCCTTTGCACAGAAAGTGTCCCACGGCATGCTGAAGAATGCAGAGTTGTTTTCACACAGAAAGACCGCAAATAAGCCTTGCTAGCTGCAAAGGTTGTGGTTAAAGAAAATGGGTGCTGCCCGGGCCCAGGAAGGACCAGGAGGTTACCCCTTGGAGGAGGAGACAGAGGGGGCGCTCAGCAACACAGAGAGCCCATGCAGAAGCAGGCAGCACCCGCAAAAGTACTTGAAAAGGGGTTCAAGAGAACTGAGCACAGCAGTCATCTCAACACTACAAAGGAAGGTCCCACGAAGCCGGTGGTCAACTAAGTGAGTTGAGCAATGCAGGACGGAGTGCTGGGGATCTGGGCTGTGCTGTGCAGGAAGGATTCCTTGCAAAAGTGCACAGGAGCCCTAGCAGCTGCAGTTCACGCAGTGCACAGGATTACTGTCTGGCGTGGGGATGCAAGGACTTACATCCACCAAATTTGGACAGATGGACCACTGGACTGTCGAGGTCACTTGGATCCAGCTCCTGTGTTCCAGGGACCACGATTGTCAAGATGAGAGGGGACCCAGAGGACCGGTGAAGCAGAGGTTTGGTGCCTGCGTTAGCAGGGGGACGATTCCCTCGACCTACGGGAGATTTCTTCTTGGCTTCCAGTGCAAGATGAAGGCAGACAGCCCTCAGAGCATGCACCACCAGGAAACAGTCGAGAAACCCGGCAGGATTAGGCGCTACAATGTTGCTGGTAGTCTTCTTGCTACTTTGTTGCGGTTTTACAG
The DNA here is from genome assembly GCF_031143425.1 of Pleurodeles waltl. Classification (NCBI taxonomy): domain Eukaryota; kingdom Metazoa; phylum Chordata; class Amphibia; order Caudata; family Salamandridae; genus Pleurodeles; species Pleurodeles waltl. The sequence goes on along the minus strand of NC_090440.1, from coordinate 749,523,294 downwards.
GTGTCCTGGAGCAGTCAGCGGTCGATCCTTAGCAGAAGTCGAAGAGGGAGATGCAGAGGAACTCTGGTGAGCTCTTGCATTCGTTATCTCACGAGAAGCCCACTGGAGAGACCCTAAATAGCCCTCAGAGGAGGATTGGCCACCTAGTCAGGTAAGCACCTATCAGGAGGGGTCTCTGACATCACCTGCTGCCACTGGCCACTCAGAGGCCTCCATTGTGCCCTCACACCTCTGCATTCAAGATGGCAGAGGTCTGGGACACACTGGAGGAGCTCTGGGCACCACCCCTGGGGTAGTGATCGACAGGGGAGTAGTCACTCCACTTTCCTCGTCCAGTTTCGCTCTAGAGCAGGGGCTGGGGGATCGCTGAACCGGTGTAGACTGGCTTATGCAAGGAGGGCACCATCTGTGCCCTTCAAAGCATTTCCAGAGGCTAGGGGAGGCTACTCCTCCCCAGCCCTTAACACCTATTTCCAAAGAGAGAGGGTGTAACACCCTTTCTCAGAGGAAATTCTTTGTTCTGCCTTCCTGGGACTGGGCTGCCCAGACCCCAGGAGGGCAGAAGCCTGTCTGTGGGTTGGCAGCAGCGGTAGCTGCAGTGAAAACCCCAGAGAGCTAGTTTGGCAGTACCCGGGGTCCATGCTGGAGCCCCGGGATGCATGGGATTGGCACCCCAATACCAGATTTGGCATGGGGGAACAATTCCATGATCTTAGACATGTTACATGGCCATATTCGGAGTTACCATTGTGAAGCTACATATAGGTATTGACCTATATGTAGTCCACATGTGTAATGGTGTCCCAGCACTCACAAAGTCTGGGGAAATTGCCCTGAACTATGTGGGGGCTCCTTGGCTAGTGTCAGGGTGCCCTCACACTTAGAAACTTTGCACCTAACCTTCACTAAGTGAGGGTTAGACAAATAGGTGACTTATAAGTTACTTAAGTGCAGTGTAAAATGGCTGTAAAATAACGTGGACGTTATTTCACTCAGGCTGCATTGGCAGTCCTGTGTAAAAATTGTTTGAGCTCCCTATGGGTGGCAAAAGAAAGGCTGCAGCCCATAGGGATCTCCTGGAACCCCAATACCCTGGATACCTAGGTACCATATACTACAGAATTATAAGGGTGTTCCAGTGTGCCAATCAGAATTGGTAAAAATTGTCACTAGCCTGCAGTGACAATTGTAAAAGCAGAGAGAGCATAAGCACTGAGGTGCTGGTGAGCAGAGCCTCAGTGACACAGTTAGGCACCACACAGGGAACACATTCAGGCCATAAACTATGAGCACTGGGGTCCTGGCTAGCAGGATCCCAGTGAGACAGTCAAAAACAAACTGACACACAAGTAAAAATGGGGGTAACATGCCAGGCAAGATGGTAATTTCCTACACAACCCCCCCAAACGAGGGACAATAAGGCTAACCTTGCCCAGATGAGTCTTCATTGTCTAAGTGGAAATATCTGGAGAGTCCATCTGCATTAGAGTGGGTACTCCCAGGTATATGTTCCACTGTATAGTCCATTCCTTGTAGTGAGATGGACCACCTCAACAATTTAGGGTTTTCACCTTTCATTTGTTTAAGCCACAATAGAGGTTTGTGATCTGTCTGAACAATAAAGTGAGTACCAAACAGGTATGGTCTCAACTTTTTCAGTGCCCAGGCCGCAGCAAAGGCCTCCCTCTCTATGGCAGACCAATGCTATTCTCTAGGGGTCAACCTCCTACTGATAAAAGCAACAGGTTGATCCTGGCCCTCAGTGTTAAGCTGTGATAGCACTGCCCCCACCCCTAATTCAGAAGCATCAGTCTGGACTAAGAACTTCTTGGAGTAGCAAGGGCTTTTTAGGACAGGTGCAGAGCACATGGCCTGTTTGAGCTCATCAAAAGCCTTTTGACAGCTAGCTGTCCACAATATCTTTTTAGGCATCTTCTTACTAGTGAGGTCATTGAGAAGAGCTGCAATGGAGCCATAGTTCTTAATGAACCTCCTATAGTACCCAGTGAGGCCTACGAAGGCTCTCACCTGGGTTTGAGTTGTAGGGGGAGCCCATTCCATAATGGTCTGGATCTTCCCCTGCAATGGTGCAATCTGTTCCCCACCTACCAGGTGGGCTAGATAAACCACTTTCCCCTGTCCTATCTGGCACTTTGAAGCCTTCATAGTGAGGCCTGCCTTTTGTAGGGCCTCCAAAACTTTGCATAGGTGGACCAGGTGCTCATCCCAGGTGGAGTTAAAGACAGCTATATCATCTAGATATGCTGCACTAAAAGCTTCCAAACCTTGCAAGACTGTGTTGACCAACCTCTGAAAAGTGACAGGTGCATTCTTCAAACCAAAGGGCATCACAGTGAACTGATAGTGCCCTCCAATGGTGGAAAATGCAGTTTTAGGTTTAGCATCTTCTGATAATTTAATCTGCCAATACCCTGCAGTTAAATCAGAAGTGCTTAGATACTTGGCAGAAGCCAGTGTATCTATGAGCTCATCTGCCCTGGGTATAGGGTGAGCATCAGTTTTGGTTACTTGATTGAGACCTCTGTAGTCAACACAAAACCTTATTTCTCTTTTACCATCTTTAATGTGAGGTTTTAGGACAAGCACCACTGGGCCAGCCCATGGGCTTTCTGAAGGCTCAATCACTCCTACGTCCAGCATTTTCTCTACCTCTTGTTTTATGCAGTCCCTGACATGGTCAGGCTGCCTATAAATCTTACTTTTGACAGGTACACTGTCTCCAGTATTGATTGTGTGCTCACACCAGGTAGTGGTACCTGGTATCAGTGAGAAGAGTTCAGAAAATTGGCTTAGGAGATTTCTACAGTTGTCCTTCTGCTCAGCAGTAAGGCAATCTGCAAGCACCACTCCCTCCACTAAGCCATCAGCTTCAGTGGTGGAGAAGAGTTCACGTAGAGGATCACTCTCTTCTTCCTGTCCCTCATCAGTTGCCATGAGCAGGGTTAAGTCAGCCCTGTCATAGTAGGGTTTTAGGTGATTGACATGGAGCAGCCTAAGGGGACTCCTGGCAGTGCCCAGGTCTACCAAGTAGGTAACCTTACCCTTCTTTTCAATAATGAGATGGGGTCCACTCCATTTGTCCTGGAGTGCTCTTGGGGCCACAGGCTCCAATACCCACACCTTCTGTCCTGGGTGGTACTGGATCAGGACAGCCTTCTGGTCATGACATTGCTTTTGGAGCTCTTGGCTGGCCTGAAGGTTTTTACTGGACTTTTTCATGTACTCAGCCATTCTGGATCTTAGGCCAAGTACATAGTCCACAATGTCTTGCTTTGGAGCTTTTAAAGGTTGTTCCCAACCCTTCTTCACAAGTGCAAGCGGACCTCCACAGGGTGCCCAAAGAGGAGTTCAAAGGGGCTAAAGCCCACTCTTTTTTGGGGTACTTCCCTGTAAGCAAAAAGGAGGCATGGCAACAGGACATCCCATCTCCTTCTGAGTTTTTCAGGGAGTCCCATAATCATACCTTTGAGAGTTTTATTAAACCTCTTAACCAGACCATTTGTTTGTGAATGATAAGGAGTAGTGAACTTATGAGTTACACCACACTCCTTCCACATAGCTTTGAGGTATGCAGACATGAAGTAACTACCTCTGTCTGACACCACTTCCTTAGGGAAGCCTACTCTGGAAAAGATTCCCAGGAGGGCCTTTGCCACTGCAGGAGCTGTAGTGGTCCTTAAGGTGATTGCTTCAGGATACCTAGTGGCATGGTCCACTGCCACAAGGCTGAATCTATTGCCTGAAGCTGTTGGAGGGTCAAGAGGGCCAACTGTGTCAACCCCTGCCCTTTCAAAGGGCACCCCAACCACAGGCAGTGGAATTAAGGGGGGCTTATGTGTGCCGCCAGTCTTGCCACTGGCTTGGCAGGTCACACAAGAGCGACAAAACTCTTTAGTGCCCTCTGACATGTGAGGCCAGTGAAACAATGAAACAAGTCTGTCCCAAGTTGTACTCTGGCCCAAATGCCCAGCCAAAGGAAAGTCATGTGCCAAGGTCAGAAGAAACTTCCTATACTGCAAAGGGAGAACCAATCTCCAGGCAGCTCCAGGTTTAGGGTCCCTTGACTCAGTATACAGGAGGATGTCTTCCCAATAGACCTTATAGCTATCAGTGACATCCCCATTCTGCTGTTTGACAGCTTGCTGTCTCAAACCCTCTAGTGTGGGACAGGTCTGCTGTGCCACACCCAGCTCTTCCCTAGCAGGCCCCCCTGCACCCAAAAGCTCAGCAGTGTCTGCTGCCAGCTCTTCTGGTGTAGGTTCTACACAGGGAGAGGATTTCTCTTCCTCAAATGGGAATCTTCTGGAGAGGGAGGGATAGTGGGCAAGGATTTACCCTTTCTACCCCTAGCTTTTGGGAGTACTTGGTGCATTGTTCCAGGATCCAAGTTTCCCTGTCCTCTTTGCTTTTTGGCCTGAGCCCTTGTCAAAGCAAAGATATGCCCAGGAATGCCCAGTATTGCTGCATGAGCCTCCAACTCCACTTCAGCCCAAGCTGATGTCTCCAAATGATTGCCTAGTAAGCAATCTACAGGTAAATCAGCGGCTACCACAACTTTCTTTGGACCAGTAAACCCCCCCAGTTGAGATTCACAACAGCCATGGGGTGGCTAAGAGTGTTGTTATGAGCATCAGTCACTTGGTACTGCTGACCAAGTAGGTGTTGATCAGGGTGAATCAGTTTCTCAATCTCCATAGTGACACTGGCTCCTGTATCCCTGTAGGCCTCAACCTCAACACCATTTATAAGGGGAAGTTGCTTGTACTTACCCATATTAAGGGGACAAGCAACCAAGGTGGCAAAATCAATACCACCATCAGAGACTAAAGTAGCCTCTGTGGTCTCCCTAACAAGACCAATCCCAACTACATTACCAATGGTGAGCCCAGCTACACCCTTTGATTGGCTATTTGTAGTAGACTTCCCACCACCACTGCTATTACTAGGGGCACTAGAGGATGCAGTTGGGGTTGTGGTAGTGGGAGCCTTGGTGTTTTTCTTTTGGCAAGTGGAATCACTTGCCCAATGGCCTTCACTCTTACATAAATAACACCATGGCTTCTTTTGATAGTGGGAAGCGGATTTGGACCCACCACCCCCAGAGGATTTTTGTGGGCCTGATGAAGACTCAGAATATTTTTTATCTTTGTCCCCACCCTTGTCAGAAGACTTACCATACTTCTTCTTGCCATCCTTGTCACCCCCTGTATGAACTTTTCTGTTCACTCTTGTTCTTACCCATTTGTCTGCCTTCTTTCCCAATTCTTGGGGAGAGGTCAGACCTGAGTTTACCAAGTACTGGTGCAACAAATCAGACACACAATTGTTCAAAATATGCACTCTCAGGATTAGATTATACAGGCTTTCATAGTCAGTCCCTTTACTGCCATGAAACCAACCCTCCAAGGCCTTCACTGAACAGTCTACAAAGTCTGTCCAGTCTTGAGAGGACTCTTTTCTGGTATCTCTGAACTTTATCCTGTATTGTTCAGTGGTAAAGCCAAATCCATCTAAGAGTGCATCCTTCAAAACTTTGTAATTATTAGCATCACTTTCTCTGACAGTAAGCAGCCTATCCCTACCCTTACCAGTGAAAGCTAGCCACAAGATAGCATCCCACTGCCTTTGAGGGACCAACTGTACCATACAAGCCCTCTCAAGTGCAGCAAACCACTTGGTAATGTCTTCCCCCTCCTTGTAAGGGGGACTATCTTATGCAGGTTTCTGGAACCTTGTTTTCTTACAGGATTACTATCAAAAACACTGCTGCTGCCACCATGGGGAACTAACCCCAACCTCCGCCTTTCCGTCTCTACATCTAGAGATTCCCTGTCTAAGGCCAACTGTTGCTGTCTTAGCTTCAGTCTGGCATCTTCCAAACTCAGGGCCATATTTATACTTTTTGACGCACAACTGCGCCAACGCAGTTGTGCGTCAAAAATGTTAACGCCGGCTAACGCCATTCCAAAGCGCCATGCGGGCGCCTTATTTATGGAATGAAGTTAGCCGGCGGAGCTGACTGTTGTGCGTCAAAAAAAATTACCCACACCAGGCAGCGCCGGCGTAGGGGAAAATGGAGCTTGGGCGTCAAAAAATGGGGCAAGTCGGTCTGAGGCAAAAAATCTGCCTCAACCCGATTAGCGCCATTTTTTTTTACTCCCACCCTCCATTGACATGACTCCTGTCTTAGCAAAGACAGGAGTCATGCCCCCTTGCCCAATGGCTATGCCCAGGGGACTTATGTCCCCTGGGCATGGTCATTGGGCATAGTGGCATGTAGGGGGGCACAAATCAGGCCCCCCTATGCCACAAAAAAAATTAAATAAATTACTTACCTGAACTTACCTTAAGTTCCCTGGGATGGGTCCCTCCATCCTTAGGTGTCCTCCTGGGGTGGGCAAGGGTGGCAGGGGGTGTCCCTGGGGGCATGGGAGGGCACCTCAGGGCTCCTTCCGAGCCCACAGGTCCCTTAACGCCTGCCGTGACCAGGCGCTAAAGAATTATGCAAAAGCGGCTGGACGTCATTTTTTTTGACCCGCCCACTCCCGTGCGCCATTTTTGCACGGGAGTTTAAATAAGGCGCACATGCCTTGGAGTCATTTTTTAGACGGGAACACCCACCTTGCATATCATTAACGCAAGGTAGGTGTCCACGCTAAAAAATGATGCAAACTCCAAGATCTTTGGCGCTAGACGGGTCTAACGCCAAAGTATAAATATGGAGTTAGCTTTGCGTCGGATTTGCGTAAAAAACATAACGACGCAATTCCGGCGCAAACAGAGTATAAATATGCCCCTCAGCTTTCTGAGTTCCCTTTCCAAAGTGTTCTCCTCAGGGTGGGAGGCTTGGTAATTCTGAGACACAGAGGAGATGTGGGAATTGGCAGAAGTGGACATGTCTCTAACTGGCTGGACTCTAGTAACCTGGCCTTTTGAAGTGAAAGGTGCCCTACTAGTGTGTGACCCCCTCCCACTACTAGTGTCACTAAGAGGCCTGTTAGCTGGCAGGTCTTTGGATGAACCCTCCCCAGCATCCTCAGGGTACTCATCTGAGTGTTGCTGGGTACCCCCCTCCTCTACCTCCTGATCCTGGGATTGGCCAGACTGGTTCTGGTCACTTTCTAGGAGAAGGCTAACGAGAAGATCTTTGGTAGGGTGCTAATCAATGCTTAAACCTCTTTCTATGCAGAGACCCCTCAAACCTTTATAGTTTAAACTTCCATAGGTTGCCTGGACAACTGTGGGAGTAAGTTCTACTGCATACATGATTGTTAGAAAGGGGTTAGGATAGAGAGAAAAAAGTTTAGAAACCTTTAGAGAAAAAGAGAAAAACTTTTTCAAACTTTTGAAAACTTTTCAGAAACTTTTTCGAAAGTTTGTAGAAACAAAGTTAAACTGTTTAGGTTAACTGTGTATATTTTTAAGTATTTTGTATATGTTTTTCTTATGAAAAGCACCAATGACAAAGGGGTAAAGCAGTAACAAGTACTTATCCCACCACTACACCACCAATGTAGGAGGCTGGCCTGGCTTATAGTGGGTACCGGATGGTACTTACACCTTGTGCCAGGTCCATTTTTCCGTTTTTAGTAGATTAGTAGTGTTCTAGCAGCTTAGGCTGATAGATGTAGCTATAGCAGAGCAGCTTAGGCTTAACTAGGAGACATGCAAAGCTCCTACTATACCACTTATGTCATATAGCACTATATCATAAGAATCACAATACTCAGAGTTACTAAAATAAAGGTACTTTATTTTAGTGACAATGTGTCAGAAATATCTCAGAGGATATAGGCCCTCATTCTGACCCTGGCGGTCAAAGACCGCCAGGGCGGAGGACCGCGGGAGCACCGCCGACAGGCCGGCGGTGCTCCAATGGGGATTCCGACCGCGGCGGTAAAGCCGCGGTCGGACCGGCACCACTGGCGGGCTCCCGCCAGTGTACCGCCGCCCCATTGAATCCTCCACGGCGGCGCAGCTTGCTGCACCGCCGCGGGGATTCCGACCCCCCCTACCGCCATCCAGATCCCAGCGGTCCGACCGCCGGGATCCGGATGGCGGTAGGGGGGGTCGCGGGGCCCCTGGGGGCCCCTGCAGTGCCCATGCCACTGGCATGGGCATTGCAGGGGCCCCCGTAAGAGGGCCCCTACATGTATTTCACTGTCTGCTGCGCAGACAGTGAAATACGCGACGGGTGCAACTGCACCCGTCGCACAGCTTCCACTCCGCCGGCTCGATTCCGAGCCGGCTTCATCGTGGAAGCCTCTTTCCCGCTGGGCTGGCGGGCGGTCTGAAGGCGACCGCCCGCCAGCCCAGCGGGAAAGTCAGAATTACCGCCGCGGTCTTTCGACCGCGGAACGGTAACCTGACGGCGGGACTTTGGCGGGCGGCCTCCGCCGCCCGCCAAGGTCAGAATGAGGGCCATACTCCCTTAGGAGATAAGTACAATACACAAAATAAACACACAAACCAAAATCAGGTAAGTAAACAGTTAGAAAAGTAGTGCAAACACTGTAGAATACAATAGGATGCAATAGGCCTAGGGGCAACACAAACCATATACTAAGAAAGTGGAATGCGAACCACTTAGGGACCCCAGGCCTAGTGTAGTGTGTAGAGGGTCACTAGGAGTGTAAGAAAACACTAAGGGTGTCCAAGATACCCCACACCAAGACCCAGAAAAGTAAGAGTAAAGTTACCCTACTTCCCCAGAAACACACTAAAGTCGTGATAGGAGATTCTGCAAAGACCACAACTGACTGCAAAGCACTGAAGTTGGATTCCTGGACCTGAGGATGTGCAAAGGAAGGGGATCAAGTCCAAGAGTCACGAAAGTGTCCAGGGGGGCAGGAGACCACTAAATCCCGGATGAAGATGCAAAATGGCTGCCTCCGGGTGGAAGAAGATGCCAGGAACTTCTCCTTTGCACAGAATATGTCCCACGGCATGCTGAAGGATGCAGAGTTGTTTTCACGCAGAAAGACCGCAAATAAGCCTTGCTAGCTGCAAAGGTCGTGGTTAAAGAAAATGGGTGCTGCCTGGGCCCAGGAAGGACCAGGAGGTCACCCCTTGGAGGAGGAGACAGAGGGGGCGCTCAGCAACACAGAGAGCCCATGCAGAAGCAGGCAGCACCCACAGAAGTACTTGAACAGGGGTTCAAGAGAACTGAGCACAGCGGTCATCTCAACACTACACAGGAAGGTCCCACGAAGCCGGTGGTCAACTAAGTGAGTTGAGCAATGCAGGACGGAGTGCTGGGGACCTGGGCTGTGCTGTGCACGAAGGATTCCTAGCAAAAATTCACAGAAGCCCTAGCAGCTGCAGTTCACGCAGTACACAGGATTACTGTCTGGCGTGGGGAGGCAAGGACTTACCTCCACCAAATTTAGACAGATGGACCACTGGACTGTCAGGGTCGCTTGGATCCAGCTCCTGTGTTCCAGGGACCACGCTCATCAAGATGAGAGGGGACCCAGAGGACTGGTGAAGCAGAAGTTTGGTGCCTGCGTTAGCGGGGGCAAGATTCCGTCAACCCACGGGAGATTTCTTCTTGGCTTCCAGTGCAGGATGAAGGCAGACAGCCCTGAGGGCATGCACCACCAGGAACAGTCGAGAAAGCCGTCAGGATTAGGCGCTACAATGTTGCTGGTAGTCTTCTTGCTACTTTGTTGCAGTTTTGCAGGGGTCCTGGAGCAGTCAGCGGTCGATCCTTGGCAGAAGTCGAAGAGGGAGATGCAGAGGAACTCTAGTGAGCTCTTGCATTCGTTATCTCACGAGAAGCCCACCGGAGAGACCCTAAATAGCCCTCAGAGGAGGATTGGCCCCCTGGTCAGGTAAGCACCTCTCAGATGGGGTCTCTGACGTCACCTGCCGGCACTGGCCACTCAAAGGCCTCCATTGTGCACTCACACCTCTGCATTCAAGATGGCAGAGGTCTGGGACACAGTGGAGAAGCTCTGGGCACCACCCCTGGGGTGGTGATCGACAGGGGAGTAGTCACTCCCCTTTCCTCGTCCAGTTTCGGGCTAGAGCAGGGGCTGGGGGATCGCTGAACTGGTGTAGACTGGCTTATGGAAGGAGGGCACCATCTGTGCACTTCAAAACATTTCCAGAGGCTGGGGGAGGCTACTCCTCCCCAACCCTTAACACCTATTTCCAAAGGGAGAGGGTGTAACACCCTCTCTCAGATGAAATTCTTTGTTCTACTTTCCTGGGACTGGGCTGCCCAGACCCAAGGAGGGCAGAAGCCTGTCTGTTGGTTGGCAGCAGCGTTAGCTGCAGTGAAAACCCCAGAGAGCTAATTTGGCAGTACCCGAGGTCCATGCTGGAGCCCCGGGGATGCATGTGATTGGCACCCCAATACCAGATTTGGCATGGGGGGACAATTACATGATCTTAGACATGTTACATGGCCATATTCGGAGTTACCATTGTGAAGCTACATATAGGTATTGACCTATATGTAGTGCACGCGTGTAATGGTGTCCCCGCACTCACAAAGTCTGGGGAAATTGTCCTGAACTATGTGGTGGCACCTTGGCTAGTGCCAGGGTGCCCTCACACTTAGTAACTTTGCACCTAACCTTCACTAGGTGAGGGTTAGACATATAGGTGACTTATAAGTTACTTAAGTGCAGTGTAAAATGGCTGTGAAATAACGTGGACGTTATTTCACTCAGGCTGCATTGACAGTCCTGTGTAAAAATTGTCTGAGCTCCCTATGGGTGGCAAACGAAAGGCTGCAGCCCATAGGGATCTCCTGGAACCCCAATACCCTGGGTACCTAGGTACCATATACTAGGAAATCATAAGGGTGTTCCAGTGTGCCAATCAGAATTGATAAAAATGGTCACTAGCCTGCAGTGACAATTTTAAAAGCAGAGAGAGCATAAGCACAGAGTTTCTGGTTAGCAGAGCCTCAGTGACACAGTTAGGCACCACACGGGGAACACATTCAGGTCACAAACTATGAGCACTGGGGTCCTGGCTAGCAGCATCCCAGTGAGACAGGCAAAAACAATCTGACACACAAGTAAAAATGGGGTTAACATGCCAGGCAAGATGGTACTTTCCTACATTTGCTCCATCACCCAAACCTTGTCTCCAGGTGAGAATTCAACCAGAGTGGTCTTCCGGTCATACCACTCCTTCATCACCTCTTGACTGACCTCGAGGTTACTCTTGGCCTGCTTCCAGAAGCGTTGGGTTTGGTTGCGGAGGGCCAGCATGTAGCTGACCACATCCTGGGAGGTGTCTTAGGAGCTTTCTCTCAGCCTTCTTTAACAATGCTTAGAGGTCCTTTGACAGGGTGACCATAGAGAAGCTCAAAGGGCTGAACCCCACTCCTTTCTGGGGCACCTCTCTGTAAGCAAACAACAGGCACGGTAAGAGGACGTCCCACTTACGCCTCATGGCTTCAGTCAGGCCATTAATCATGCACTTCGGGGTCTTGTTGAATCTCACAAGAAGCCCATTGAGAGATTGGATTGAGGATTATAAGGGCTGGTAAACCGGTAGGTTACCCTACACTCATCCCACAAGGACTTCATGTACGCAGACATGAAGTTTGTGCCCCTGTCAGACACAACCTCCTTAGGGAATCCCACACGGGTAAATATTCCCTACAGGGCTCTGGTCACCACCGGTGCAGTCACTGTTCTCAGAGGGATTGCCTCTGAATAGCGGGTGGCATGGTCCACCAAAACCAGGATAAACTCGTTGCCCAAGGCAGTTTTGGGGTCCAAGGGCCCAACAATGTCGAAGCCCACCCTTTCAAAGGGGGTGCCAACGACAGGGAGTGGGAGCAAAGGGAGCCTTAGACTTTTTCCCTGTCTTCCCACTAGCCTGGCAGGTGGGGCAAGCTATGCAGAAATTATCTGAGGCTAACCTCATTCTGGGCCAATAGAAGTGGGTGACAAGCCTGTTAAAGGTCTTGTCTTGGCCCAGATGTCCTCCCAGGGGAATGTTGTGAGCCAGACCCAGTTGGAAGGCCCGGTAACACTGTGGGACCACCAGCACACGTGCTTCCCCAGGACCTAGAACCTTAGGCTCACTGTAAAGGAGATCATTCTCCCAGTAAATATGGTGAGTGCCAGAGGCCAGAGGCGTCACCTGCTGCTTGGGCTGTGGTCTGTCACCTCAGACACTCAAGGGTGGGGCATTCCTTCTGCGCCTGGCAGAATTCTGCTCTGGTTGGCCCACCCTCTACTTGCCAGCCAGCAAGTTCAGGTAGGTTACCCAGGTCAGCTATGTCCTCCCAGTTGGCTCAGGAGCCTCCTCCTCAGGGTCCCCGTCCACCATTGTGGGAACATCTGAGGCAGGTTTCCTGCGCCTCTTGCCCTTCCTCATTGCAGATGTCTGGGCCATTGTTCCAGGCTCCAGAAGCTCTTGACTCCACTCCCGGGCAGCCATGGACCGTGTGGTCATGCAGACCCACTCAGGCAAACCTAACATCTCCAGGTGGGATCTGAGCTCTACCTCTTTCCAGGCAGTATGCTCAAGATCATTGCCTAACAGACAATCTACAGGCATGGCAGGACTCACAGCTACTTTCAGGGTACCAGAGACCCCCCCACTCAAAGGGAACCAGAGCCACCGGTAGGTGACTCTCGCGATTGTCAGCGACTATGACCTGGTGGAATGTATGTGGGACTATCTGTTCTGATGACACCAGCTGACTCTTGACAGTAGTCATACTGGCTCCTGTGTCACGCAGAGCCTCCACACTTTGCCCATCAATGGTGACCCACTGCCTATACTTTGAAGTATTTTGTGGCATGTAGGCTTTAGGCACCATCTCTCTTTCTCCCAGGGACACTAGGGAAACCTCTACCTGCTCCCCAAAGCCAACTGGGACTGTCTTCCCCCGAGCACTACACTAGCCAACCCAGGGGTCTGTCCAGTGGTGGACTGTGCCCTCTTGAGGCACTGGGAGTCACCCTTAGAGTGTCCATGGAGAAGTGTGGCTCAATGGTTAGAGTGGCAGACCCTAAAGCAGAGATCTGGCTCAAGACCAGGGTTCAAGTCCCGCTTCAGCAGGTCTTGGGCTCAATTCCCCTTGACCAGATAATTCTCGCCTCGGTGCCTAATCTAATTCATGGGTCCCACTCTGCAACTCTCGGCAATAGCTTGCTTAATCTCCACAACGGCCCCAACAGCGCTTGGATGCCTGGCTTCACCCTGGGGGTGCTCAGGAGTGGGCGTCTCACAGGGAAAAGCCAGGAGGGGTTCCATAGCGGTATGAGTACAGCGCCTTGAGACCCTAACAGGTGAGTAGTGTGCTATACAAGTGCTAATTTAAAAATTTTACATGCTGGTAGCACTCTAAGCATTTGGGGATAAATTTCCCTATTGTTTCATCAAAATACCCTGGCTTCTTTGCAAACCTAGAAGAGGAATGGTATCCACCCCCCCTCGGAATTCTTTTGGGGGCCTTTTGAGAACTCATTTTCTTTGAGTTTTTCTCCCCACTCTTTCTCCTGTTGAGAACCCTGACCACCTTTGTGGGAGTCCCCCCAGATGCCTTTTTGGACACTCTGGTGCTAACCCAAAGATCCGCCTCCTCAGCAAGCTTCTCGGGGTCAGTCAGCTTACTATCTCCCAAGTGCTGGCGCAACTCTGTAAAAGAAATATTGAGTATATGCTCTCTCAGAATCAAGTCATATAACCCTTTATAATCATCTACTTTGCTGCCCCGCACCCATCCATTCAGTGCCTTACTGGAAAAGTCAAAGACATCTACCCATGTTTGTGTGGACTGCTTGGTGCTTTCCCTGAACCTCTGACGGTATTTCTCAGGGGTCAGCCCAAACTTGGCAAGTAAAATGGCTTTCTGAAGTGGGTATGTGTTTTGATCCCTTGGGCTCAGTGTGAGAATTGTGTCCCTCCCCAATGCTGGCACATAACTCCACATTGCCCTTCAGGAACCTCATGAGCCCTTAGTGCAACTTCATAAGCAGCTAGCCATTTATCTATATCATCTCCCACCACAAAACTGGGCACCACATTTTGGGGTATATGAACCTTCTTTTCTCCAGCAGGTCCTGCCTGTATGCAGCCACCATTACTGCTGGACTCAGACTGTCTCGCCTTGATCTCTAGCTCCTTGCGACTCAGTTCATGAGCCAACAATAGTTTTTTCTCATCCAAAGCTCTCTCAGCTGCAGCTTCAGCACTTTCAGCTTCAATCTGTTTGGCTGCTCTTTCAGCCTCAGCTTGCTTGGCTTCTCTCTCTGTCCTCCTTTCCTCTTGTTGAGCCTCAATTTTTAGCCTTGCCATTTGCAAATGAAACTCTCTCTCCTTTCCTCTGCGGTCAGGCTTTGATCAGAGACACTGCTCCCTGGATTGGCAGGGGGCACATTTGCAGTGGTAAAATCTACTGATGACAAAAAATCTTTTGGGGAGCCATCTTCTGGCTCCTCCTCCTCAGCATCCTCCTCTGAATGGGCTTCTGCCCAGGCCCTCAGCGCCTTTTGAAATTCGTCCTTTCTGGAGGCACCTTGGGTGGGTACTCCCATATCCCTGCAGAAACCTTTCAGCTGTTTGACAGTGTATGTCTCCAACAAGGCCAGGTCAAAATCTCCTGCTTGAGACCCAGCCTGAGACATGTTGAGTGAGGATTTTGGTCAAAAAAGTGACAGGAAAAACAAAATTGCAGAAAAAAGATAAAAATCAAGTTGACCTTCAACTGTGGGTTGGTAGTGAAATACGTAGCTACTGTATGTCACTGCACAAATACAAGTCCTATGCTCACTGCTGATCACCAATGTTAGAAATGAGGTCTTTGGTTGGCAGTCAAATTACCCCCGTCCAAGCAAGGACCCTCACTCTAGTCAGGGTAAGTCACACACAATCCAAATTATCCTGTGCCCTCCCTCTGGTAGCTTGGCACTGAGCAGTCAGGCTTAACTTAGAAGGCAATGTGTAAAGTATTTGTGCAATAAATCATATAATAACATAATATAGCACCACAAAAATACACCATACAATGTTCAGAAAAATATATAATATTTATCTGGATATATGCAGGTCAAAACACTCAAATATGCAATAAGTAAATGTAGAGATATAACTGAAAAGTGATATAAAGGGGGTCATTCCGACCCTGGCGGTCATGCAGCGGAAGCACCGCCAACAGGCTGGCGGTGCTTCCTGGGCTATTCTGACCGCGGCGGAAAAGCCGCGGTCAGAAAAGGGGAACCGGCGGTTTCCCGCCATTTTTCCCCTGGCCCAGGGAATCCTCCATGGCAGCGCTGCTTGCAGCACCGCCACGGGGATTCCGACCCCCTTCCCGCCAGCCTGTTTCTGGCGGTTGTCACCGCCAGAACCAGGATGGCGGGGATGGGTGTCGTGGGGCCCCCTCACTGCCCATGCCACTGGCATGGGCAGTGCAGGGGCCCCCTCACAGGGCCCCATACAGATTTTCACTGTCTGCTTAGCAGACAGTGAAAATCGCGACGGGTGCCACTGCACCCGTCGCACCCCTGCAACTCCGCCGGCTCCATTCGGAGCCGGCTTCCTCGTTGCAGGGGCTTTCCCACTGGGCCGGCGGGCGGCCTTTTGGCGGTCGCCCGCCGGCCCAGCGGGAAAGTTGGAATGGCCGCCGCGGTCTTTTGACCGCGGGGCGGTCATTCGGCGGTAACCGCATGGCGGGCGGCGACCGCCGCCCGCCGCGGTCAGAATGACCGCCAAAGTGTCTTAAGTCTTTTTAAAGCAAACAAAGTCTCTTTTAGCACAAAGTAACTGGTTCACATGAAAAATCTCAGAGGAGGAGAAGCGTGGAAACAAAGGAGGTGTGCGTCGATTTCTCTTGCCGCACACGGTGATGCGTTGTTTAGTTTCCACGCAGGGACGGCTCTGCATCGATTTCCGACGCTCAGTCCCGGGGTCTGTGTGTGGAATCCTGGGCTCGTGGAGCAAAGTCACAAGCGCTGCATCATTCCGGTTTCGGCGTGCAGTGAATTTCTCTCCGCGGGGCAGAATGTGCGTCGGTTTTAGCAAGCTGTGAGTCGAATTTTCGCCGCACAAGGAATCCAGTTGCAAGAGAGAAGTCTTTTTGGTCTCAGACTTCAGGGAACAGGAGGCAAGCTCTATCCAAGCCCTTTGAGAGCACTTCTTTGCCACAGCCAGGCAGCAGCGAGGCAGCAGGGCAACAGCAAGGCAGCAGTCCTTCACAGAAAGCAGTCAGGTGAGTCCTTTGGGCAGCCAGGCAGTTCTTCTTGGAAGGATGCTGGTTCTGGTTATAAGTTTCTTCTCCTGGAAGTATCTGAATTGGAAGGGGCAGAGGCCCTGTTTATATACCCAAATGTGCCTTTTAAGTGGGGGAGACTTCAAAGAGTGGCTTAGAACCGCACCAGGTCCCCTTTCAGTTCAATCCTGTCTGCCAGGGTCCCAGTAGGGGGTGTGGCAGTCCTTTGTGTGAGAGCAGGCCCTCCACCCTCCAAGCCCAGGAAGACCCATTCAAAATGCAGAAGTATGCAAGTGAGGTTGAGAATCCTGTTTTTGGGGTGTCTGAGTGAATGCACAAGGAGCTGTCAACTAAACCCAGCCAGACGTGGATTGTAAGGCACAGAAAGATTTGAGTGCAGAGAAATGCTCACTTTCTAAAAGTGACATTTCTAAAATAGTAATATTAAATCTAACTTCACTAGTCAGCAGGATTTTATATCACCATTCTGGCCATACTAAATATGACCTTCCTACTCTTTTCAGATTAGCAGCTACCACTCAAACAATATATGAGGACAGCCCCAATGTTAGCCAATTAAGGGAGCAGGCCTCACAGCAGTGTAAAAATGAATTTGGGAGTTTTACACTACCAGGACATGTAAGCTACATAGGTACATGCCCTGCCTTTTGCCTACACAGCACCCTTCTCTTTGGGTTAGCTAGGGCATACCTTAGGGGTGTCTTATATGTAGAAAAAAGGGAGTTTTAGGCTTGGCAAGTACTTTTAAATGCCAAGTCGAATTGGCAGTGAAATTGCACACACAGGCCTTGCAGTGGCAGGCCTGAGACAAGGTTAAGGGGCTACTTAAGTGGGTGGCACAACCAGTGCTGCAGGCCTACTAGCAGCATTTAATCTACAGGCCCTGGGCACATATAGTGCACAGTACTAGGGACTTATAAGTAAATTAAATAGTCCAATTGGGTATGATCCAATGTTACCATGTTTAAGGGGAGAGACCATATGCACTTTGTGAGAAAACAGGGCTGATTGCAGAGGCCCCCTAACTTTTTGCCCCATTTTTTCACTTTTTGCTGGTGTTTTCCTGACTCTGATGGTGCCCTGGGTACAGCTAACCAGTCCCAGGGCCTGTGCTATGTGTAAAATCAATATGCAAATTAGGCTAATTATAATTGGCTAAGTTAAACTACCTATAAGTCCCTAGTATATGGTAGGGCATGTAGGTTTAGGGACCACAGTATAGGTAGTGCACCCATAGGTGCACTGCTGAGGTGCCCAGTGTCATTTTAAAGGCAGGCCTGCTTTGCCCGCTGCTTTTAAATTAAAGTTATATGCAAATTCGACTTTGGAATTAAAAGTAGTTCCAAAGTGTTAAACTACCTCATTTTTACATATAAGTCACCCCTAAGATGTGCCCTATGTGTTCCTAGGGCTGGGCGCCATGTAACTATAAGCAGGGACTTTATAAAAATAGCTTTATAAGCCCTGGTGAGGTAAAAATAGCCAAATTTGTTTTTCCCTCATTGTAGTAAATGGCCTTCATAGGCTAGAATGGGGAGACTTTATTTTAATTTTTAAAGTCTCCTTAAATGATGGATACCAAGAGTTTGGTATCAAATTAATTGTTGTAATAAATCCCACAACTTCCAGTTGTGGGATTTAATATAACTTGTTCAGGTAAAGAGTTTTAAACTTTACCTGAAAAGTTGCCAATTTCAGCCCTGCATTGTTTTTGCTGCTGTGCTCTGATTGGCCAGCCTCTAGCAGCTTGGCCAGGCTGCCTTGATGAGGTGTGAAGTGGCCTGGCTTCACACAAAGGAATGTGCCTGTGGGAGGGAAGGACATTTGGAGCAACCAGCAACACCCCCACATCCTGCAACCCCAGACAACTAGGTGCCCCCTTGATTAGATTAGGAGAGGGGTGTGTTTATGACTTTTAGCCACATCAGTGGGTGGGCTCAGCCAGATGTAACCTCCAAAAATCAGATTCAGCCATGATGGATTTTTGGAGAATGTTGCCTCCTGGGATTGATTTTTGCCTCACTTCCCAGGAAGTGGTCATCACAGGGGGAAGAACCCTGCACCTGATTGGAGAACCAGGACCCCCCTGCTTTTCACCCAGGAGCAAGGATAAAACTGGCAAACCTGCACCCACACCTCAGATCCCCATCAGATTCCAACAAGGAAGAACCAAAGGAGAAGAAGGACTGCCCTGCTGGACCCCTGGCCTGCACCTGGAACCTGCACTCAGAAGGACTGCACCAGCTGCAAACTTGGGCTTCACCACAAGAAGGACTTTCCCTGGCTTCAACTGGTTCAAGGAGGGACTCCCTGTTTGCTACAGGTGAAAAATTGCTATCCAGAGTCCCCTGCACCAACTCCTGAAGAAATCAACCAGCTGGCCACTGCCCAGTGGCCAAAAAGGAGTTTGCACCAGGTGCATTCTGGGAGTTGTAGTCCACACCCCCCAAGGACCATCTCAGAACTTCTGGACCCTTGGGGTGAGCTGTGGACCTCAAAAGAACCTTAAAAGGACATCTGGGAGAAGCCCCAGAAGTTTGGAGAACTTTTGTAAAAAAGCTCCATAGAGGGACCTACCTGCCGCGGAAACTCTAGCCGGCTTGCCTCAACCGCGACTCGGCCTGATTTGCTGGTTCGTTCCGGTAAAGAAAATCTCCGAAAAAGAGACTAAGTCCGAAGGTAAAAAGTTGACCAGGACCTTCCAGCCAGCGTATCCGAGGAGGGCTCCAGGGACATCGGATCAAGATCCAGGTTTACCCCAGTCGAAGGATTTTCACCTCGAAAAAGAGACTAAGTCCGAAGGTAAAAATCTCCACTGAGGATTCCCGCATCGCGTATCCGGAGAAGGGCTCCAGGAGGTCGGATTGGACTGGCAGGTTCGTCCCGCTGAAGAAAATCTTCGAAAAAGAGACTAAGGCCCATATTTATACTTTTTTAGCACCGCATTTGCGCCGCTTTTAGACGACAAAGCGGCACAAACTTATAAAATACAATTGTATTTTGTACGTTTGCGCCGATTTTGCGTCAAATAATGACGCAAATGCGGAGCTAAAAAAGTATAAATATGGGCCTAAGTGTGAAGGTAAACTTTTAACCGAGGCCTGCCGCGGCCTGTAGCCAAGCAGGGCTCCATCGTGGTCGGCCTTAAATTTTGACTTTGCCCCGGTCGAGGTGCAACCAGATGACCCGATTGGCGCTTTTTGTTTCTAGGCGCTAAAAAAAAATCATTCTTTAAAAATTCATACCCCGGATTCCCCTTATCCGATTTTATTCGTTTTGGTGTCATTTTAAAGATAGAAATATAATCTATTTTTATAAATTGGTTTTGGATTTTTAAACTGTTTCCTGTGTTTTATTTAAATACTGTTTTGTGATATTTGAATGCTTTACACTCTGTCTCCTAGGTTAAGCCTTGACGCTTGTTGCCAAGCTACCAAGGGTTGAGCTGGGTTTAATTTACTGAGACCTAACTGGACCTTAGTGGAGGTTAGTGGCCTATTGCTAAGTGTAGGTACCTACCTGCCCTTACCAATAACTCATTTCCCAAAACACTTTAGCACTGGTTAGCAGTGGTAAAGTGCGCAGAGTCTAAAAACCAGCAAAAACAGTGTCCAAAAAGTGACCACCCTAAGACTGTCAGGTCTAACAATATCCCTATTCTGAAGTCGCACAGGAAGTATCTCCGGTTTGTGGTGGGGTCACAACACTACCAGTTTGCGGTCCTTCCGTTTGGTCTTACTTCTGCACCTCGAGTCTTCACGAAGGTGATGGCGGTGGTTGCAGCAAGTCTCAGGAGGAAGGGAATAGCGGTATTCCCTTACCTGGATGATTGGTTGATCAAAGCCAAGTCTCCAGAGCACGTGCTGCACCACCTGCGGATGACAACCCAGTTGTTGTTCGATCTGGGATTTTCGGTAAACGTGCCCAAATCTCACCTGAAGCCCTCTCAACGCCTCCTGTTTATAGGGGCAGTACTGGATAAAACATTGAATCGGGCCTTTATTCTGCCTCAGCGGATTCAGGACTTTCAGGCCTTGATTCCAATGTTTCAAAGTGGAGCAGTCGTTCCAGTCCTCAAAGTCCTTCATCTGCTCGCTCTGTTCACTTCATGAATTCTGTTGGTCACTCATGCACGCTGGCACATGAGGGCTCATCAGTGGTGCCTCTGCAGGCAGTGGTTTGAGCACAAAGGGGATCTCGAGGAGTTGATAACGATCTCCAGAGACACTGCAGCAGATCTACAATGGTGGGCTGTGGACGGCAACCTTTCCCAAGGAAGGCCGTTTTCACTGCCGCCTCCAGTGGCCACAGTTATAACGGATGCCTCCACTCTAGGGTTGGGAGCTCATCTGGGGGACCTGGAGGTCAAGGGTCAATGGTCTCCAGTGGAACAGATGTTTCACATCAATCTGTTAGAATTGCGGGTGATACACCTGGCTCTCAAGGCCTTACTCTCCTCCCTTTGCGGTCAGTCGGTCCAAGTCCTGACGGACAACACTACCGCAATGTGGTACATCAACAAGCAGGGAGGAGTAAGGTCGTACCTTCTCTGCAGAGAGGCTCTGCGGCTCTGGTCCTGGGCACAGGATCATCAGATTTGCTTAGTAGCAAATCATTTGGCTGGGGTTCTCAACGTTCGTGCGGACAGTCTCAGTCGGCACTTGTCGGCCGATAACTAGTGGCGTCTTAATCCAGACCTGATCCTTTACATCTTCCGGATGTGGGGGTTTCCTCAGGTAGAGCTGTTAGCCACTCGGGAGAACGCGCACTGCCAGTCGTTCTGCAGCCTCCAGTATTCAGTGCAGGGAGCATTGGGGGACACGTTTCAGATGTCCTGGAGCGGCCAGTTGCTTTATGCGTTTCCCCCCATACCCTTGATTCTTCGGGTGCTGAGGAAGATTCGCCAAGACCAGGCCCAAGTCATCTTAATAGCTCCAGATTGGCCGAGAAGGGTGTGGTACACAGACCTTCTCCAACTCTCACTGTGCCCTCCTCTCCGTCTCCCTTACAGGACAGACCTCCTCTCGCAGTTGCAGGGGCAGGTTCTAAACCCCCACTTCCAGAGCATGCACCTTCATGCCTGGAGATTGAACGGGGCAATCTGAGTTCCTTTTCTCTCCCGCCAGAAGTGGTGGACGTTATTTTATCGGCCAGGCGAGACTCCACCAAGACTATCTTTGCTGGCAAATGGGCAAAATTTGTTAATTGGTGTGGAGAGAAGCAAATTGATCCCTTACGAGCCCATTTGTTGGACGTTTTATTGTATGCGTTGTCCTTAGCACAGAAGGGTTGTGCAGTTGCGACTGTCAAGGTCTATTTATCAACACTGTCAGCCTTTCTGTGCCTTCCTGATCAACCTTCCTTGTTTAAGTCCCCTTTAGTTGTAAGGTTCTTGAAAGGACTAACGAAAAGGTTTCCTCCCACTCCGTTTGTTATACCTCAGTTGGATTTGAATTTGGTTCTCACTTTTCTGATGGGTTCACCGTTTGAACCTTTGCATTCTTGCCCGTTAAGGCTTTTGGTTTTGAAGACAGTTTTCCTCACAGCCATCACGTCTGCTAGGCATGTGAGTGAGCTTCAGGCTCTTAGTGTTAAACCCCCTTTCACATCTTTTAATGCAGACAAGGTGGTGCTGAGAACCAGGGAGGCTTTCCTACCAAAGGTAGTTACACCCTTTCATATGGGGCAATCCATCACACTCTCGTCCTTTTACTGTCCTCCCCATCCATCGAAAGAGGAGGAGAGACTGCATCGGCTTGACCCAAGGAGGGCTTTAAGCTTTTATATTGAAAGGACCAGAGAGTTTCGAGTGGACGATCAACTCTTCATTGGCTATGTGGGAAAGAGGAAAGGCAAGGCTGTCCAAAAGAGAATACTGTCCAGATGGGTCATTCTTTGTATTAAAATCTGTTATTCTTTGGCAAAGAAGGCTCCTCCTGTTGGAATTAGGGCCCATTCTACCAGGGCTAAGTCTGCCACTTCAGCCTTGGCTAGAGCTGTTCCAGTGGTTGACATTTGTAAGGCTGCAATTTGGGCTTCCCGCCACACTTTCGCTAAGCATTATCACTTGGATTCGGAGGTTAGGAGGGATGGCCATTTTGCACGGTTGGTGCTGCAAGATTTCATGGTGTGACCACTCAGGCACCCACCTCCGAATGCAGTACTTCTTTTGGATTCTATTCATAAGGTGAGGAATCCAAAGATAGTTGTATCCATCAGAAGAACAAGTTACTTACCTTTGGTAATGCTTTTTCTGGTGGATGCACTAGCTACCTGTGGATTCCTCACGGTCCCACCCGCCTCCCCGTTGCCTGTCTGATCATACCAAGTTTTCTTTGGGTGAATATGTATATATATATTATGTATTATATTTGATTGATGTATTTATGTTGAGTATGTGATGTCGGTGATCACCTGTTTGCCTCAAAGGCATGTAAAAAATTGTGAAAACTGACGTCAGCACGCAGACAAGGACCTCTTATTGCCACAATGACGTCAGATGGAGTCGGGTGGCAGTCGGGCAATTGTGACGTCCTCATTGACGTGGAAAGCTGGGAAGAAAACTTTCCATTGAATTCTGACGCATTGGGAGAATTCACAAGGTGAGGAATCCACAGGTAGCTAGTGTATCCACCAGAAAAAGTGTCACCGGAGGTAAGTAACTTGTTCTTTGCACCCATGCAATGCACTACTAATTACTTCAGGTATTACAGCACTCATGACATCTATGCTAACATCATTGATAATGTCACTGTAACATTTGCAGTAAAATTATTGATGAGATAACTATGCATGGTGGGGACACGAGTTATAGTTACCTTAGGGCACAAGTTATAGTTTCTTGAAATAAGTCTAACTGTATCTGGTGAATTTCTATGGTTTTGTACGTTTAAATTGTGAGCTCATATCCTCTTCTCCAGAGAACAACGAATTGCATTGTATAAGATAGAACATCAATAGGAGTTGGGCCACATTGATAAATGAAAGTGTAACGTGTTCAGGTTTAGCCATTTCTTCACTATAGCTTGTGAATTTCCTAATTCCATTTCTGAAATTTTTAAAATAGTCTGCTTTATTTTTTTCAGATATGTTTTTAAAGTCTCTGAAAGATGAAAAGATGCAAGAAATAAAATCAACTGAACAAATGAGGAAGCACAGTGTTTACCACGAGGAATCATTCTGATCGATATTTGCCATAATATTCAATGTTTATTTACATCTCTTCTTAAGTGTAATTTGTTGTTTTATTAATATTTTGCTGAAAATTAAAATAGATGGAAGTAGTGCTTTCATGTTGTTGTTGTTTCTTTCTTTCTGTTGTATTCAAACATGATTGTGACCGATGCATAGAAATGGAAAGACTATTGTGTGTGTTTGTGTATGTGTTTGTGTGACAGAGAGATAGAGAAAGAGAAAGAGAAAGAGATTGGGAAGTAGATAGAGATAATCCCACCGTACTTTAAACAAAGAATAAATGAAAACTTGGATCTAGGTAGTATCCATACCAACACACTCAAATATAAAAAGTAAAAGTTTATTAATTTAATCATTTTACAAAATGCATATTGTCAAGCCACACATCGTGGTGAACGGATATTGCTTGGATGCAGAAACCTTTGAGATCTTTATGGGGCTGGAATGTTAAATTGAAAATCCGTGTAAAAAGACATGTGGCTCCCAAAGATTCATGTTTTCCTAGTTTCATTCAGTACAAATTCTACATCGTCCTGTGGAACAGCCATTCCTAGACAATTGTCAACTAATATTTTATACACCCATAGCACCACCGTTTTCCCTACATATTTTCACCAGAGACTGACCACGTTGCCAAAACTTAGGGCCAGATGTATCATGCATTTTTGCATTAGAAAACGGTGCAAATGACAAAATTCGCACGTTTGCGAATGCAAAAATGCCTTTCAAGATGTATGAAAGGCATTTGCTGTGCAATTTTAAGGAATAGCAAAAATAGCGATTAGGCCCCCAGCACCCTGGGGTTTGCATTACCTAATTTGCAAATTCCTCACTGGAATTTGCAAATTGGGAAATGCAAAACCATTCGCACCTATGGGCCTACAGGCCCGTACGGATGAATGGAGTCCCATTCCCTAATTGCGATTCAGTAATAGCGAATGCAAATTTTTAAAAAACGCTATTACCGACTCGCAAATTTCAAAAATCCTATTTTGCATTTCTTAACCTGTTGTGTGCCCAGGACGAGGTGATCTCGTCCAAGGTGACGGTTCCCCGGTGCCTTGGACAAGATCACATCATCCTGCTATGGTCCCCCCGGGTGGAGCGCTAGCGCTGCCCCCGATGGCCAGGCCCACCCCTCCCCTAGGCAGGGATGGAAGGGGAATCGCTTCCCCTTCCACCCCACCTCCACATGACCCCCCTGTGGCGTCTGATCAGAGGCCTTCCCATTTCTGCTGCCCTATCGCGATGCGATCGGGCAGCAGAAATGCCACTAGACACCAGGGACATTTTTTGTGTGTGTTTATTTCATAAGGAGAGCGGCCCCTTGGGCAAGGGCCGCTCTCTAGGGGGGGAATTTGTTTTTTGGCTGTTTCTGCCCCCCATGGGGGGGCAGAAACCCACTAGACACCAGGGATTGATTTTGTTTTTTGTTTTTGTGTTTTTTTATTTGTGTGGAGCGACCCCTTAGGCAAGGGTCGCTCCCCTGGGGGCAAAATGTTTTTTAGGCCATTTCTGCCTGGCTGATCGGCCTATTTTTTTAGGCCAATCTGCCCCCAATGGGGGCAGAAACCACTAGACACCAGGTTTTTTTTTTATACGTAAACATAAGGGGAGCGGCCCCTTGGCAAGGGCCGCTCCCCAGGGGGGCAAATAATTTTACGGCTGTTTCTTCCCCCCCTGGGCAAGGGTCGCTCCCCATGGGGGTACATTACTGTTGGCCTTATCTACCCCCTTGGGGGCCGATCAGCTTATTTTTGGAAGGCCCATCTGCCCCCAAAGGGGAGCAGAAAGCCCACCAGAGACCAGGGAAGATTTTATTTCAAAATAAGAGGGTGGGGGTATGGCCATACCCCCACCGCAAATAAATGGGGCCAAAGTTGTTCTGCCCACCAGTGGGCAGATGGGGCAATTACCCCCGACCCACACCCCAGGGGGCAGGAATTCTACTAAATGCCAGGGAATAAAAAAAATAGTGTTGTGGTGGCTACCAACCAGTATGGGCATGGTTATGCCCCCACCTCAACTGAAAGGGATAACAGTCTTTCAGCTCTCCCCCATACACTAAAACATCTTATCTCACGGCAAGCAAGTGGACATTTGATTATTTGGGGTTTTGGTTTTACATTTGGGCCATGAGAGCTTGGCTAACTCTCATAATCGTCTCACTTGGAATAGTGAGGGCTGCACTTTTTGGAAATTGGGACGCTGCCATGTAGAAAAATACACAAGACCTAAACAAATCTGAAAACTAAGCATCTGGGTGAGTCCAGGGTGGTGTGCTTCACATGCACCCCACATCATTTTCTTACCAACAATGCCCTGAAAACCTCCAACTTTGCTGGAAATCACACATTTTCCCCACATTTTTGTGATGGAATCTACTGGATTCTGGGTAAGAAAACACTGGGGTATCCACGCAAGTCACACATCCCTGGACTCCCTCGGGTGTCTAGTTTTCCGAAAAGTCTGGGTTTGGTAGGTTTCCCTGTATGGCTGCTGAGCCCAGGACCAAAAACGCAGGTGCCCCCCGCAAAAACAGGTAGTTTTGTATTTAATATTTTTTATGTGTCCAGATAGTGTTTTGGGGCACTTCCTTTGGCGTGCACTGGGCCTACCCACACAAGTGAGGTACCATTCTTGTCGGAAGACTTGGGGGAACACTGGGTGGAAGGAAATGTGTGGCTCCTCTCAGATTCCAGAACTCTCTGTCACCGAAATGTGAGGAAAAAGTGTTATTTTAGCCACATTTTGAGGTTTGCAAAGGATTCTGGGTAACAGAACCTGGTGAGAGCACCACAAGACACCTCGTCTTCGATTCCCCTAGGTCTCTAGTTTTCAAAAATGCACAGGTTTGGTAGGTTTTCCTTGGTGCCGGCTGAGCTATAGGCCAAAATCCACAGGTAGGCACTTTGCAAAAAACACATCTGTGTTCTGTAGAAAAATGTGATGTGTCCACGTTGTGTTTTGGAGCATTTCCTGTCACGGACACTATGCCTACCCACACAAGTGAGGTACCATTGTTATTGGGAGACTTGGGGGAATGCTGGGTTGAAGGAAATATGTGGCTCCTCTCAGATTCCAGAACTCTCTGTCACCAAAATGTGAGGAAAATGTGTTTTTTTAGCCAAATTTTGAGGTTTGCAAAGGATTCTGGGTAACCATTTTTATCGAGAGACTTGGGGGAACATAAAATAGCAAAACAAGTGTTATTGCCCCTTGTCTTTCTCTGCATTTTTTCCTTCCAAATATAAGACAGTGTGTAAAAAAGACGTCTACCTGAGAAATGCCCTGTAATTCACATGCTAGTATGGGCACCCCAGAATTCAGAGATGTGCAAATAACCACTGCTCCTCAACACCTTATCTTGTGCCCATTTTGGAAATACAAAGGTTTTCTTGATACCTATTTTTGACTCTTTATATTTCAGCAAATGAATTGCTGTATACCCGGTATAGAATGAAAACCCACTGCAAGGTGCAGCTCATTTATTGGCTCTGGGTACCTAGGGTTTTTGATGAACCTACAAGCCCTATATATCCCCGCAACCAGAAGAGTCCAGCGGACGTAACAGTATATTGCTTTCAAACATCTGACATTGCAGGAAAAAGTTACAGAGTAAAACGTAGAGAAAAATGGCTGTTTTTTTCACCTCAATTTCAATATTTTTTTATTTCAGTTGTTATTTTCTGCAAGAAACCCTTGTAGGATCAACACAAATTACACATTGCTGAATTCAGAATTCTGTCTATTTTTCAGAAATGTTTAGGTTTCTGGGATCCAGCATTGGTTTCACACCCATTTCTGTCACTGACTGGAAGGAGGCTGAAAGCACAAAAAATCGTAAAAATGGGGTATGTCCCAGTAAAATGCCAAAATTGTGTTGAAAAATTGATTCAAGTCTGCCTGTTCCTGAAAGCTGGGAAGCCGGTGATTTTTGCACCACAAACCCTTTGTTGATGCCATTTTCAGGGAAAAAACCACAAGCCTTCTTCTGCAGCCTTTTTTCCCATTTTTAAGAAATGTTCACTCTATTTTGGCAAATTTCTAGGCCTCCTTCAGAGGAACCCACAAAGTCTGAGTACTTCTTGAATCCCTAGGATGTTGGAAAAAAAGGACGCAAATTTGGCATGGGTAGCTTATGTGGACAAAAAGTTATGAGGGCCTAAGCAAGAACTATTCCAAAAAGGCGAAAAAAGGCCTGGCACAGGAGGGGGAAAAGGCCTGGCAGCGAAGGGGTTACATAGCGATTTCTTAAAGTTCGCTATTTAAGAAATGCAAACCGGGAGCTTGATACATCTGGCCATAAGATACACAAAGATTGCATGCCATGATTGGCCTTGCAGTCTGCCACCATGAGGGTATCTGAGCAGGTCCTAGATACTGGAAGGCAACCTGCCATTTCAAGAATAGCACGGAAGGCACAATGGGATTGTGGGATTAGGAGCAGGCATCAAAAGCATAAATGAGCAGAACAATGAAGATCTGTAACCACAACTGGTGACACCAGTGAAGGAGAAGGTGGACTAAACCATGTTCACGTTCAGGCATTTACAGGACACCCCAATAGTTAATGATAAGCATGACCTGCAAAGGCTTGTATTTTTTTTATTTGTTATGTTATATGTTTGTTTATATGTTCCTTAAGCCTATAGGATTTCCTTGAGAGTAGGGGCATCTCTCCCTACTGTAAAGATAACCATGTGGTCAGTTCACTCCGTTCTTTGTTTTCAGTGTACATGTTTATCAATGCATACAAAACTAATATTTATGTTGCCAACCCCACAGCACATAGCTAATTATGTTCTCCAACTAATACATAGCGATGACTGAGCTAGATATTAAGATATAAGCAGAGGTGTAGTTGGGTTCATAGCCAACACGTCTCTGATATCATTATTGTACTTTGTGAGCGTCTTCCATCTGGGAACGCTCTAGGCACTATCAAAAACTGGTTGTGAACGTGTGTATAGTATGAGAGGTGATATATGTAAAAAACTCCCCCATGAATTGGTACTTCAGATTGTATCTTAATGAATCAATGTTTACTAACACGCCAAATACGTTTCTCAATCGATTATCATTATTTTACCTTTTTTGTGTCAGCAATCAATTATCAAGAAACACAAGAAATGTTCCAATCTTTCTAAATAAATCAAATTTTTTACATATTTCCATGAGAATAATATTTTCAAAATATGCAACCACATATGTCATTTTTAGGTAAAAGAAAACTGTTAAACACATGCAATCACATATGTGGCTATTTAGGGAAATGCAATATAAGTTGGAAGAAAGTGGTCCTGAAGGGAGGGTAGAATTAGAGCACAGCTGATCTGACCCTGCATTTGGAAAAGTATCCATCCTGGAATTGATCAAAATGCTCTGGAAGAGCAGTTCAGCCTACTGACTGATCCCAAAGGACATAAAAATGTTCCCTGTGAGTGCAAAATGTCACAAGATGGATGATGTGCCAGAGTGTGCCCATTCCTGGCTTGTTTCCCCCACTTTCATTACACCCTTTCCATAATTGTTAGTGCCGGTCCCCGAGTTTTATTGCAAAATGGGAGGCTCCTAGTATGCTTTTCTAATCTTGCATTTATTATGCAGCAGCAGTCAAGAGCCATGAGCAAACTACAGTTCCCACCAGGCTTAGAAGCAGCAAGCCAATGGAAGACAAATAGTAGTACCATGAACAGCCAATCAGGGACCATCATCCCCTATAATGCCTATCTTGACCGTGAACAGTCCTCTTTCCTTGCTGCTTACAGTCAAGATAAGTATTTTCATTTTATTCATATCCTTGCATTGTTTATTACCAAGGTTTGTTATTAAGTGAGTATTGTGTTTTTCAAGTCACTTCATGCTCTTTGCAGCGTATTTTGTGCTCAGCTGTTCAACTGCTGTCACAAGCACTCTTGAGCCTTTCATTCTACTCCATGTGTCCCTGGTCACTGTCACCATTCCTGCTTGGCACAGCACAAAGGATGCTCCACTTCTCTTTCCTTCACAAGCCTATTTGTTCACGGGCATCCTCACCGCATTTAGACTCCTTTGGGACTGGTGTTGAAGCTCCGGTTGGCTGAGTATTGTGCTTTTCAAGTCAATGCATGCTCTTTGCAGCGTATTTTTTGCTCAGTCGTTCAAGTGCCGTCACAAGCACTCGTGCGCCTTTCAATCTGATAGAGATTTCTAGCTACAGATTCCTTACCTTAGAATTCCCTGGCCTCAGCTTCAAATTGGGAATTTTTCTGCTGAGCAGAACCCTGCGCGTGCTGTCAGGTGGTGTCGGTCGGATCCGCGTGCATCGTCCGGCCCTGCGTGGCGTCGCCAGTGTCATTGGAGCCGTCTATGATGTCACGGTCTTCTATAAAGGCACCACCCCGGTGCGCTTGCGTGAGATCTTTTCCTTTTACACCAGTTAAGCACAGGTACGGATAGAGCTACCCTTTTTTCTACATTTCGTTGAAGATTTTTTCGATTGTCTATGCAAATGACTTTGAGGGGACTGGATTCAAGCCATGTGGTGCTTGTCATCGCGCCATGTAGGTCACTGATCCACACCAAGTTTGTCTCTGGTGCCTTGAAAAGGATCACAACGTGAAGTCGTGGTCCGACTGTTGGGTCATGGCTCCGAAGGCCTTGAGCGAGAGATCTCTCAAACTTCTAGCGGCCCGCACCCGTCTTCGGTCAGCGCAACACCGAGAAGGTCATGGTCCCACTCCAGGAGAATGTTACGGTCCCACTCCAGGAGCCCCAAGTCATCTTCCTTGCATTCAAGGTCCTCGGGGCATTAAGGTAAGAGGCACAAAAAAGAAGAAGTCCAAGCGGACTTTGACTTCGCCACGCCCATCAGCCGATGGGGCGTCTAGGGAAGGTCGACATTCTGAGCATGGTTCCTCAGAGCTGTTCCAAGGGCCGACGCTGCGTCTCCCCCCTTTCAGGGAGCCGGAGCAACCCCCGCTCAACTAAAGGAATTTTATGAGGCTATGCACCTTGTTTTTGAGTGGGCTGGCCCCTCGGGTGGGTCAGCAGAGTCCCCATCCGATGCGACGGCAGCGGCCTCGGCACCGTGGGGGACCCCAGGATCCCGATCGTGGATCTAAACTGGTGCCGGGTTCTCACAGTCGACCTCCTCCTGCGCCGGGCCCGACTTCGACGATCCTTCCACCACTGGCGTCCTCTGGTGGTGGTTGCCCCATCCTCATTCCGGATGATCCGGAGCCGGAACGACGTTGTACGATGCCGATTCCTACTTCAACAGCCACAATTAGGCCCAAATCAGTACCTGAGGCTTATTTAGAACAGCCAGACACAGGTGAGGAGTGGGAGGGGTTTGAGTTAGAATATGGATTGGAGCATGAAGAGGATTGGTATAAGGATCTCGGGGAAGCCAGTGGGCTGGATACTTCTCCAGATACTGGCATGCTCTCTCCTCCCGCTGTGGCTATGGGGGCATCTCATGCCATGGTGGTGCATAGTGCAGCTGAGGTCTTGGAGCTAGACTTGCCTACGGTGCCAGTCAGGACTAATCTCCTGACGGAGGTGCTTCAACCAGGGTTTGCTGCATCAGAGCCAATGTTACCCTTCAATGAAGCCCTCACAGATGTCCTTCTGGGAACTTGGTCCAAACCCAGCACAGGGGCTCCAGGTGAATCTGGCAATCGGCTGCCACCATAGACCAGCTCAAACTGACCCTAGTTTCCTCACCCAACATCCCACTCGGAGAGCTTGGTGGTCCAAGCCTCCACTTCCCGTGCTGCCTTTCCTCCTGCTCCCCGTATAGGGAATCCAAGAGGCTGGACCAACTTGGAAAGATGTTTTCTTCCTCTAGTCTGGCATTGAGGTCAGCAAACACCTCTTGCTTATTGGGCTGTTTTT
Source organism: Pleurodeles waltl (assembly GCF_031143425.1). Lineage (NCBI taxonomy): Eukaryota > Metazoa > Chordata > Amphibia > Caudata > Salamandridae > Pleurodeles > Pleurodeles waltl. Next base: position 749,491,991 of record NC_090440.1, on the reverse strand, counting down.
CCTATATTTTATGGGTTACGGTGTTACGAGTGCTGCCCCAAGTCCCGGAGGGCATATGGGACACTCTCACCCAAGCTGTCAAGGATGGGAGAGATGCAGCCAAGTTTACCATCAGGTGTGGCTTGGACATGACTGACTCGCTGGGCAGGGCGATTTCTTCGACAGTGGCCCTCCGACGCCACGCCTGGTTATGTACCACTGCTTTTTTGGGGGATGTCCAATCGAATTTGATGGACATGCCTTTCGATGGTCCACGCCTTTTCAGTGAGAAGGCAGACTCTGCGCTTCAGAGGTTCAAGGATTTTTGAGCTACAGCCAGATCCTTGGGCCTCTCAGCGCCTGTTCACCAGCAGTCTGCCTATCAGCCCTTTCCAGACTTCGCGGTGCGGTACCATGCCAACCACAGGTTAGCCACAGTCCTCTGGCTTCACAGCATACCGTGCGACAACGAGGTTGTGGTACCTTCAGACCCAGAGGGTCCAGCCAGAGGTCAGCCACTACCCAGCCCCCCTCTTCCACAATGCCCAAGCCCTCCTAGTATGGTTCTGCAAGACCATGTCCACCCAGTTGGAGGTAGAATTAAATTTCATCTACCTCACTGGCGGTCCATAACATCGGACAAATGGGTCTTGCAGATCATACGGAAGGGATATTCCCTTCCCTTCCAGTCTTTTCCTCCCTCTATTCCTACGGTAAAAGAACGGCTGATGGAGGATCATTTGATCTTACTCCACAAGGAAGTTATGGATCTCTTGACCAAGAGAGCCATAGAAAGGGTCCCAATGTCAGAAGTAGGCATTTGTTGTTATTCCCGCTGCTTTCTGATACCAAAAATAAAAAACAAGGGTCTTCGCCCTATCTTGGATTTAAGGGATGTCGATCTCTCCCTCAAAAAGGAGAAATTCAAGATGCTCAGTCTTGCTCAGGACTTCTCTGCCCTAGACCAAGGAGATTGGATGGTATCGCTGGACTTGCAGGATGCGTATTTTCACATCCCAATCCTCCCCACCCACAGGTGTTATTTGCAGTTCAAGGTGGGTCACGAGAACTTTCAGTTTACCGTGCTCCCCTTCGGTCTCGCCAGTGCCCCTCGGGTGTTCACCAAGTTGATGGCGGTGGTAGCAGCTCATCTGCACAGGCTAGGGATTTCAGTCTTCCCCTACCTCAACGACTGGCTGTTGAAGGCTCCGACATCCCAGGCTCTTGTCACCCACCTTCAGACTACGGTGGACCTCCTGCATTTGTTGGGGATTCATTATAAACGTGCCAAAGTCACACCTGACTCCCTCTCAGAAGCTCCCTTTCATCGGAGCTGTTCTGGACACAGTGCAGTTTTGGGACTATCCTCCCAAGAAGCGACTCTAGGATATTCAGGTTATGATACTGATGTTTTGGCCTCTATCCTGAATTTCCGTGAGACAGACTCTGAGGCTGTTGGGACTCATGGCTTCCTGCATCCTATTAGTCAAACATGCCAGATGGCATATGAGGGCTCTGCAGTGGGACCTGAAATTCCAATGGCACAGCATCAAGGAAATCTTACTGACATGGTTGAGATCTTGGAGGGAACTGCAAAGGATCTGCAGTGGTGGTTGATGAACTCCGTTTGGGTCAAAGGCAGACTCCTCTCCCTCCCCCAACCAGATCTCACAGTAGTGACAGATGCATCACTTCTGGGATGGAGAGGCCACCTGGGAGAGGTGGAGATCAGGGGCCTCTGGTCTCCGGCAGAATCCGGGCTCCATATCAACTTATTGGAGCTTCGGGTGATCTGGCTAGCATTGAAAGCATTTCAAATAAAGAGAAGGGATCGGAGGATTTTATGGTCCAGTGTACACCCTCCAGTCAAACTGATAATATAATATAATACACTGTTCCAAAACTGGCGAAAGGGAAAGGGAAGAAGTCCTGATAATCAGGAGCACAAGTCCTCACACACCACATTTGGTGTCATGCTTCATCATCGGACAGCTCCTCGTCAGGCCGGCACTGCAATGCCTGACGGGCACCCCCCGAAGGGGGGCTCTTTGCCGGAGATCTTTTAGTTAATGATGAATAACTAAATGGATAATTACCGTCTTCCTTTATCCTGATTTTTGTACGAGTGTCTGAGCATTACCTCTTGTTTCACTCCCTTGCTACTTTTTTAATCTTGACCAATTCCCAACAGCGAACAATAAATTATTTAGTGAGGGTTTTGAGCCAATTTTATTCTTCTCTTGTCTTTTTTCTTTCCTCTTTCTCGGACCCACACTCGGTTCCGCGGCTTCATCATTAACTAAAAGATCTCCGGCAAAGAGCCCCCCTTCGGGGGGTGCCCGTCAGGCATTGCAGTGCCGGCCTGACGAGGAGCTGTCCGATGATGAAGCATGACACCAAATGTGGTGTGTGAGGACTTGTGCTCCTGATTATCAGGACTTCTTCCCTTTCCCTTTCGCCAGTTTTGGAACAGTGTATTATATTATATTATTAGCATTGAAAGCATTTCTTCCTGTTGCGAAAGGGAAGATAGTGCAGGTGTTCACGGACAACACTACCGCAATGTGGTACAGCAACAAGCAGGGCGGTGTGGGGTCGTGCACCCTTTGTCAAGAGGCTCTGCGTCTCTGGACATGACTAGCGGATCACAAATGGTATCTCCATCCAGAGGTGGCTCAAGGACTCTTTCAGCAGTGGGAAGAGCCTTGGTTAGCTCTGCTTGCCTCCGCAGAGAACGTGCAATGTTGGCAGGTTACTCGCAGGTGTTTCTAAAGCGGCAATCGCTCGGCGACACTTTTCATTGCGAGTGGATTCAGGCCTCCTGTACGGTTTTCCGCCCATGCCACTTCTGCCCAGAGTTCTCAAGAAAATCAGGAATGACCGGGCCCAAGTAATCCTAGTGGCTCCAGATTGGGCATGGAGATTCTGGTGTCCAGAGCTTCTAAAAATTAGCATCAATCCTCCAATCAGGTTCCCTCTTTGGGAGGATCTTCTGTAGCAGCAGCAGGGGACGGTTCTCCACCCGAACCTGTCAACTCTGCGACGTCATGCTTGTAGATTGAGTGGCCGCAGTTGATGGTTTATGACCTCCCTCCCGAAGTCTGTAATGTCATTCTGGCAGCCAGGCGACCCTCTACCAAGACGGTTTACGACTGCTGTTGGAAGCGTTTTGTATTATATTGTACAGAGAGGTCTATTGTTCCTCTTTCTTCTTCTCTTTCTAATATCCTTCTTTAAGTTCTGACACTCGCCTCACAGGGTTCCAGCTTAAGGACTCTTTAGGGCGATCCTTCTGCCTTATTGACTTTCTTTGGTTGCCCGATCAGCAATCTTTGTTTAAATCTCCTATTGTACAAAGATTCCTAAAAGGGCTTGTACTTATGTTTCCACCTACACCCTTTGTAATGCCTCAGTGGGACCTTAATCTGGTGCTCACATTTTTCATGTGTGCTCCTTTTGAGCCTTTACATAATTGTCCTCTCCGCCTGCTATCCTTCATGACAGCCTTCTTAGTGGCAATCACATCTGCCAAGAGGGTAAATGAGATGCAGACTTTATCTTCAAAACCATCGTATCTCATGGTATATCCTGATAAGGTAGTTCTCTGAACTCGTGCCTCTTTCCTTCCCAAGGTGGTGACCCCTTTCCATCTGGGTCAGAACATCACCCTCGCCACCTTCTTTGCTCCACCGCATCCCTCTAAGAAAGAGGAGCGTCTCCACCGTTTGGACCCAAAAAGAGCATTGTTGTTCTACCTTGACCAAACAAAAGAGTTCCGGGTGGATGACCAAATATTTGTGGGATACGTTGGTGCAAAGAAGGGTCGGTGTTGGACCTGGCTTTTTGACAGGGTCATCCCCAAACTTTTTTGCCTCCTTCCTCCTATTTTTTCTGACCTGTTGTTGTTGGCTTTTGAACTCTGGGCACTTTACCACTGCTAACCAGTGCTAAAGTGCATATGCTCTCTGTGTAAATTGTACTGTTGATTGGTTTAGCCATGATTGGCTATTTAATTTACTTGTAAGACCCTAGTAGAGTGCACTATATGTGCCTAGGGCCTGTAGATTAAATGCTACTAGTGGGCCTGCAGCACTAGTGGTGCCACCCACTTCAGTAGCCCCTTAACCTTGTCTCAGGCCTGTCATAGCAAGGCCTGTGTGTGCAGTTTTACTGCCACTTCGACTTGACATTTAAAAGTACTTGCCAAGCCTAAAACTCCCCTTTTTCTACATATAAGTCACCCCTAATGTGTGCCAAAGGTAACCCCTAGAGCAGGGTGCTGTGTGGGTAAAAGGCAGGACATGTACCTGTGTAGTTTATATGTCCTGGTAGTGTAAAACTCCTAAATTCGTTTTTGCACTACTGTGAGGCCTGCTCCCTTCATAGGCTAACATTGGGGCTGCCCTCATACATTGTTGAAGTGGCATCTGCGGATCTGAAAGGAGCAGGAAGGTCATATTTAGTATGGCCAGAATGGTAACACAAAATCCTGCTGACAGATGAAGTTGGATTTAATATCACTATTCTAGAAATGCCACTTTTAGAAAGTGAGCATTTCTTTGCACTTAAATCTTTCTGTGCCTTACAATCCACGTCTGGCTAGGTTTAGTTGACAGCTCCTTGTGCATTCACTCAGACACACCCCAAACACAGGGTACTCAGCCTCACTTGCATACATCTGCATTTTGAATGAGTCTTCCTGGGCTGGGAGGGTGGAGGGCCTGCCCTCACACAAAGGACTGCCACACCCCCTACTGGGACCCTGGCAGACAGGATTGAACTGAAAGGGGACTTGGTGCATTTCTTAGCCACTCTTTGAAGTCACCCCCACTTCAAAGGCACAATTTAGTAGAAAACAGGGCCTCTGCCCTACCTCATCAGACACTTGCTGGAGAAGAAACCTGAACCAGAAACTACACCCTGCCAAGAAGAACTGCCTGGCTGCTCAAAGGACTCACCTGTCTGCTTTCTACAAAGGACTGCTGCCTTTCTGTTGGCCTGCTGCCTTGCTGAACTCTTGTCTGGCTGTAAAAGTGCTCTCTAAGGGCTTGAATAGAGCTTGCCTCCTGTTCCCTGAAGTCTCAGGACCAAAAAGACTTCTCTTTTTCATTTGGACTCTTTGTGCTCCAAAATTTCGATGCACAGCCTGCTCCGCGACGAGAAAATCAACGCACGCCGACGCTGCTCAACGCGATGCCTACGGGGCGACCGGAACTTCGAAGCACGGCCTCGCATGGACAACGCCGCCCGACTTCCAGAGGGGAAATCGACGCGACGCCTGCCGTGAGAAAGAAAATTCCACGCACAGCCTCCCGGAACGACGTGCAGCCGGAAAACAAGCCGAAGAATCCACGCACAGACCCTGGGCCATCTGGTAATCCCGCGATCCATAGAAGGAGACGGTCCGCGTGCCGGAAAACGACACACGTCTTCCCCGAGTGAAAAATAACGACGCAAGTCCGTGTGTGAAGGGGCGCAACCGACGCACACACCATTTTTCCTCCCGTAGAACGACGCACGTCTCCCCGCGTGAAAAATAATGCTAGTCCGTGTGTTAAGGGGCGTAACCGACGCACACACCATTTTTCCACGCATCTCCTCTGCTGCGGCCCTCTGCGGAGATTTTCCACTCCAAACCAGGTACTTTGTGCTTGAAAGAGACTTTGGGGGTCATTACAACCCTGGCGGACGGTGTTAAAGCGGCGGTAAGACCGCAAACAGGCCGGCGGAAAAAAATGGGAATTATGACCGTGGAGGAAACTGCCAACAAAGACAGCCACTTTAACACTCCGACCGCCACGGTGGTACAGACAAGCACTGCGGCGATCACCGCCAACAGACAGGCGGGGGACAAAGTACCGCCCACAGTATCACAACCTACCAATCCGCCACCTTTTCCGGGGCGGATTCACCGTGGATAAAAACACAGCGGAAACAGCCATTTCAATGGGAAATCGCTCACCTCAAACACTCCACGAGGAAGGAGGGCACCATGGAGCCGGAACTCCAAATACTCCCTGCGATAGTCTTCCTGCTCCTGTACGATCATCAGCCACGCCGGCGCCGAAGACAACAGTGAGTACTGCACCTACGACATAGGGGAGGGGGGAGGCAAAAGTCACGGACACACACACGCAACACCCCCACCCCCACCCCGACCCTCACCCACTACAACACACACACCAATGCATATCCAAACATCACAGTAACAACCCCCAACCCCCCCAAAGAATGCAAAGACAAAAGGAAATGAGTGCAACCATTGTAATGTGTAAAAAGACAGTAAGCTAATATATACAGATATATATACACATTCAACAAAATATACATCACGATTAGTAGTGCAGGTATGCACCATTCAATGTCCGTGGACCACTGGCCCCAAAATGCATGGGCGAGGCCCACACACGATACCTGAGCAAAACGGAGAGAACACTGCAGGGGCATCAGATCGAAATACAACAGGCACCTCAGGGGGAAAGGAAGGCGGGCACCTCAGCCGGATGACAGCACCACGCCAGATCCACGAGGGGGCTCCATGCCCATTGATGTATCCTGGGGAGTGCAAAGCCACAGTCTCTCAAGTCTCTACAGTGGGTGGCTTGCCCACTGTTCAATCCTGGGGAGTGCAAAGCCACAGTCTCTCAAGTCTCTACAGTGGGTGGGTTGCCCACTGCTTTATCCTGGGGAGTGCAAAGCCAGTCTCTCAAGTCTCTATAGTGGGTGGTTTTCCCACTGCTTTATCCTGGGGAGTGCAAAGCCACAATCTCACACGTCTCTATAGTGGGTGGTCTTCCCACTGCTTTATCCTGGGGAGTGCAAAGCCACAGTCTCACAAGTCTCTATAGTGGGTGGTTTTCCCACTGCTGTATCCTGGGGAGTGCAAAGCCACACTCTCACAAGTCTCTATAGTGGGTGGTTTTCCCACTGCTGTATCCTGGGGAGTGCAAAGCCACAGTCTCACAAGTCTCTATAGTGGGTGGTTTTCCCTCTGCTGTATCCTGGGGAGTGCAAAGCCACAGTCTCACAAGTCTCTATAGTGGGTGGTTTTCCCACTGCTTTATCCTGGGGAGTGCAAAGCCACAGTCTCACAAGTCTCTATAGTGGGTGGTTTTCCCACTGCTTTATCCTGGGGAGTGCAAAGCCACAGTCTCTCAAGTGGATGACAGTCTCCACTGGTTCTGGAGGGGGACAGGTGCCCAGAGTGCTTCATCCTGCTAAGGACAGAGGTAGTGGATGGATCTTTCCACTGGTTCTGGAGGGGGACAGGTGCCCAGAGTGCTTCATCCTGTTAAGGACTGAGGTAGTGGATGCTGTTCTCCACTGGTTCTGGCGGGGGACAGGTGCCCAGAGTGCTTCAACCTGTTAAGGACAGAGGTAGTGGATGGATCTCTCCACTGGTTCTGGAGGGGGACAGGTGCCCAGAGTGCTTCAACCTGTTAAGGACAGAGGTAGTGGATGGATCTCTGCACTGGTTCTGGAGGGGGACAGGTGCCCAGAGTGCTTCATCCTGTTAAGGACTGAGGTAGTGGATGCTGTTCTCCACTGGTTCTGGCGGGGGACAGGTGCCCAGATGCTTCATCCTGTTAAGGACTGAGGTAGTGGATGCTGTTCTCTACTGGTTCTGGAGGGGGACTGGTGCCCAGAGTGCATCACTCTCCCCGTGACGGTCCCAGTTCCGTCACTGCCCCTGCCGCACATGGGCTACCGGTGCTTGAGTTGGCGGTGCTTGCCCTGTTCAGCGGTGCTTGTCATGGCGGTCTTTGCCCTGTTCAGCGATGCTTGACTTTGCAGTTTCTGACCTGTTCAGCGGTGCTTGCCATGGCGGTCTTTGCCCTGTTCAGCGGAGCTTGACTTTGCTGTCTCTGACCTGTTCAGCGGTGCTTGCCATGGCGGTCTTTGCCCTGTTCAGTGGTGCTTGCCATGGCGGTCTTTGCCCTGTTCAGCGGTGCTTGCCATGGCGGTCTTTGCCCTGTTCAGCGGAGCTTGACTTTGCTGTCTCTGACCTGTTCAGCGGTGCTTGCCATGGCGGTCTTTGCCCTGTTCAGCGGAGCTTCACTTTGCTGTCTCTGACCTGTTCAGTGGTGCTTGCCATGGCGGTCTTTGCCCTGTTCAGTGGTGCTTGCACTGTTCAGCGGTGCTTCCCATGGCGGTCTTTGCCCTGTTCAGCAGAGCTTGACTTTGCTGTCTCTGACCTGTTCAGCGGTGCTTGCCATGGCGGTCTTTGCCCTGTTCAGCGGTGCTTGACTTTGCTGTCTCTGACCTGTGCAGCGGTATTTGCCATGGCGGTCCCTCATTGCCCAGCGGGGCTGTGGCTGCCGGGGCCCTCCTGGGCACTGACTCTGGCGGTGGTCTCCTGACCAGTGACAATGGGATTGCCCTCCTGGGCACTGACTCTGGCGGTGGTTTCCAGACCAGTGATGATGGGACTGCCCTCCTGGGCACTGACTCTGGCGGTGGTCTCCTGACCAGTGACAATGGGACTGCCCTCCTGGGCACTGACTCTGGCGGTGGTCTCCTGACCAGTAACGATGGGACTGCCCTCCGGACTGCCCTCCTGGGCACTGACTCTGGCAGTGGTCTCCTGACCAGTGACGATGGGACTGCCCTCCTGGGCACTGACTCTGGCGGTGGTCTCCTGACCAGTGAAGATGGGACTGCCCTCCTGGGCACTGACTCTGGCGGTGGTCTCCTGACCAGTGACGATCGGGCTGGCGGAGGCCTCCTGGGCAGCGGGGATGATGGCGGCCTTCTCCGCCGTGCTGCTCTTCCCAGACTTTGGTGCTTTCTTCTGCCCCTTCCCCACCTTGGGAGGAGTCACAGCTGAGTCAACACTCCCCCTGGGACCCTTGTGAGCGGCTTTGCCAGCTGGAGTCTTCCCCCTATCCCGTCAGGCACTGTCCAACTTCTGGTGCTTTACAGGGGGGGACTGGCTGTACTTTGGGTCCGTGTCACACTGGCTGCCCTGGTGCCCGGTGCACTCCACATACCTCTAACAGGCACTACTGGTCTTGGAGATTTTTTGGCTGAGGTGCTAGTACAGGACCTATGAATTGGAGGGGGGGTGGTGGTGGGAAAGAGGTCAACGTTGCTCAGGAAAAGTTTCTGACGAACACTGGGACGGGTAGCTGGAGGGGGTCTGGGAGTGGAGGAAGAGGAGGTGGTTGTAGGAGGTGTAACTTTTGATGATTTGGGTGCAGGTGCATGTTCTAGAGACTGTCGTGAGGTGGATGGATGTTGGGCGTGTGTGTGCCCGCGTTTGTGTACTTTGGGAGGGGGCGTCACAGACACACTGGGAGAAGACACAGGGGACGTGTAAATGGTAGTGGGGTGGTGAGTGCAGGTGAGCGGGGTGTGCTTGTGGGTGTGCTGGTGCGAGTCCTAGTGGCTGTAGTGGTGGTGCATGCAGGTGAGAGTGTAGACGACACTGGGAGGGAGGAGGAAAACGACGAGGAGGGGGACACAGTGGAGGCAGTGGATGTTGCTGTGTCTGTATGTGGGTGATGCTTGTGTGAGTGCCTGTGGGATGTGTGGTGCCTATGTTTGCCTGAGCTTCCCTTGTGTGTTGACGTGTGTGCAGGCTGGTCTGATGGTGTGCTTGGGATAGGCAAAGGTACAGGGGATTGGGTCTGGGTGGAGGAAGTTGGAGGGGGGAGGCTAGAGACAGGGACAATGGCTGCCATCAGTGCTGAGGCCAGAGATTGCAGGGTTCGATGATGGGCAGCCTGACCAGAATGACTGCCCTCCAGGAATGCATTAGTGTGGTGCAACTCCCTTTCTACACCCTGGATGGCATTCACAATGGTAGACGGCCCAACAGTGAGTGACCTGAGGAGGTCAATGGCCTCCTCACTGAGGGCAGCAGAGGTGACAGGGGCAGGGGCTGAGGTGCCTGGGGCGAAGGTGATGCCCACCCTCCTGGTTGAGGGGGCACGGGTGGAAGGCTGAGGGGCTGCTGGGAGGGTGGTGCTGGTAGGGGGGTGGCGGCTGTACCTGTAGAAGTGGGGGGCACAGATGTTGCCGCCACCACAAGGGAGCTCCCATCGGAGGACGAGTCCGTGTCGCTGGTTGCTGATCCGGTGACCGCCGTGAAGTTCCCCTCACCCTCCGTCCCACTGGTGCATTCTGAGTCCGTGGTGTGGCCCTCCATGGCCATGTGGGATGCAGCCCCCTTGTGCTCCGGTGCCACTGTACCTCCGCCTGATGATGCTGATGCACAAAAGAACAGGGAGAGCACAAAAAGGGGGGGGGCGACAGAAGAAAGACATATTGAGTGCATGGCTTACTGCTACCGTTGGCGGACAATACAGACACAGCAGCCCCCTGCACTACGCCGCGTTGTTGGGCTCTAGAGATGCAGTTCTTGGGATATGGCCTCCATGGCTATGGTGGACATCTGCACACATAGATGACACAGGGGCATATACACCTGTACTTGGCACTCTACAGAGGTGGGGTGGAGTGCCACATGGCCTGCATTACGGAAGGGCCTATCCTACGGAACTCGCCCTGGCCTAGGGAAACCCACAGCCCTCCTCCCCCACCCAGACCCCTCCATTGAGCGCAAAGTCAGCTGAATGAGAGTGTACTCACCCCATTGTGTCTGCTGTGATGCCTTCAAGCGCCCATCCAACTCAGGGTAGGCCACCGCTAGGATCCGGAACATCAGGGGGGTCATGGTGCGACGGGCACCCCTCCCACGTTGGGAGGCCATCCCCAGCTGAGCCTCCGCCGTCTTCTTGCTCCAGCGGCGAATGTCCTCCCATCTTTTACGGCAGTGGGTGCTCCGTCTCGGGTGGACCCCAAGGGTCCAGACGTCCTTGGCGATGGCACGCCAAATATCCTTCTTCTGGTGGGCGCTGACCTACATGACATGTACAGGGGAAGAAGAGTAGTCATTACCAACTGCACCGTCGAAGTGAGTGACCCACATCCCTGCCCTTGCCATGTGGCACATGCATTCACAGTCCTTCATGCTCGCAGAACTCTGCCCCTTTCCTTCTTACAACCAGCTCTCTCCACCCAGGCATAGCCCATACAACTTGCACCCTATGTACTCACCTGTTGGTCTGGAGGACCGTAGAGTAGTGTGTACTGGGGGAGGACCCCGTCCACGAGCTTCTCCAACTCCTGTGCAGTGAAGGCAGGGGCCCTTTCCCCAGACGCACGTGCCATTGTCTCTTCCAGACCGAGGTCACAGCAGCACTTGCAGTATAGGTCCTCTCCTGTCGAAGATCAGGTATCGAGTGATTCAACAGATAGAAAATGGCGGTGACGTCCGCGGCGGTGACGTCCGCGGTGGTGCGTATCATCACCACCGGCGCACTTCGTGATTGGCTCCTGGGACCAATAGGGTCCAATGTTAACCAATGCAGCATTGCGCAGCGGTCTTCGACCGCCTACCGCGACGGTGTACAACACCAGCGCAGTTACCACACATCCAATTGTCCCAGTTTAGAGGTCAGGCAGCCGCCATTTCAGGGGCCCACATGGCTTCATTTTCAACTGCGTCACACATACCTAGGCCTGGACTCAACACTCTTACAGACAACTTTTTGGATTATGTTTCGTATTCTGTGTAGCTGTGGGTACATACCTCTGAGTTGCTTGACTGTGTGGTCGCTTTTGTTCTTCCTAGGCACCGTCAGCTGGGACATGTGTGGAGATGGCGGAATCCTCCAGTGTACCGACCGCTGGTGGACCTGTTGACAATGGAGGAACGACATTTAATCATCACCTACAGGTTTGACCGTGCCACAATCCAGGAACTGTGTACCCAGTTGGAGCCAGACCTGATGTCAGCAATCCACCATCCCAACGGAATCCCCCCTCAAGTGCAGGTGCTATCAGTGCTCCATTTCCTTGCAAGTGGGTCATTTCAAACAACAGTGGACATGGCATCAGGGATGTCCCAGCCTATGTTTTCCAACGTGTTGTCCAGAGTGTTGTCTGCCCCTTGCTTTGCGACGCCAGGTGCCTTTTCTGCAGGAGGATGGTCCAGATGACGGTGTTGTGGCAGCTGTGGAGCCAGGGACAGTGATGAGGAGGAAGCAGAGGAAGAAGACATTAACAGGGACTCAGTCATACAGCAATATTTCCAGTGACACACAGGTGAGAACACTTTCTTGACTACTACAAGTACTTTCACCCTTCTACCTCTAGCCTGTCTGTCAATTTCAAACAGTATTTGGTAACTGAGTTGTACATTTCCATTACGGTTTCACAGGTGTGGTTACCAACGTGTGTCATCTGCTTGCATCCTTCATGGACTTGTGATGTGTGACATAGGTATGGTGACATTACTATTGTGAACGGATTTTGTCACTGTCATTGCTAATACACATTTTCTAAATCACAGACTGACTCCAGATTGTTTTGTGGTTCAAGGGTGTTTATTGAAGTGCTAATTATTGGAGGGGGTGGTAAACTGGTGAGGGGTGATGGTGGAGGAATGTCCATGGCAGAGTCCAGTCTATTAGACTCACAGGTGCACTGCCCATATGGGCATAGGAAGTGGAGCTGGGGCAGTTTCAATATGGACAGGGTTACAAAGTGGGACAGTGGGATGACAATCAGGGTGGTCTTATTTCTTGGCGGGGGTCTTGCCATCGTGCTCTGTCCTGTTCCTGGATCTCAGGGACCGCTTGTGGGGTGGTTCTCCGTCTGCAGGGGGTGGGGTGCTGGTGTGGTGGTCCTGTGGCGGGGCGTCCTGTCCACTAGCGCCGGCAGAGGTGGTGGGCAGTTCATCGTCTATGCTAGTGTCAGGGGCCCCTTGGAGTGCCACGGTGTCCCTCAAGGTGTTCTCCATGTCCTTCAGCACCCCTACGATGGTGCCCAGGGCGGAGCTGATGATTCTGAGTTCCTCCCTGAAGCCCAAATACTGTTCCTCCTGCAGGCGCTGGGTCTCCTGAAACTTGGCCAGGACCGTAGCCATCGTCTCCTGGGAGTGGTGGTATGCTCCCATGATGGAGGAGAGGGCCTCGTGGAGAGTGGGTTCCCTTGGCCTGTCCACCCCCTGTCGCACGGCAGCCCTCCCAGTTCCCCTGTGTTCCTGTGCCTCCGTCCCCTGGACCGTGTGCCCACTACCACTGTCCCCAGGTCCCTGTTGTTGTTGGGGTGGTGGGTTATCCTGGGTTCCCTGTAGTGGTGGACACACAGCTGATTGACATGTCCTGGGTACGGAGGTATGGGCTCGCTGGGTGGGTGCTGTGCTGGTGTTTCCAGAGGGTGGAAGGTCTGTGTTGGGCTGTGCCTGTGCGAGGGTAACCGACTGTCCCGAGGCCCACGATGGTCCGGGCTGGTCATCTGGATCCAGTTGGCCAGAGCTGCTGTCTTCACTGTGGGCCTCTTCTGTGGGTGGGGTAGAGATGTCTGGATCCTCCTGTCTGGTGACGTTAGGTAGTGGTCCTGCAGGGGTATAAAAGTATGATTATTGCATGTGTGTGTGTCATGGTGTGCAATGGGTGGGTGAGCGTGTACTCCAGTGCTAGCATTCCTGTGTGGGGGCTTGTGTGATGATGGTTCGGGGGGTGTTATGGGTATGTGCCGTGGGCATGCTTTAGTGAGGGGTGTCCATGCTTTGTTGTGTCATGCAGGGCTTGGTGTTGGGATGGGTGGTTTGTGTTATTAGTACATTAGTGAGGAGTTGGAGTGATAGGGGAGGGGTTGAGGGTGGGGGTGTGTTATAGCATGCAAGTAGGGTGGGGGATATGATAGTTAAGATTTGACTTACCAGTGTCCATTCCTCCACCGACTCCTCCGAGGCCCTCAGGATGCATAATGGTCAAGACCTGCTCCTCCCATGTTGTTAGTTGTGGGGGAGGAGGTGGGGGTCCGCCGCCAGTCCGCTGTACTGCAGTGTTATGCCTGGAGACCACGGAACGCACCTTCCCCCGTAGGTCGTTCCACCTCTTCCTGATGTCCTCCCGATTTCTTGGATGCTGTCCCACTGCATTGACCCTGTCGACTATTCTTCGCCATAGCTCCATCTTCCTAGCTATGGAGGTGTGCTGCACCTGTGATCCAAATAGCTGTGGCTCTACCCATACGATTTCCTCCACCATGACCCTGAGCTCCTCCTCAGAGAACCTGGGGTGTCTTTGGCGTGCCATGGGGTGGTGTAGGTGATGTGTGGGGTGGTGTATGTGGTGATGAGTGTTGTGATGTGTAGTGGCGTGTGGTGTTTTGTGCATGGATGTTGTGTGGGTGATGGTGTTGTGTGCCTCTGTGTGGTGGGGTTGTCTATTATGTGCTCTCTCTCTGGCCTTCTTTCAGATTTTTTGGTCGTAGGGGTTTGTGGGTGATGTGTGTTTTATATTGTGTTGGGTGTGTGGGAGTGGTGTTTGTATGTGTATCAGGTGTGTGTAATTCGAATTGTCCAATGTGGGGGTGTTTTGGAGATGTGTGTGTATTTTGAGCGCGGCGGTGTGTACCGCCAATGGAATACCGCGGTTGAAAGACCGCCGCGTGGATTCGTGGGTCGTGATAGCATGGGCGTGTTTCTGTTGGCATGACGGTGGAGGTTTTGTTTTCGCCAGTTTATCACTGACCGTTGGTGTGGCGGACTTGTGTGGGTGTCTGAATTTCGGCGGATTCCGAGATGTGGGTCATAATAGCTGTGGCGGATTTCCGCGGCCGCGGCGGTGTATTGGCGGTCTTCTGCACGGCGGTAAGCGGCTTTTACCGCCAATGTTGTAATGACCCCCTTTGTTTACTTTCTAAAGACTTAAGACACTTTGGGGGTCATTACGACCCTGGCAGCCAGCGGTATGTTGGCAGTAACACCACCAACAGGCTGGTGGTGTTCCGCCAGCAATTATGACGTGGCGGAATTGCCACGGCCATACCGCCGGCCCCTCCATTATACCGCCAGGATTCCACCTGGCGGTCATAATCCCTAGGGCAGCGGTGCAAGCACCGCTGCCCTGGGGATTATGAGTCCCCGACCGCCGGCCTGTCTGTGGCGGTACACACCGCCATTGAAAGGCCGGCGGTAAGGGGACTTGGGGTGCACTTGGCAAGGGCAGTGCAGGGGCCCCCAGGCATAGCCCCGTCGTGCATTTCACTGCCCGAATTATGGGCAGTGAAATGCGCGATGGGTGCTACTGCACCCGCTGCACATCAGCATTACGAGCCGGCTGCAATGTTGATGTGACATTTCCGCTGGGCCAGCGGACGGTAACATTGTTACCGTCCGCTGGCCCAGTGGAAATGTCATAATAGGGAGACATGAATACCGCCGGCAATGGCGGTATTCTGTCTCCCGAGGCCTCGGCGGTCTTTTGAAAAGACCGCTGAGGTCGTAATGACCCCCTTTATATCACTTTTCAGTGATATCTTTACAAATTCATATTGCATCTTTGATCGTTTTGACCTGCAAATACCCAGATAAATATTATATATTTTTCTAAACACTGTGTGGTGTATTGTTGTGGTGCTATATTGTGTTAATGTATGATTTATTGCACAAATGCTTTACACATTGCCTTCTAAGTTAAGCCTGACTGCTCGTGCCAAGCTACCAGAGGGTGGGCACAGGATAATTTGGATTGTGTGTGACTTACCCTGACTAGAGTGAGGGTTCTTGCTTGGACAGAAGGATAACCTGACTGCCAACCAAAAACCCCATTTATAACAGTCGGGCAGTTCAGAAACTAACCAGTTCACACTGGGTTGTTCTCTATATTAAAATTTGCTACACTCTGGCTAAGAAGCAGCCTTCTGAGGGCTTAAGAGCTCACTCTACAAGAGAAAAAGCTGCTACCACAGCGTTAGCTTGAGGTGTATCGGTCGTAGACATCTGTCAGGTGGCAACGTGGGCCTCCTTGCACACATTTGCAAAACACTACTGCCTGGATAGCTGTAGGAGGCTGGACTGGCTTGTAGTGAGTGCCAAGGGGTACTTACACCTTGCACCAGGCCCAGGTATCCCTTATTAGTGTATAGGGTGTCTAGCAGCTTAGGCTGATAGATAATGGTAGCTTAGCAGAGCATCTTAGGCTGAACTAGGAGACGAGTGAAGCTCCCACAGTACCACTAGTGCCATATGCACAATATCATAAGAAAACACAATACACAGATATACTAAAAATAAAGGTACTTTATTTTTATGACAATATGCCAAAAGTATCTCAGTGAGTACCCTCAGTATGAGGATAGCAAATATACACAAGATATATGTACACAATACCAAAAATATGCAGTATAAGAAAACAGTGCAAACAATGTATAGTTACAATAGGATGCAATGGGGACACATAGGGATAGGGGCAACACAAACCATATACTCCAAAAGTGGAATGCGAACCACGAATGGACCCCAAACCTATGTGACCTCGTAGAGGGTCGCTGGGACTGTAAGAAAACAGTTAGGGTTAGAAAAATAGCCCACCCCAAGACCCTGAAAAGTGGGTGCAAAGTGCACTAAAGTTCCCCAAAGAGCACAGAAGTTGTGATAGGGGAATTCTGCAGGAAAGACACAAATCAGTAATGCAACAACGATGGATTTCCAAACGAGGGTACCTGTGGAACAAGGGGACCAAGTCCAAAAGTCACAAGCAAGTCGGAGATGGGCTGATGCCCAGGATATGCCAGCTGTGGGTGCAAAGAAGCTGCTACTGGACAGTAGAAGCTGAAGATTCTGTGGGAACGACAAGGGCTAGAGACCTTTCCTTTGGAGGATGGATGCCCCACGCCGTGGAGAGTCGTGCAGAAGTATTTTCCTGAAGAAAGACCGCAAACAAGCCTTGCTAGCTGCAAGTCGTGCAGTCAGGGTTTTTGGATGCTGCTGTGGCCCAGGAGGGACCAGGATGTTGCCAATTGCGTCAGGGGACAGAGGGGGCACCCAGCAAGACAAGGAGTCCTCTCAGAAGCAAGCAGCACCCACAGAAGTGCCAGAACAGGCACTATGAAGAGGAGTGAAACGGTGCTCACCCGAAGTCGCACAAAGGAGTCCCACGTCGCGGGAGGACAACTTAGAAGGTCGTGCAATGCAGGTTAGAGTGCCGTGGACCCAGGCTTGGCTGTGCACAAAGGATTTCCGCCGGAAGTGCACAGAGGCCGGAGTATCTGCAAAAGTTGCAGTTCCCAGCAATGCAGTCTGGCGTGGGGAGGCAAGGACTTACCTCCACCAAACTTGGACTGAAGAGTCACTGGACTGTGCAAGTCACTTGGACAGAGTTTCTGGATTCAAGGGACCTCGCTCGTCGTGCTGAGAGGAGACCCAGTGTACCACTGATGCAGTTCTTTGGTGCCTGCGGTTGCAGGGGGACGATACCGTTGACCCACGGGAGATTTCTTCAGAGCTTCTAGTGCAGAGAGGAGGCAGACTACCCCCACAGCATGCACCACCAGGAAAGCAGTCGAGAAGGCAGCAGGATCAGCGTTACAGAGTTGCAGTAGTCATCTTCGTTACTTTGTTGCAGTTTTGCAGGCTTCCAGCGCGGTCAGCAGTCGATTCCTTGGCAGAAGGTGAAGAGAGAGATGCAGAGGAACTCGGATGAGCTCTTGCATTCGTTATCTAAGGAAATCCCCAAAGCAGAGACCCTAAATAGCCAGAAAAGAGGGTTTGGCTACTTAGGAGAGAAGATAGGCTAGCAACACCTGAAGGAGCCTATCAGAAGGAGTCTCTGACGTCACCTGCTGGCACTGGCCACTCAGAGCAGTCCAGTGTGCCAGCAGCACCTCTGTTTCCAAGATGGCAGAGGTCTGGAGCACACTGGAGGAGCTCTGGGCCCCTCCCAGAGGAGGTGCAGGTCAGGTGAGTGGTCACTCCCCTTTCCTTTGTCCAGTTTCGCGCCAGAGCAGGGCTGAGGGGTCCCTGAACCGGTGTAGACTGGCTTATGCAGAAATGGGCACCATCTGTGCCCATGAAAGCATTTCCAGAGGCTGGGGGAGGCTACTCCTCCCCAGCCCTAGCACCATTTTCCAAAGGGAGAGGGTGTAACACCCTCTCTCTGAGGAAGTCCTTTGTTCTGCCTTCCTGGGCCAAGCCTGGCTGGACCCCAGGAGGGCAGAAACCTGTCTGAGGGGTTGGCAGCAGCAGCAGCTGCAGTGAAACCCCAGGAAAGGCAGTTTGGCAGTGCCAGGGTCTGTGCTACAGACCCGTGGGATCATGGGATTGTACCAACAATGCCAGGATGGCATAGAGGGGGCAATTCCATGATCTTAGACATGTTACATGGCCATATTCGGAGTTACCATTGTGAAGCTACACATAGGTAGTGACCTATATGTAGTGCACGCGTGTAATGGTGTCCCCGCACTCACAAAGTCCGGGGAATTGGCCCTGAACAATGTGGGGGCACCTTGGCTAGTGCCAGGGTGCCCACACACTAAGTAACTTAGCACCCAACCTTTACCAGGTAAAGGTTAGACATATAGGTGACTTATAAGTTACTTAAGTGCAGTGTAAAATGGCTGTGAAATAACGTGGACGTTATTTCACTCAGGCTGCAGTGGCAGGCCTGTGTAAGAATTGTCAGAGCCCCCTTTGGGTGGCAAAAGAAATGCTGCAGCCCATAGGGATCTCCTGGAACCCCAATACCCTGGGTACCTCAGTACCATATACTAGGGAATTATAAGGGTGTTCCAGTATGCCAATGTAAATTGGTAAAATTGGTCACTAGCCTGTTAGTGACAATTTGTACAGAGAGAGCATAACCACTGAGGTTCTGGTTAGCAGAGCCTCAGTGAGACAGTTAGGCATCACACAGGGAACACATACCTATAGGTCACAAACTTATGAGCACTGGGGTCCTGTCTAGCAGGGTCCCAGTTACACATAACAAACATACTGAAAACATAGGGTTTTCACTATGAGCACTGGGCCCTGGCTAGCAGGATCCCAGTGAGACAGTGAAAACACCCTGACATACACTCACAAACAGGCCAAAAGTGGGGGTAACAAGGCCAGAAAGAGGCTACTTTCTCACAATAGCCAAGTGAGGAGAGATGTGCATTTTGCTTGCTCGATCCTACAGCACTTTCTTGTATTAAGTATATGTCCGCAGCCCACCACCAGGAGGTTATGGCTTGGGTATCTATTCCAAGGTAAGGAATGTGCAGCTAGAAGTCTGTATCAGATGAACAAGTTACTTACCTTCGGTAATGAATTATCTATCTAGCTGCATTTTCCTTACACCCACCCATGCCTCCCCGCTCTGCGAATATATTATGTATTTTCAGATTTTTACCCTTTTTCAGGGTATATCATTTCACACAGACAAACAGAGAAAGTTGGTTCTTCCATGACTCTGCGCTTCTCGTGTGGGAAGTTGTGGAAAAGAACTGACGTACGCGAGCCGGGGTGGTGCCTAAATAGAAGACCGTGACATCACAGACGGCTCTAACGATGCTGGTGATGCCATGCGGAGCTGGACGATCTATGGGGATCTGGATGACTCCACCCGACGGCCTGGGCAGGGTACTGCTCAGCATAAAAAATCCGGATTGAAAGCTGATGCCAGGGAATTCTAATGTAAGGAATCTTCAGCTAGATAGAGTCTCTACCAGGTAATTAGACGCCAAAGGTAAGTAACTTGTTCTTCTACTCTATGTGTCCCTGGTCGCTGTCACCCTTCGTGTATGGCACATGAACAAAGGATGCTCCGCTTCTCTTTACTTCACAAGCTTGTTTATTCACGGGCCTCCTCACCACATTCAGACTACTTTGGGACTGGTGTTGGAGCTCCGGTCGACTGTCCTGAGTCCTGAAGTCCGAGTTAGCACATGCCTGGAGGTGGGGCCTTTCCTCCCGCTCCTTTGTGGTTCCTTAGTCTTCTTTACACAGAATGTCTCCTCCCAGTAGGAGGAGGTTGTTCATTCTTTATCCAGTGACTTTTTCCCTTAACCCTTTATTTCCAAAAATACTTTTTTCTGAAGAAATATTAGCATTTAAAGGTCTTTTCTACTTATTCTTAGCGTGTTACTCAGAAACTATGGAGCTGGATAGTTTTCCAAATTTCAATGACGATGATGGTGAAGATTTTAAAGAGAATTTTAATGGGTTTATACAATTCCCTATTGAGCAAGCTGTTGCTGCTTCCATGGATAAAGTTACAAAGAATATTAAAGATTCTGTCAACAATCTGATGTCTAAAGCCCTTTTGGCCCAATCTGCAGGGGAAAGCAGAAAGCACAAAGCCATGGCGAACCCTCCATCTGCAAAATCTGTTAAAACAGCTTCCAAATCTAATGTGCTTATGAGTAGTGAGGTTTCCTCACTCATGACCAAGAACTTTGTTCCTCCTAGGCCTCCTTGTAAGGAGGGGAATAATGATGTATTTTCCAAAAGCAAAGTTAAATGAAAAAATAATAAAAACCAAACTTAAAAAATTGTAATTTCTCAAATCCTTGACACAGATGATGACAGGTGATCAAGATACAGATGATGATAAGGATATGACAGGATATTTGGACTCCTAATCGAGCCCTCTTAAAAAGAGAAGAGAAGAAAAGTATTCTCCTCTCCTTTGACACCTATAATACTAAAACAGTTTTGGACACAGAGCGTCTCCCCAAGTTTCACTCTAAACATATCCACCAACTGAACTCTGTAGAATGGTAGCCTTCTCATCATGTGGGTGACTATATTGCTTCCAGACTTTGTTTGCTTCTAGATAAGCACACAAAGGGCAAATTAAAATTGGAATGTCCAAGAACTTCTTTATCCTTTCAAATAGCCTCTACACCCACTATTGACCCTAACATACTTACCCTTCCTCTAAATTTCGTAAAGATCCTTGTAAAGTGGTGGACCAGCTCTGGTCTACACACCTGGATAAGATGTTGGATGTCATAGGTTCTTGCCCATACGGCCTTGACTTCGCTGAATCTGCCAGGCTGGGCAATGCCTCCATTGATGCAGAAGAACTGTCCATGTGGACCATGAGTGCCTTCGGTTTATTAGGAAACACTAAGGCCCTCATTCTGAACACGGCGGGAAAGACCGCACATCTGGCGGTGGGGACAACTACCGCCAACAGGCCGGTGGTCTGGACCGCCAAATAATGAAGCACATGAAAAACAGGCAGGCTGAAAACCACTCACTGCCAGCAGAGGAGTGCTGCCCACATGCTCACGGAAAGGCCCTACCCGCTCAACAAATAATGAGGCACCAGACTGCCATCAGTTCCGGGGCGGGAACCACCGCCACTCAAAGCCTGGTGGAAACAAACCAAATAAAAGGAAACACTCACCGGAGGCACACACAGCATGCCGAAGCAGACACGGAGAGAAAATTGGAAATCATGCCAGTGCTGCTCCTTGCCATATACCTCCATGACCGTAACCTCTGGCGAAGACGACGATGGTAAGTACCACAACCTACCAAACAAGGGAAGAAAGGGCACAGTTACATACCCACCCCGCAACGCACCCCCATCCCTTCACAACATCACACGCCATACACACCTGAGCAAGAGGTACTTACCCGACGCAAGTCCAAGACAACCTGCCCAAAGTACACACATGTGCACAACCCCCCCCCACAATGTAACAATGAACCACGTCTCCAGATGTGCCAACAGCAACACTGGGCACACAAACTTTAATAGAAAATGAAAAATGCAATGTCCAAATAAGGCCATTGGCCAGTCCAACATGAAAAGGCTGAAGGGCTGAAATAGCCCGGACTTGACTCCCACATGTGCACATGGTACTCCCCCATAAAGGGACTTCAATGGGGCAGCCAGGCACCTCAGGGAACAGGGGCAGGGGGTGGCGGGGGTTAGGACTTACTTCGGGGGGTGCTTGGGCTTACGTTTGGGAGGTGGAGGGGGTTTTGGTTTAGCCTTGGAAGGTGGGGGAGCGGGCTTGGACCGGGGAGTGGCAGATGGACCAGGGCCAGCACGGGGCTTCTTGTTCACTGGGGAAGGGGCACAGGAATGGGAAGGGCTGACAGGGGCAGACTTGGAGGAGGAAGGAGTGGACAGGGCAAGGAGGTGGGCATGTTTAGGGACGAGATGGGGTGGGCCAGTAGGTTCAAACAGGTCAACACAGGACAGGAAAAGTTTGTAGGGGTAGTCGGGTGGACATGGAGGAAGGTGTGGGAGTGGAGGTAGATAGAGTGGTTGTAGCAGGTGTAGGTGTGCTTGACGTGGATGCAGATGCCTGTACAGTATGCTGAGGTGTGGTGGATGTGTGTTGGGTTGGTGTCTGGGAATGTTTGAGTGTCTTGGGATGAGGGGGTTTGGACACAGCGGGACAAGACAGGCCGCCAGTGTAAATGGATGTTGTCTGGGTGTCTGCAAGTTTGGTGAGTGTGCTGCAAGTGTCACTCAAAGTCGTTGTGGTGAGTGCAGGTGTGGTGTCTGGGGTGCATGACTGGATGTCTGATGTTGTGGTGACTGCAAGAAGGGGGTCAGCAACAGTGACTGAAGATGCAGTGCATGTGAGCGTGCATGTAGAAGTGACAGACAGGGAGGAGGGGGAGGCTGACACAGTGGGGGAAGTGGATGTTGTTGTGTGTGCCTTTGTATGTTGGCTGTCTGTATGCCTGTGGTGGGAAGTGTGGTGCTTGACTGAACGTGTGCTTGGGATGGGTGAAGGAAGTGCGGTGCTGGAAGGGGTAGAGGTGGTTAGAGGGGGGACGGAAAGACCAGGGACACTGGCTGCCGTCAAAGAGGGGGCCAGAGCCTGAAAAGATATGTGTAGGTCAGACTTGCCACTGTGAATGCCTTCCAGGTATGCATTGCACTGCTGCATCTGGGATGCTAGTCCCTGGATGGCATTCACAATGGTTGTCTACCCTACAGTGATGGTCCTCAGGAGGTCAATAGCCTCCTTAGCGAGGGCAGCAGGGCTGACTGGGGCAGGGGATGAGGTGCCTGGGGCAAAGGAGACGCCCATCCTTCTGGGTGAGCAGGCATGGGCAACTGGGTGGGGCGCAACTCAGAGGGTGGTGATGGTATGGGGTGGTGGAAGATATCAAAGATTGGGTGGGCCCACTAGGGTCTATCACCACCAGGGAGCTCCCATCGGAGGAGGTATCAGAGTCACTACCTCCAGTGGTAGTAGCCTCCCCTGTGGTACTCCCCTCACCCTCCAACCCACTGGTACCCCTGGCGTCCACCGTCTCTGCCTCCTTGGAACCGTGGGCCTATGACTCCCCACTCGCTGGTGCCACTGCTCCCTTGCCAGATGATGCTGATATACACAGACAACACAAGAGTACAGGGGTGGGGAGACAAAACAGGCGAAAATATGTTAACACCTGAGTGCATGTATATATTTGGTTAACTCATACTCCCACCCATCTAATACACCAACACGCAGCACCTACAACTATAGTCATGCCTATGCCCCTGACTAGTGGCCACAAACCTAGCATACAACCATCTCCCACATTACAGAGGGCCTGAGGAGATGCAGACCTGCCCCTAATCCTCTAATTGCCCATTGGGGCCTTATTGCTGTGAGACAACAGTCCCTGCCACTAGACAGCATACATACTACAGCACCCTCAGACATCCATCAAGGAGGCACAACATGGTTTTGGTACTCACCCCCTTGTGTCTGCTGTATCCTTCAAGCACCCATCCAAGTCTGGATATGCCACCGCCAGCATGTGGCGCATTAGGGGGGTCAGGGCCCGACGGGTACCCCTTATTTATTGGGAGTACTTCCCTATCTGGGCCTCCCATGTCTTCCTGGCCCAGCACTGCAGATCCTCCCACCGCTTCCTGCAGTGGGTGCTCCGCCGGTTGTGGACCCCCAGGGTTCACACCTCCCTGGCGATAGCCTGCCAGAGTCCCCTCTTCTGATGGGTGCTGACCTGTAGGGGGCACACAGAAAAGTAACACAGAGGTCAGACAATGCCCATTTGATACCGCTGGCTCTACGTCCCCTGTAGGACGGACACCCAACTACATCATTCCACAACCTCACTTACACTGATTGCAAACATTCAATGCCTGTGCAGTTACAAATCATGCACACATGCATACAGTCATCCACCACCATCATACACATCCATGCACGTCATCCGCCTACTCACCTGCACCTCTGGTCGCCCATATAACTTAGCATACAGGGGTAGGACCCAGTCCACCAACTTCTCCAGCTCCTCCGTGGTGAAGGCCGGGGCCCTTTCCCCTGTGACTCTTGCCATTGAAGTAACCAGAGTCAGGACACAACAGCACACTCAGTGGAGTACTTTCATGCACGGAATCCGGGAGTCAAGTGAACCTGGGATGGGGAAATGACGTACGTTCTACGGCGGTGTGCACCATCACCGTTGACGGCGATCAAGATAGGCTCATATTCCCCATTGAAAACCATGTTAACCAATGATTGGGTGCACAGCAGTGAACACTGCCTCACACCATTACAACAACAGCCAGCGGTATGAGGTCACTTGCACTGCTACATATCTGGATGGCAGGGGGATACCATTTTGCAAGTACTATGCAGATATTTCCTAGTCATGGGCCCCATGTAGGCCCTATGGACCCCAGCCCTAATTTGCATGCTCAAATGACTATTTACTGCCCACAACAGTCCAGACGTATCAGTTCAAACATGTCACTCCATTTGTACCTCCTACAATGCTTAAGTGTAACCTTCATGTTGTACAGCAGTGTTTATACTTAACAGGTTGTGCAAGTGAATGTGTGTCCCTCACATGTGTTCTCCACTCCTCTAGGTACAGACCCATGTGGCAAGGGAGGGCCCCATCGGTGTACAGACCTCTTGTTGATTTGGAGACCATGGTGGAACATCACATCATTATCAACTACAGACTCACTCGTTTTACTATCCATGAACTTTGTGCATTATTGGATCCTGTACTGAGACCCGCAAATCGGAATCAGCATGCCATCCCTACTGAAGTACAAGTGCTCTCTGTACTCCCTTTCCTGGCCACGGGTTCATTTCAGGTGACAGTTGGCATGGGTTCAGGGTTCTCACAGCCAATGTTTAGCCTTATCCTGTCCAAATTCCTGGATGCATTTGTACTACACCTGCAAACTTATGTGAAGTTTCCCCTAAGGGCTGAACTTCCTGCCATCAAGTCAGACTTTTATGCCTTTGCCAACATTCCCCATGTGATAGGTGCCATTGATGGCACCCACATAGCTCTCATCCCCCCAAGAGTAAGTGAACAGGCGTACAAAAACAGGAAGAACTTCCACTAAGGGAGCATACAATTGGTGTGTACTGCAGACCAGTACATTTCACATGTGAATGCCATGTTCCCTGGATCACTCAATGATTGATTTGTCCTGAGGAACAGCAGTGTGCCACACATTATGGAACAACTACAAGGGGACAGGAGATGGCTGATAGGTGAGGGTCTTTGACACTTTTTCTGTACATACCTAACAGCCAGGCTGCCTGCAACTGATGGTAGTTTGTTACAGTCCTGTGTCACCCAATTTTGCAAATGATTCTGGCTACCCCAACATGCATTGGCTCCTGACACCAGTGAGGAATCCTAGGACAGATGCAGAGAGGAATTACAATGAGGCCCATGGACGTACTAGGATGATAGAGCACACTATAGGTCTCCTGAGGGCTAGATTCTGTTGCCTCCATCTCTCTGGTAGATCCCTGTGGTATGGCCCTGAGAAGGTGTGTAGAATAGTGGTGGCCTGCTGCATGCTGCACAACGTGGCTGTGAGGAAAAACGTCCCCCTACTGGAGGAGGAGGGTGCTGTATATCCAGACCAGCTTCCTCTGAGAGGGGATGAGAGTGATGGTGATGATGAAGAGGGGGAAGATGTTCACTCCAGGAACCAAATAATCCAACTATACTTCCAGTGACTACTGTATGAGGTACTGTTCACTGATGATGTTGTCTGCACTGCATAATGTCAGTCTGACTTATTCACTATGGGGACGTGGGGTCTGTAGTCATTGACACTGTTACATGAATTTAAGGTGCCATGGGCCAGATGTAGGAAAAATAAAAATTGCGAGTCGCATTTTGCGAGTCAATGCGACTCGCAAAATGCGACTCGCAATTTGGTATGCCAGGAAAATAACCGGTCCGATTTAGCGACTCGCAGCCGGACTCGCAACGCTGTGTGCAAGTCCGCAGATTGCGAGGTCGCTGTTTGCGAGTGTGCAAAAAACGAACTCGCAATTAGCGAGTGGGTGTCGCAAATTGCGAGTACCCTCAAAATTGCTTGCAGGTGCAGCAGAACACTCCAGAAAGCACACCAGAACACTCTAGAAACACTTCCTGGCACATGATGATGACATCACAGCCAGGAAGTTAACAAATACACCTGGGAGGAGGCAGGGCCACACCCTTTTATAACTGCCAGTCTTCACACTGAACAAGCAGCAGCAGCCATGGAGGGAACCCCCCGAAAAAGGAAAATGAAATTCTCTGAGAGGGAGCTTGAGGTGCTGACCGAAGAATGTTGTCAGCACCATGATGAGCTCTTTGGGAGAGCAGCCCACACTGTTCCTGAGGCCACCAAAAAGAAAATCTGGCAGGAAATGCAAGAGAAAATTAATTCCCTGGGTGTGAGCCACAGGACAATTGAGGACATAAGGAAGAGGTGGTATGACCTCCGCTCCCGGACCAAGGAGAGGGTGGCAGAAAGGCTCCGGGAGATGAGAGGCACTGGAGGGGGACCATCATCTGTGCCACCACCCACACCCCTTGAAGACATGATTGAGGAAACCTTTGAGCCGGAGGCAGTGTGTGGATTTGGGGACCTGGACACCTCAGAGCCCAGCACATCAACCGGTGAGTACCATGTGACATGCCTGTACCCCTATCAATGTCATACCCCACCCACCATGTACACAGGTGCATGCACAACCAAAATAGCTCCATTTCAGGGTAGAAAAAGCCAGAATGATGCATTATGGGAAATGTAGTCCAATAGGCAGTTCATAGGCAAATGTTTATTAGGAATTGTGCAATAGATACTAGACACTGACAGTGTGTTCCCCATGTCCCACAGGTCTCCAGCAAGACACCCCCTACACCCCAAGCACCCAGGCCCAGGAGGACACCCCAGGACCCGCCAGCACCCCCACATGCACAGTCAGCAGCATTCCTGCAGTGGTAACGCCTGCTGCAACAACAACGCCAGGAGCTGCCCCAGCAACAGCCAGGGAGGATACAGGTGGGAGCACAGGGCAGCCACCACAGCGCAGGCGTCGCAGGGCAAGAGCGTCTGGATCCCGGATACTTCCTCCAACCAGCAGTGAGGCACATCTGCTGCGGGGTCAGCGCCTGCAGAACACAATATTGGGCAGGATTAGTGGGGTGCTGCACCGCTTTGTAAGACACAACCATGCAAGCATGCAGCACCTCAACAGACGCATGGACCTGATGTGCCAGAACACTGGGGACATTGCCTCTGCCATCAGGGAACTGGCGGCCGGACTGCTGGGCCAGGCAGAGGCTGGGCGGCGCAGAGATCGCCAGATTATGCTAAGACTGGACAGGATGGCCACATCGATCGGCAGGCTAGCCATCAACACAACAGGCCTGTCGAGGAGGACAGTTGGCCTGCAAATAGAGATGGGCCATTTTGCTGGGGATGTTGCCAGGGGCCTGGGACGTCTCACACATATAATAGAACTAATGGAGACACGGGAGATGTCGAGGGCCACCGGGGAAACACCCCAAGATAGTGAGGAGGGCTCCACAGTGAGCAGTGTATCTGCTACTGACAGTAGGGTGCTAAGGAGTGGGAGGCAGAGCACCATGGACGCAGCAGGGACCAGCCAGGCTGGCAGGAGGGGCAGGAGAAGCTAGAGAACAGCCCGGAGAAATAAATGTGGCACATGGCGTTAATGTGCCACATGACTGGTTGGCATTTCCCTGCCCATGGACAAATTCATCTTGTATATAGTTCATTCATTACATTATTAAAACAGTTATTTTTCTTCCACTTAATTAAAAGAAGTGTTTGGTTAATGGGTGAGTATGGTGGGAGTTTACACGTACCGTCCAAAATATTGCGTTGCAATGTGTTCCCGTCTCAGTCTGCCTTGATTAGCTAGACTCCTATCCCCATGATGGCGATGTGGTTGTTCTTGCTCTTCCTCATCAGGATCTGGCTCTGCAGGGGTGAGAGGTAGCCCACGTCGGGTGGCTATGTTGTGGAGGATGGCGCATGCGACCACAATTTTGAATGCGGTCATGGGGGTGTATTGGAGGGCGCCTCCACTGCGGTGGAGGCATCTGAATCTTGCCTTCAGGAGTCCGAAGGTCCGCTCTATCAGGTTCCTGGTCCTCTTATGCGCACTGTTGTATTGCCTCTCAGATTCATTACTTGGTGTTAAAAACGGAGTCATGATCCAAGGCCTGAGAGCATATGCACTGTCACCTGTTGGGCACAAAAGTACACTGTTAGTAAGTCCAGATAGTCGTGCACAGTGACCTGTGTGTATGTCTGCAAGTGTCTGTGGCTCTACCTAGGAGGTATCCGTCTCCAAATTCCCCACGTTCCAGGCGTTGATGTATCCCACTATGCCTTAAAATGTATGAGTCATGGGTACTGCCTGGAAACTTAGCAACGATGTCCGTGATGACGTAATGGGCATCACAAACAACCTGTATGTTGAGTGAGTGGGTACACTTTCTGTTGCGGAAAATATGTTCCAGATTAGCAGGGGGGCATATTTGAATGTGTGTCCCATCTACACATCCATTGACATGGGGGAAGTGGGCAATGCGGTAAAAGTCCAGCTTGGTGCTGTTAATTTCTGCTTCATTCCTTGGTAAGTATATGAAGTGAGACCTGTGCGTGACTAAGGCATCTAGGAAGGCCCTGAGGAACCTTGACACTGCACTTTGGGATACCCCACCTGCCACGGCAATGACCCCCTGATAGCTCCCTGAGGCCAAGAGGTGCAGTGCGCATAGTACTTGCACATGCGTAGGGATGGCGCAGCCACGCAGAGTCTTGTGTTCTAGCTGTGGTTTTAGTAAATCTATTAATTCTAGAATGGCTGCGCTGCTAAGGCGGTATTTATCATAGATCTCCTCTTCAGTTTGCTGGAAAAGGGTCTGCCTGGTTCTATATATCTTCTCCTGTCTGTGGCCCCTCCTCCTCCTCTGCTGGGCTGCGTAGACTCTCCTCCTCACTGCTATCAGGTATATGTCCGCCATCTTGAGTAACCCAGATGCCTTCTGGGTCTCCTTTTATACTTTGGTAATGGTTACCACCTGCTCTGAGTTAGTGGTAAATGCGACATGCAAACTGGGCTTTTTGCGACTAGTCGCAATTTGCGACTTTCAATTGCATATTGGTTGTGAGTCGCAAAATGCGAGTCGTAATTTGCGGGTCGCAAAATGGGGTCGCAACGGATGCGACTCGCAAACAGGTCCCATCGCTTTTTGCGAGTCGGAAATGGGCTTTTTGCATCCCATTTCCGAATTTGCACTGTCGCAAATTGCGAATCGCCCCGTTTGCGAGTCGCAAACGTTTGCTACATCTGGCCCCATGTGCCTTGATGACCAACATGGTGTACATTTCTGTTTACTCCACACAATGTTGTGTGTGGGGTGCCATTCCTGCAATAAAGGCCTGATTATTGAATTTACTTGGCAAATGCATTCACACTTACAATTGATTCAACATAATGAAAGGGGACATAGAAATTGGTGGATATGTGTTTTATTTGTGTCAGGATTGCATTGGTGCGCATTACAGTGATAGGGAGTGGGCTGATGGTGGATCTCCATACTGGTTGCATGTGCTGGGCGATTGGTGGCAGTGGGTATAGGTCCATCTGTACCTTGCAAGTTGTTGAGTTGCTATTGGCCGGTGAGGATGGTAGCATAGTGGCACACTTGGGAGACAGTTCATGTCAAAGTCACTTCTTTGAGGGTGCCTTGGTCTTGGCAGGTGTTCCAGTGCCATATCTGGGTCTGAGGGACCGTTTGAGTGTCTGGTGCTGGGCTGTAAGGGTAGGGGTGCTGGTCTCCTGTGTGTCCTTAGACAGTGACACCGGCGCAGTTGCTGCTGCTGAGGTTGATGGCTGGTCTGTGTCATGGTCAGGGGTAATGTCATCCTGGTTTCTGGGGGTCTCAGGCTGGGTTTGGTGGTGGTGCTACAGCACCCCTTCAATAGTGGCCATGGTGGCATTGAGTTGTTTCCACTGCTCCATGGTCTCTTGATGTTGGGCTATCTGCAGCCTTTGACTCTGCTCCAGCGTGGCCAGGATCTGGCCCATCCTGTCTTGGGTATGGTGGTGTGCTCTCAGGACCTCAGGTGTCACCACCTGGGCTGCAGCATCTATCCTTTGGCCTCCCCCCTGGGCCACTGATTCCCTCGCACTGGGCCTAGACCCCTGTGCCTGTGTCCCCTGCACAGGTCTGGTGGTACCACTTGTACTGGGGCCATCGTCATCCTGCCTGTTGGTAGGTGGAGACAGTGGCCTCTGTAGTGTTGTTCCACCAGCCTGTGGCCTGGATACACTGGTGTGGGGTCGTTTGGCATGTGTAGATGTTGGTGGCTGAGTGGTAGGGGTGTCAGTAGTGTCCTGGGTGGGGCTGCTGGACGGTGACAGTCCAGGACTGTGTGAGGGGCCAGGGTATTCCTCAGTGTCCACAGTTCTCTCTCCAGTGTCCTGAGTGGTGCCTCTGACTCCATGTGGGGTGCTGGCACTCCTTGGCCTTTCCGTCAGGGTGGCATGGGTGGTGGTGCCTGTGGGGGGGAATGGACATGTATGTTACATTTACTATTTCGGATGAGGATGCACAGCTCTGCCCTCTATTGTGCATTTTATTCCCCTGTTGGGCCATGCAGGGACCTTTTGTGGGATTACCAGTGCAGTTTGCATGGGATGTGGTGGTGCATTGTGGGTGGTTTAGTGCCATTGTGATACCTTGCAGGAGTGGGTGGCAGTGCACAGGGGAGGGATGTGGGCCTGTTGGTGGGTTTGTGGGCATGCAAGGTGCCTGGATATGGTGACTAAGGCGAGGGTGGGGTGTGAACCTGGTGGTAGTTAGAGGGGTGAGCTGGTGCATGCAGTACAGGTGTGGTGGATATGGGGTAATTGTAGATGACTTACCCAAGTCCATTCCTCCAGTGAGTCCAATGAGGCCCTCAGGGTGCAGGATGGTCAGTACCTTTTCCTACCAGTCGGTGTATTCAGGCGTGTAGGTGGGGGGTCCACCCCCAGTCTTCTGAACTGCAATGTTGTGCCTGGGTGCCATGGACCTCACCTTCCCGCGCAGGTCATTCCATCTCTTGTGGATGTCGTCCCTCATGCGTGGATGGTTTCTTACTGCGTTTACCTTGTTCACTATAGTCGGTCATAACTCCATCTTCCTGGCGATGGGTGTGTGCTGGACCTGTGCCCCGAAGATTTGTGGCTCGACCTTGAGTATCTCATCCACCATTGTTCTTAGCTCCCTTTTCTCGGAAGCGTGGGTGCTTAAGGGGTGACATGGTGTGTGTTGTGGGTGGTGTGTTGTGTGGATATTGGTGAGGTTGATGTTGTGTGTTTGGGTGTATGTCTTGTGTGATGTTGCGTTCAGTGCCTTCGTGTAGTGTTGTCAGTCTGGCTTCTCCTATTGGCGATGCAAAGGATTGTGGGGTGTGTCTGTGCGTGTTTTATTGTGTTGTGGATGTCTGTCAGGTGTGTGGGTTTCAAACTTGCCAATGTGTGCTTTTTTTGCTGTTGGGTCCCAATGCTGGCCGTGGCGGTCTGTCCCGCCAATGGTTGTTCGGCATCCATTAACCGCCTCTGTGATTTGTGCATCATTATTTGGATGGTGGGGATTTGTGTGCTTGGCGGTGGTGGGGTGGGATGTGCAGCCTTTCCGCCGACAAGGCCCTGGCAGTGGCTGGTGGTATCAGAACTTTTGGAGGATTCTGTTTTTGGCATCTTTATATGGCGGGTTTCTGTTCACTGCCACAGGCGGTCTTCACTGGTCGTGTTTACCACCATGTTCGTAATGACCCCCTAAATCTGTGATTGCACATGAGCAGAGAAAGGGTCTCCTTTTTAAATTAGATCCCAAACTATCAAACCATGGATCCTGGCATTAAAGTGGAAGATCTGTTATTTGGAGATTCATTTAACAAGGAACTGAGTAAATATGTCACTACTTTTGCCACCCTGGATAAGGCCCAGCAATCACTCAAAAAAGTGTTCACGCAGCATGATTTTGCCAGGACCGGTAGAGGCAGAAGCAGCTTTACTGACCAAAACTTCAAAAGCCAAGGATTTAGAAGCTCCTATAACACAAACTACCAAGAGTTCAAACCAATTCTACCTACAAAGAGGAAGAGGTTTCCATGTTCGAGGCCAAAAAGCTACAGGAACAGAATCCAAGCAGGTAAGTCTTCCTTCTGGCCAGAATGTTCCAGGAGACCTAAATACCTTTGAGGTTTATTCTATAGAACCTTATGCAGTTCTTTTTCTAACTGTATTTCCACCCCCTCAAAACTTATCAGCCGAAATGTCCACCCTAATATCACAGGAAATCAAATCCCTTTTACACAAACAAGCAATCCAACTATCGTTCAGGTTTCTTAGGTTCACTTTTCTTAGTGAAAAATAAAAATAAAAAGATGAGACTCATTCTAAATCTCAGAAAATTCAAACAATGTATTATTTATTGTCATTTCAAGATGGAGACTATCATCCACCTCAGAGACGCTTTACTTCAAAACAATGGTGGGTTTGGATCTACAGGTTGCTTATCTCACCATTCTCGTTCATCACAGAAAATTTCTTTAATTACGATGGCAGGGAAAATGTTATAATTTTTCTTCTATTCCTTTCGACCTTTCTTCGCGCCATGGTGTTTCTCAAAAATGATGAAGCCAGTTGTGGCCCATCTCAGGTCTCCAGGTATCAGAGTAATAATTTATCTAAATGATATTCTCTTAATGTGCCAAAAAATTCAAACCTTTCAGTCTCAAGTTTGCTTTACTTGTTCTCTCCTTTTAGATCTTGGATTTCTCATCATCAATGAGAAATCAATCCTAGTCCCTTCTACTCAGATGGAATTCTTGGGGTTTCTAGTAAATTGTACCAATGCTACCCTTCATTTACTCTAGGCCAAAGGGAAAGCCATCAAACCAGAGATTGTCCTACAATCTACAAACTACAGAATTTCTCCATATCTCTCAGATTTCATGCAAGGATTGTTGGTCTTCTTTCCTCATCTATTCAGGCCTTCTTTCGGGACCTCTTCATTATTGAGCTCTCCAAAGACTAAAGATTCACCATTTGAACAAGGGGCTTGCGTACTCTGACATCATCAGTGTAGATCAAGGCCCATGTTTTTACTTTTTAATGCAAATCAGCGCTAGGGCAGATTTGCATCAAAAAGTTTACCGCCGGCTAACGCCATTCCAACATGCCATTTTTTGATGCACAACCCCCATGGAAATGACTCCTGTCTTAGCAAAGACAGAAGTAATCCCCCCATGCCCAGGGGACTTCTGTCCCCTGGGCATGGCCATTGGGCACAGTGGCATGTAGGGGGGCCCAAGTTAGGCCCCCCCATGCCACTTAAAAAGAAATATATATATATACTTACCTGCACTTACCTGCACTCACCATGGATGTGTTCCGCCATCCATGGGTGCCCTCCAGGGGTGGGCGAGGGTGGCAGGGGGTGTCCCTGGGTGAAGGGAAGGGCACCTGTGGACTGCTTCCATGGTCTCCCACCATGGAAATGAGCCCACAGGTGCCTTAACACCTACCCTGACCCAAACATTAAAAAACGGCACAAATCCAGCTGGGCGCCATGTTTTAAGACCCGCCTCCTCCTGTGCATCATTTTGACGCCGGAGGATAAATAAGGCACGCATGCCTTAGAGTAATTTTTTGCACGGGAACGCCTACCCTGCATGTCATTAGCGCAAGGTAGGTTTTCACGTACAAAAAATGACTCAAACTCCATAACTTTGGCACTGGACGGGTCTAGCGCCAAAGTATAAATATGGAGTTACGTTTGCACCGAATTTGCGTTGAAATAATTCTGGCGCAAACAGAGTATAAATATGGGCCCAATAGTCTCAGCAGAACTCCAGTGGTGGACAGATCATTTAGATGCCTGGAATAGTAGAACCATCTTCGCATCAGCCCCTGATCTTATATTAGAAACAGATGCAAGTTAAGGCAACCGGTGTGGTCAGATCTCAACTGGTGGTACATGGTCTCGCAAGGAGTTGTAATTGTGCTTAAATTGTTTAGCGGAGCTTGCAGGTTCCTTTGCAATCAGAAGTCTAGTGGAAAACAAGGTTCATTGCTCCATTTTTCTTCGGGTGGACAATATTTCAGCCGTCAGACACATCAGTCACCTCAGCGACACCGGATCCAAACCCCTAGCAGAACTGCAAAAAGCTTTTGGGAATTATGCCTTCTTTACAACTTATCTGTTCACACAGAATATCTGCCAACTGGCACTTCCTATATCTTCATGATTCCAGCCACTTGAGACTTCATCCTTCTGTTTTCACACACATTTTTTGCAAATGGGGACATTTTCAAATAGATCTATTTGTGTCCCACTTCAATTCCCAACTTTCTAACTTTTTCAGTTGGGGTGCGGATCCATTAGCATTATCTTCATATGCCTTTCTTCAAGGTTGGTTCCAAGCAATCAACTATGCAGTTCCTCCTTTCCATTTGATCAACAGAGAGTTAGTCCAAGTCAGATGACAGAGAGTGACCTTGGTCAAAGTGGTTGCATTCTGGCAACCCCCAGTATGGTTTCACCTTCTTATAGAACTAGCAATTGACTATCCCATTCATCTACCTTCTACAACACTCTTAGGGCCAGAATTGTGCTGGCCTTGCGCCATTCCAGTGCCACATTAGTGTCATTTTTTTACGTTAATGTGGCATTGGAAGGGGAAAACCCCACGCCATATTTACAAAGTGTCTCAATGCTTGCATTGCAGACTTTGTAACCCATTGTGCCACATTATGCCTGCATCAGGCATAATATGTCACAGTGTCTTTTCCTCAGGATCTGCACGCTGCCGAACAAGAAGGCCTACCTCCCGGCGTCCCCAACTCAGAAAGCTTTAATAGCACAGAGTTATGATGAAGCCAGGCAGGGGGAAGAGAATTAGGGTAGGGAACAGCTGGGAGAGAGATCTGAAAGGAAAAAGTTAGAACAAATATGCATATACTCATTCATGACAATCTAACTCACCATTAGAGCCTTTGCGTACATGCATCTCCATAATATCAGATTGAAACTCTTTATGAATTGGGCAATAGCCCCTTCTTTAAACCAAGAAACCAGAATGAACTGAGACCTCAGAGTCCTGAGAAGACTAGAGTTTTAGACTATAAACACTCTCTTAAATATCAATAATGGAACCACTTATGCATAAAACTCTAAACATTAGATCTCAGTTTAGAAACTCGTAAACACTTAAATGAGTATTTCACATAATATAAATCACCTTAATATGTATCTCACATATCATGCATCCTAAAACAATGAAACTGTGATTTATTTATCTTTAAATCTTTTCCATTAATGTCCTCCTGTAAATTAAAAGCGCTTTAAGTACTGAACCAAGGGCGATTTACTTTCTGTGAACTGAAGCGCTTTCGAACATTGAGGCCAATGCGCTTTTTCTCCTCTGAAACTGAAGCGCTATGCCAATGCGCGTTATTCCTCTTAATTGGAGCGTTGTGCCCATGCGCTTTATTACTGTGAACTGAAGCGCTATATCAAAAGTGTGTTACTGCCATGAACTGAAACGCTTGTCCAAACCGCGTTGCTGCCGTGAACTGAAGTGCTTTTTCAAAGCGCATTGCTACTGTGAACTGAAGCGATTTTCCAAAGCGCGTTGCTGACGTGAACTGAAGTGCGTTGCTGCCGTGAACTGACGCGATTTTCCAAAGCGCGTTGCTGCCGTTAACTGAAGTGCTTTTCCTAAGCGCGTTGCTGCCGTGAACTGAAGCGCTGAACTCAAGTGGCCTAAAACGCCATGCTCGTTAGGTGAGGGGAGTGCTGAAAGTTAGGAAGAAACAACTCCCTTCTGACTTTGGCTGTACACGACCTAACCGCCCACAAGTAGTACGACCTACTCGTGTCTGAATTCCCAATGGAAAACTTGGTACCTTCGAGCTACTGCCAAGCTGCTTTGAAGAAATTCTGCTTTGCTCCAGAGGAAGGTCCCTCGAGTTCTGACTGCATCAAAGTCTTTAAAATAGTGAGCCACGAGCTTGGGTGTGGCTGAGCTTTATAGGGCAGCCACACCCCAAGATGGCAGCTGCCTCTAAAAACATGGGAAATCACTGATAAGTGCATCTTGACCACCAATGGCCTGACTTTGCAGCTATGTGAGCTTTACCACAGGGCAAACGACGCTGCAGGCCATTCTTAGAACAAGTGGGGATGACCGGTGGTGTGCATAAAGCACCGCAAATCCACGCAGCGAACCTTCGGGTGGGACCTGGACCGCGCACAGCCTTGTTCCTGACATAATATATGCAAAGGGGGCATTCCGGTGCAAGGGGGCCATAAAAATGGCACAGTGGAATCTAGGGCCCATATTAATACTCCCTTTGTGCCAGATTAGCGTCATTTTTCTTTTACGCTAATCCAGCACAAATTTAACACCATAATTATATTTTGACACTAGACCTGTCTAATGTCAAAATATCCTAGTGTGCGCCATTTTCTGGATGCGTAAAGCCACCTTGCGTCAATGAGATGCAAGGTAGGCATTCCCGTCCAAAAAATGACTTAAACACCCGTGCACCATATTTATCCAACCACGCAAAAATGTTGCATGTCTGGTAGGCGGAGCCGAAAAATCCCGATTTGCGCTCAATTTGAACACTTGGGTCAGGGCAGGTGTTAAAATGGGGCAAACACACCACTACTTAAGGAAAACTCACACAAGCAAAATCATTGCTCAAAAAGGAAGACATGGAGGTGATACCCATGCAACATGCACAAAGACGCAGAGCACAGGAGCAACAGCAGCAGCTACCACCACACCAACATGGACCCCAAATGCATCGCAGAAGGCAGGAGAGGATATTCTGGACCAGGACAACCCTTCAGGGCCTCAGGGAACATGACATCATCCAGAGGTACAGACTAAATTGGCAAGCCATAAAGCAGCTGCTGCGCCACATTGAGCCACAGTTAGCACCCAGCTTGCAGACACCCCACATCATTCCACTGGAGACCAAGCTGCTAGCTGTCCTGCACATGTTGGCAAGTGGCTCTTTTCAAACCACAGGTGCCCTGGTTGCCGGGATCTCACAGCCCTCATTCTCTGCCTTCCTTCCCAAGGTACTTGATGCCATCATCTCCCTCACACCCCGCCACATCAGCTTCCCCAACACACAGCAGAAGCAGCAGGAGACAAAACAGGGGTTTTATCAAATTCATGGCTTCCCGCACGTGCTTGGTGCTATTGACTGCACACATGTCCGGACTGTGCCACTTACAGCAACTGAGCACTTATACCGCAACAGGAAGCACACACACTCCATCAATGTGCAGGCCATTGTGGATCACCGTGGATTATTCGCCAACATCATGGCAAAGTATCCTGGGAGTGTACATGATTCATTCATCTTCCGCCACAGCACCATCAATCGGCATTTCCAGGATGGATGATATGGCAATGGCCTACTTGTTGGTAAGTACAGAAACCTAGTAATTTACACACAGCAACCCTGTAGGACACCCAACACATACACCACTACATTGACACGTGGCCAGGAAGACACTGAGGTGTGACACTGGTTGTCATGTTGGATATCCTGACCCAATGGGATACACACCTACGGACAAATGACAGATGCAAATAACAAGAGATGCCACTCCAGAACCACATGGGACCTATTTAAAACCACACAGTGACAATGACATGGCCTTAACTGGCAGTGCAACTTGGAAGATGAACCTTTCTAAATCACATCAATAACACTCATTCCCACACCCTCCCAAGCAATGCATCCTGTGTAAGGGGTGTGTAATGTGTGTTGCTGCAGGTCAAACACCATGAGACACAGAGCATGATGACGCTGACTCTAATGAAGGTGACATTGAATCATTGAGGCAGTACCAACATCTCACATCACTCCTGGGGTGACATTGCCAGCTAGCAATAAGGAAGTGGACTGTGCTATGAAAACATGTGGATGTGACACTAATGCAAAGTGCTCACTGGTGCACATACGGATTGAGACAATTCCCCATATTCATAACAGATGTATGGGCAGATGGACCTTCCTATACTAAAACCTTCACCCCCACAACCAAGGTAGCCAGCTTACCTGGAGCAAGTTCAGTACTGTAGGTACACGTTTGCACATGAGCCAACTCGGTGAGGGCCCAAAAATAGTTTTGCATAGAACTTGTCACACATGGGATAATTGTGCGTTGCCAATTGTGAACACTTCAGTGCTGCCAAGTTATAGAGATATGTTGTGCATTGTCACCTAGCCAAATCAAAGAGTCTTACTGTTGCATTTCACCTGCAATTATATATGTCAAATTGGATGGGATGTTCAGGCCATATAGTGCAACCATGTTACCACCACAGTGGAATCGATTGTGTGTGTGGAAGTATCATGTCACCTCCAATGAAGGCACACGGACACTTCTTTCACATTACATAACGCATGGGAGATACACACTGAACAGCAAGTTTCTAAATATACCAATGATATCATGTCAACCAGCTAAACACCTGTATTGATAGTCAAACAACCCAATGCAGAAAGAACATCACAGAAGCCTAGGATCCCACACAATACCACAAACACAGATGAGTCACAGATGACACAAGATAACAACTGCGATGCAAAGTGACAATCACAGTGCAACCAACAACAAAATACTTACCCTCATTTTCTCTTTCAGCTGATCCAGCCATGGATCATGACCCCCAATTGCCAACCCAAGCACAGCAGCAGAGCGTGCCTATAAAGCAGCACATCATAGGACACGCACCATAGTTGAGCGGACTTTTGGCATCCTGAAGTCCAGATTCAGGTGCCAGGACATCACCAGAGGCAGCCTCCTATATTCACCTGAAATGGTCTGCAAGATAATTTTGACCTGTGCCATCCTGCACAACATCTGTGTGAAGAGGAACATTTCCCTAAATGAACAGGATCAACAAATGCCTGAAGAGGAGGAAGAGGAGGATGCTGTCCCTGAAAATGAGGGGGAACATCCAAACACAGAGGCAGGTTTGCGTCGGAGACAACACATCGTACAAAACTTCTTCTAACTATAGTCATCATCACCACTTTGTTATCATATGTCATTAAACACCTCACTCCATCACTCAATCATGCTCTGGGTAATTATTTATGCATCACATGATCCCTAGGAATCATAATCTGAGTTTAGTCTCATGGAGCATTGCAGTAATACAAATTTGCATACTGAAAAAGCCACATCACGTGTGATGGCTATGAATGTACTGCAAACATCACACACAGTGTTAATGACATATATCCTGTCTATTTCACATTTGAAGGGCAATATCAGAGTAACACAGCTATGAGACATATCCATGTTGCCAACATGGTCCATTGCAGCATATGACACACAATTAAGACACCATCAATCATAAGGTAAAAAAGTGCTTCATACATGAGGCAGTGGATGTGCAATTGCATTGGTAACAGGAATGTATGACCAGACCCTTGACAGCAGTAAGTATGACATCAGCTATCTCTGCAAGGAGCATGTGTGACAAGAAGTGCATCAAACCTGAAAATGGATAGCACAAGCACCCGAGGTATGACAAGCATTGCTCACAAGACATGCCCTCCCCAGTCCATCCCAGGTAATAAGTCTTGCCACTGCCATGTTTTAAGTCACTCCCCACCACTAGGGGGCACTGTAAATGGACTATCTGTAGCCTGAGAATCTTCATCTACACACACCCAGACTCCCATTCTGACTCCTGTGTGCTTCCCTCTTCTGTATGGCATGCCATAGTCATAGTTCATCAGTCTGCATGGACTTCAGGTCTGATAATGCACTGCCTGGTAGTTGGTAAGACCTGTAATCAGCTGTCCATTGCTTCCCATGTGAAAGGTCCAGTTGGCCCTTTGAACTTGATTCTCAACTCCAGGACTTGTGAGAGACTGAAGGTGCACACACCTGTGAGCACTTCCATGCAGACCAGCCATTTGAACCTGCCCTGCCCTTGCTGCTGCCTGGAACTGCTTAGAAGCTGCCATTTTCTGAATCTCCTTGTTGTGCATTGGTGCACAAATCACTTGTGTACCAGAGTCCTTAGGGGATTGTGTAACAGTGCAGACCACATCAGAAACTGTATTTTTGTTCCCACAGTGTTGTTCCTGCTTGTCCCAGTCAGAGTCTGCTCACTGTGTATTTGCCTTGCTTATGTTTGTTTCTGACAGAGCCTGCATTCTGTTAGCCAGGTAGCTTCCAGTCTTTGCATTAACCATAGAGGTTCCCTGTGGCTACATTTTTCTCATAGTTTCTTTCCATGCCCTCTCTTTCCTCTTGGGGTATTGTGTCTGGTAGGTCGACGATGAATCCTCAAATGTACAGTATAGTTTAATCAGTTTACTTATCGTATTCTGTTCTGGGACATGTATTCAAATGGCCTAATCCAGCGCCCATCCCTTGTCTGATTTTGCATGTATTCATTATTGCCAAACAGTGACAGTGTGCTATGGCTGTATGCATGGATTAGGTAAGGTGCCTCCAGCACAACAAACAAGGGTTGCTAATGTGTATGTAAGGACAAAACATGTTTGTGCCCTGACGGTTCAGACACAGATTCACTTCTGCTGCCACCTTTTGATGGGGCTTGCGTGGTGACTAGCTGTG
Source organism: Pleurodeles waltl (assembly GCF_031143425.1). NCBI lineage: Eukaryota > Metazoa > Chordata > Amphibia > Caudata > Salamandridae > Pleurodeles > Pleurodeles waltl. The sequence goes on along the minus strand of NC_090440.1, from coordinate 749,451,265 downwards.
AGATTAATCAGCACAGAGGCACTCATGTTCCCTGTTGCAGTGGGAATTTTAGAGCCCACCCTGTGTACAAATGTTGTGATGAAAACTGCCTGTTTCCTATCACTGATTGTTGGACCTGGCTTTTTGACAGGGACATTCCCAAACTTTTTGCCTCCTTCCTCCTACTTTTTCTGACCTGTTGTTGTTGGCTTTTGACCTCTGGGCACTTTACCACTGCTAACCAGTGCTAAAGTGCATATGCTCTCTGTGTAAATTGTACTACTGATTGGTTTATCCATGATTGACTATTTAATTTACTTGTAAGTCCCTGGTAGAGTGTACTACATGTGCCTAGGGCAGGTAGATTAAATGCTTCTAGTGGGCCTGCAGCACTGGTTGTGCCACCCACCTCAGTAGCCCCTTAACCTTGTCTCAGGCCTGCCATTGCAAGGCCTGTGTGTGCAGTTTCACTGCCACTTCGACTTGGCATTTAAAGGTACTTGCCAAGCCTAGAACTCCCCTTTTTCTATACATAAGTCACCCCTAATTTGTGCCCTAGGTAACCCCTAGAGCAGGGTGCTGTGTAGGTAAAAGGCAGGACATGTACCTGTGTAGTTATATGTCCTGGTAGTGTAAAACTTCTAAATTCGTTTTTACACTACTGTGAGGTCTGCTCCTTTCATAGGCTAACATTGGGGCTGCCCTCATACACTGTTGAAGTGGCAGCTGCTGATCTGAAACGAGCAGGAAGGTCATATTTAGTATGGCCAGAATGGTAATACAAAATCCTGCTGACTGGTGAAGTCGGATTTAATATTACTATTCTAGAAATGCCACTTTTGGAAAGTGAGCATTTCTTTGCACTAAAATCTTGTTGTGCCCTTCAATCCACGTCTGGCTAGGTTTAGTTGACAGCTCCTTGTGCATTCACTCAGACACACCCCAAACACAGGGTACTCAGCCTCACTTGCATACATCTGCATTTTGAATGGGTCTTCCTGGGCTGGGAGGGTGGAGGGCCTGCCCTCACACAAAGGACTGCCACACCCCCTACTGGGACTCTGGCAGACAGGATTGAACTGAAAGGGGGCTTGGTGCATTTCTTAGACACTCTTTGAAGTCACCCCCACTTCAAAGGCACAACTTAGTATAAAACAGGGCCTCTGCCCTACCTCATCAGACACTTGCTGGAGAAGAAACCTGAACCAGAAACTACATCCTGCCAAGAAGAACTGCCTGGCTGCTCAAAGGACTCACCTGTCTGCTTTTCTACAAAGGACTGCTGCCTTGCTGTTGGCCTGCTGCCTTGCTGAACTCTTGTCTGGCTGTAAAAGTGCTCTCCAAGGGCTTGGATAGAGCTTGCCTCCTGTTCCCTGAAGTCTCATCCTCTTGGACGCTCCGTGCGCCGAACTTTTCGACGCACAGCTTGTTCCGCAGCAAGAAAAACGCCGCACACCGACGCTGATCGACGCAACGTCTTCGGGACGACCGAAACTTTGACGCACGGCCTCGCAAGGACAACGCCGCCCGACTTCCCGGGAGAAATCGACGCGACGCCTGCTGTGAGATCAAAACTTTGACGCACGGCCTCGCAAGGACAATGCCGCCCAACTCCGCAGGAGAAATCGGCGCGACGCCTGCCATGAGATCGAAACTTTGACGCACAGCCTCGCAAGGACAACGCCGCCCGACTCCGCAGGAGAAATCGACGCAACGCCTGCCGTGAGATCGAAACTTCGACGCGCAGCCCCGCAGAACGACGCGCAGCCGGAAAACAAGCAGGAAAATCCACGCACAGACCCGGGACATCTGGTACTCCCCGCAAACCACAGTAAGAGACTGTCCGCGCGCCGGAAAACGACGCCCGACTCCCCGCGTGGAAAATAACGACGCAAGTCCGTGTGTGCTGAGGAGAAATCGACGCACGCACCAGTTTTCCACGCACCTCTTCTCCTGTGGCCCTCTGAGGAGATTTTCCACCAGAAACCAGGTACTTTGTGTTTGAAAGAGACTTTGTTTACTTTCTAAAGACTTAAGACACCTTCTATCACTTTTCAGTGATATTTTTACAAATTTGTATTGCAACCTTGATTGTTTTGACCTGAAGATACCCAGATTAATATTATATATTTTTCTAAACACTGTGTGATGTATTTTTGTGGTGTTATGCTATGGTGTTGTATGATTTATTGCACAAATGCTTTACACATTGCCTTCTAAGTTAAGCCTGACTGCTCGTGCCAAGCTACCGGAGGGTGAGCACAGGCTGATTTTGGATTGTGTGTGACTTACCCTGACTAGAGTGAGGGTTCTTGCTTGGACAGAGGGCAACCTGACTGCCAACCAAAAACCCCATTTCTAACACTGATCCATAACGTATTGGAGCACACCAAGGTTGCTCTGTCGTCAGCATTATAAAAGTTCTGCAGTGCCATAGCTGGACTATCCCAATGTGTGTCGTTAGTTGATCTTTAGCTTTTGGTCAATTCTGCTTTGAATGATACTCTGTTAATTCAAGGGTTGGGTCCACAGACTCATGACTAGTCCGGCACATAACTGTGACAACATGGAGGCCAATACTGACACAGGGCACACATGGCCACACACTAGAACTGGACACCTTTGTGCAGTGAACCACTGGAAATATGTGAACACATGCAGCATGGTCTGCTGGTCCTCCACAGCCACAGGAGAAACATAGGTCATTTACATGACTCAAACTGTGGTGTACATAACAATTTTAGGATTGGATTTGAGACTCTGTGTCACAAACACTGTACCTATCTAGCATGTTCAAAGGATGGACTAATGGGTAGTATACACACAAGTGACCATGAAGTGGTATCCAACATTTCCTTAAATGTGAGGGGTAACATATCTGACATAGCCATTATCAACAGTCCTCGATCTATCCTGTGTATAGGTCATCATGGGAAATGTTTTGTCCCCAAAGTCAAAGAAGTACACACAGCATAAGATGCAACAGATAGAACAAACACAGATCATGACAGCTGTGCCTCAATGAATGGCATCTGATGGTTATACACATTTATAACACATTCATACATGCACACTATGCCAAAATCTTCTCTTGACTTTCCCACAGAGGAACAACAATAAATTGAACAACAGCCAATTCACAGACATAAACACACAGGCCATGAGTCTATTTGTTTAGTTGCATAGCCTTGCTGTCCTCTATTGATGCAACACCTACTCAAACTAGAAAATACCAATTTCATTTCCATTGTTTATGTTGCTGTTGTTTCAGTTAAGAGAGCTAATCCTGCACAACACCATGAGTATTGTGTGCCGCAGTAGTATGGTCTGCCACATGTGCCCAAACACTAGAACACACACTCCGGGTCCTACCATCCTATCTTTGTATAGTTATAGGCTGCATGCATGTAAAAAATTGAAAAATCACACAAACACAGTGTAAGATAGAATTTTTGATGCAAACACGTTAAAAAAGACGCATATGCGTCATAATATAACACATATGCGTTAAAAAATGACGCTCACACACATTATCCATCAATTGGTCCCTAGCGTTACTTCCAACACCGCATCCCAGGAAATCGGTTATCCATTTAAAATGCATTGATCCTTGAATGCGGGGGAATTTTCATGCATATGCGTCAAAAAATATTGACGCAATCCCCGTAAGCGTCATAAAATTACACGCAATACAAAAAAAAGGCCCGCAATTGAGACAGGAAGTGATGTAAAAGGATATCCTGTTTACAGAAATGGTACAGTGGGTATACTTTCACTTTCACTTTGCAGTCTGTGATTATTCTAGACTGTGTGGCTGTGTCTTGAGTTGTCTCTGTGAATATTGTGAATTTGTCTACTCTGTGCTATTGCTATTGTATTTTGGTGTTTTGTAAGTGTCTGTTGTAATCTGTGTAAGTGTTTTTTTGTCATTTATTGTGATTAGATTTGTCTTTGTACTGTTGGGAGTGTGTTTGTGGGTATTGTTAGTTGGGGTATTCTTTGGCTGTCTGTGGGTTAGTTAAGTTTCCTTTACCTACCTCCTTTCCCTCTTTTTCCCTCTTTACCCTTTCCTCCCCTATTTGTCTTGATATGTTGGGAAGGCCACTTCTGGGGCGAATGGGTGAGGAGGAGCAAGGGGCATTTGTGTGGCTGGTGTGACACTTCCTCCCCCTGATGTTGAAGGCTGGGGGCGGGTGATACACAAGTATCACATGGAGGCAAGGAGGCTCAGGTGGGCAAAGGTGCTGTTCCACCTAAGAAGAATCTTCAACAGCCAGCGCAATGACCACCAGTTGAAGCATCGCTGGGCTGACCTGGTGCCCCAAGAGCAAGACCTGCTGGACCACCTGGGTGTGGTGATTTGTGGCCCTGTTGGTGAGTACAAATTTGACTAACGTGTACAGTATAATGCTCTGGAGTTACAGTAGCAGATTTTGTGACATGCTGCATGTAATGTTTGTGGACATGTGGAATGCAAGTTGAACAAACTGTGGCCCTGATTTATATAAATTTTGCAACGCATTACCTTCATTTGTTGACGCAAAAGCTGCGCAAACTTACAAAAGACAAATTTATATTGTAAATTAGTGCCGCTTTGGCATCAATAGATGATGGTAATGCAGCACAAACAAAATTATGAATCAGGGCCTGTGAGTGTACCAGGAATGGGATGTATTTCACATGCTAATACAAGGAACCAATGTAGTCACCAGTGTTTTTAAACCATGTCTGAACAGTATTCATGACCATACGTACAAAGGTCTTCCTAACCTCTGCTAATATCTTAGGCCGATATTTATATTTTGTTTGTGCTGCATTTGCATTATTTCTGTATACAAAATTATAGTACACTTGCGACAATCACATTTATTTTGCTAATTTCCATAGGTGTAGCGTAAACAAATGACGCAAATACAACACAAAAAAATACACATCTGGCCCTAAGTTCATTGTTTCTGTGTGTTTAAGCCTGGACAGAAAATCTTTCACATGGCCAACCCCAATTCTGCCAGGATGCTACCAGATTTCAGTAGCACAAAACAGGTTCATCTTGTGGCTTTTCAGAGTAGGCGTTGAAATCCTATCATTGAGTAGCAGCGCCCAACAACATTTTTGGCTTGGGCGCAATTGCTGATGCTGAGCCAGTGCGGTTACCATTTGTGTCACTTTATAGCCAAACAATTTTGTAAAATGAATGGCTCATCATGGGATGCCTGCTCTTTGTGAATGCATGGTCACAAACTATTTATTAGCATGATGTTGTGCAAGGGACCACTGACTGCTTCCAATTTACCATTTAAGTGATGAAATATGTTATTATTTTACTTTTGGTACACCCCTGCTGACATAGTGCAGCATATGTACAATTATGAACTTCTCAGTATGAAGGCTATCACAGACATGGTGGCATGCTAAGATCAGCAGGCCAGCATTCCTGTGAGTGCCGCCATTCCCAAGGTGCATTCAAATAGAGACCTACCTCATCATGATTGCAGAAGTAGGACATTTGCTAACTCATGTTTTAATTAGCTGACAGTGTCAGTTCGGTTGTACTACCACTGATCACCCAACTTGGCAAATTTAAGGTAATGAATCTGGCAAAGTGTGATTTACAATACCTGATATAGGTACACAGGGCCCAGAGTAACACATTTTGGCCCATATTTATACCTTTTTAGACCCGCATTTGCACCGCTTTTTTGAGGTTAAAAGCGGCGCAAACTTACAAAATACAATTGTATTTTCTAAGTTTGCGCCACCTTTGTGTCAAAAAATGATGCAAATGTGGCACTAAAAAAGTATAAATATGGACCTTCATGTGCAATAACTATACCTGTGCCCATGCATTCTGTCACAGATGATCAAATTAGACACTGTCAGCATACATCTTTTTATTGTTGAGAATCAGATAAGTGGCCAATCCATGTTTAGCGTAACATAGTCATCAAGTAACACACAGGATCCCTGTCATCATGTTGTCATAGAAGGCAGATATGGCTCTGGGTACACTGCCAATGTGGCATATGTAACCTACATACAACACTGGCACACATATAATGGACCATTGAAAGCACAATAATTCCTGAACGCAAATCAACCCACATGAGCATCACACAGTTACTCATTGTCCCTTGATGCACAAGCCACAATACCTGAGTCACTGGTATTGCAGTGCACCAGGAATGTGGCATTGCATGTGTCTCACAATTACAAATGATGAAATGGAGTACCCTCCGGGATTAATTAAGCACAAAATTGAGTATTCATGTTTGGCACCACATGATTGTTAGGGCCAATGCATGTGTGCATATGTGTGTCTATCACTCACTGGAGTGACAGTGTCAATGCATGTTTGCATTAGTATGTCTGTTGGGGTGTCTACATGCCTGATGCGCAGGTCTATCATATAAAATGTCACACACAGTGATTTGTTGTTCCAAGTTTTGTACAGTGAGCAGACATTGAGCACATATCACCCTTCCATGTTTTACAGGTGGACCAGCCCCCTACACAATTGGTGAAGTGGCTCGATTTGCAGACCCAGACGTATCCAGTAAGTGTTAATATGTTTGTCCTGTGTTTGCAGCTGTTGTGTGATTGACTCCTGTGTGTTGGACTCATTGCAAGGTATGATGTCCTGGCACGTGATCTGATATGTGACTTGACTGGAGGTTGACATTTTGTTCCATGGTAGAGTTAGTCATTCGGTGGCAGAGAGTCATATATTGGGAGTCAAGTGCTGCGCAATAGGCATGGGCAGGTGAACAAGGTGATTTGTTGCTACATGTATGCCAATCATTAATTTGGAGGTGGCCAGGGTCATAATTTGGTCAGCAAGTCATACCCTAATTCACACAGACCAGTGATGCATAATTTTTACACACAGACTTGCACATCCCTGTTAAGTAATGAACATGTAGGACTGTATGGGTGACTTTCCCGCAGCATCTAGCTCCACATGTTGAACTCCATTTACGTGGCACTTGAGTGAAATGTCATAGGCGTGCATTCGGGTCAAGGCCAGATGGGTGCTTCCATCACTGTGCTTGATTTTGGAAAGGTGTCAGTGAGATCCAATGATGTTGACAATTGTCCGCAATTGGAAAAATAAATGTAGATGTGATTGCCCAATGGTTGACTCAGTCCTAGTTGGCAGACCTCCTTACCTGTGGTGGACTGACTAAACCCATGTACAGCTGTCCAAAGCTTCGTGGTTGTCCTTGATGTTTGAAAGTATGTGTTGCATGTCCATCCCCCCCGAGGCACAGGGTTAGGGCTAGAAAATATGTGTACCTAGGTGTGATGATCACAGTGTAGATGACAGACATGGAATTCAAGCATTCATGTGTTCCAAACTACACTGCCCCCTCATGATTACCAACTGCATACTGTCCTGGTAGTTCCATATACAAATCACAGGTCTTGTGTGCCTTGATTTTGATCCTGAAGATAGTTATTGGTCGGCCTGGCACATGTTGAGTACTTGCAGCATTTGTTATGTGATTAATAGCAGTACAAATATGCACAGATCATTTAATTAAGTACACACCTTATTGTGCATTGCTGTGGGTTACATAGTTGATGGGTAGGCTGCATTGGCATGTCATTCCTCAGGGCTATTCTATCATCCATCTGTACTGTGATTTGTACTGTACTGTATGTGCTATTTTTGATGAAGTGTTAGAATATAATCTGTAGAGGTATCACACAATGATGTCACTGATGTGTGGCTGTCTCTATTTTTACAGCTGCCAACATGAATGCCCAGGAGATGCAGGAATTTCAGAGGTGGGCGGTGCGGTATCGCCACATACTCAATGTGGAGTCTGGGTTCCGCAATATGGCACAGAGATATCACCATGAGAGAGCCACAGGGGTATGGAGGGCATTTGCCCAAGGGGGGCCAGTATTGTCCACAACTGCCACCACCACCGGAGCTCAGACCACAGTGGCCCCAGGGATGACAGCCACTCCAGCAGGTCCCTCGACCTCATCAGCCCAGTGCCCACAAGCAGCACCTCCTGTATCTCCCCCTCCAACCACGGCACCAGCACCAGCTTCTACAAGTGGTACCCAGACAACCCCAGGTGCTGTAGTGGACATTACTGAATTCCAGACACTAAAACGTAACATGCAACGTATGTTGCGCCGGATCGATAGGCTGCAGCAGGAGGTGGCCTGCAATAGCAGGAGACTGCGGTGTATTAAGAAGATCCTGCGGAGGGCCAATTTGTAACTTTTGAATCCTCACCCATGATTCCCTCCCCTCCCTCCTCTATCCTCTTTCTTTTCTTTAGTGGGTTTAAGGGGCTTAAGGGGTCATTCTAACTCTGGCGGGCGGCAGAGGCCGCCCGCCAGAGTTCCCCCGACAGAACACCGCTCCGCGTTCTAAAGACCGCTGCGGTGATTCTGTGTTTCCCGCTGGGCTGGCTGGCGGGCGACCGCCAGAAGGCCGCCCGCCAGCCCAGCGGGAAACCCCTTCCCACGAGGAAGCCGGCTCCGAATGGAGCCGGCGGAGTGGGAAGGTGCGACGGGTGCAGTTGCACCCGTCGTGAATTTCAGTGTCTGCTAGGCAGACACTGAAATTCTTTGTGGGGCCCTCTTACGGGGGCCCCTGCAGTGCCCATGCCATTGGCATGGGCACTGCAGGGGCCCCCAGGGGCCCCACAACACCCCATACCGCCATCCTGTTCCTGGCGGGCGAACCGCCAGGAACAGGATGGCGGTATGGGGTGTCAGAATCCCCATGGCGGCGCAGCAAGCTGCGCCGCCATGGAGGATTCCATAGGGCAGCGGAAAACCGGCGGGAGACCGCCGGTTTTCCTGTTCTGAACGCGGCCAAACCGCCGCGGTCAGAATGCCCTGCGGGGCACCGCCAGCCTGTTGGCGGTGCTCCCGCCGACCCTGGTGTTAGGTTAGAGTAGGCTGTTAGTTTAGTTAGTATAAGTGGGTTCGGGGTGTTATATTATTACATGTTTTTTTGTGGGTGGGTGGGTGAGGAATGATATTTGGGTTTATGTGTATAAAAAAATACAAAAAAAATGTCTAAAATAAAAATACAAACAAATGTATATTTGTTTAGGATAAGTTAGTATGTGTTGAGGTTAGTATACGTTGTCCTACACGTGTTCTGTCATAAAAGGGGGTGGGGGGTTGATGTTTAGAGTGTTTAGTTAAATGTGGTAAGTAAGTTTAGCTTAGGGTAGTTAGGGCCAGTTGTGGGTAATGTATAGTTAGGATAGGTTAGATTAGTTAAGGTGTTTCCCCTAGTTTAAGTTTCCTTTACTACTGGTGCAATAAAGTTTTAGGTACTCCTTTACAGTATGTGTCATATGCTTGGGGATCAGGGCCTTTGCATGGGTGTACAGTGCCAATTTAGTATTTGCATTTGTGTTCCATCCTGCATCCAAATCCCATTCTTGACATGGTTATTCCCACTTCCAAATGGGCAGTCACATTGGCAGCTACAACAAAGCTACTTCTCTATGCATCTGCCATCCATTGCACCCACCACTCAAGGTAACTATGGTTCCAAATATGTTGTAAAGATTGGTGTGTTTTTAAATCTGTCGTTTGAGTCTGGTGTTTGAATCTTGGGCACTGTGGGACGTCTGTCTGCAACCTTATGTTCATGTAAATCCTGATAAGCTGAGTGATGCTATAATCTTATTTAGTTCGGTATACAAAACTCGCACTTATCATTTATTACATTGTGCTCTCAGGTTACATCATTGTCCATACACTCTTACACATCCATTCCTGCTGTATGGTGTGTGTTTGTGATTAAAGTTTATAGTCAGATGTCACATACATAATGATTGTCTTGAAGGGAATGTCGGCCACATTGAGTTTCATCTTGTACATACTTTGGAGCTGACATACACAGCATTATACTGTTTGTGATCTTTTAACTTCAGAAATAAGCCTAAGGAAGCACAGATGATGATAAAATCCAGACATAGCTATCAGCCCACATTCTTTCTACACAGTTGTATTGACATTCTGTGGCCATTGACATGTTACATACATCACAAATCTCCTACACAGTTGATGTGTCACATTACACAGAGACAAAGTGGTTGTGTGAGTGCTATTTATTTTGAAGTGCTGTAGTGCAATTTTACATAGTCCAGGGTTGTAAGTCCATTAGTGTGATGCCTTCTATTGTGATGCAACACAAGTGCAATGATGACGGACATGTCATTGGACATGCTGTGGTGGAGTGTCATTCAGTGCAGAGGAACATGAATTGCCAATGAGGTAGTGTGAGACAATTGCAGTGCATAGTGGTAAGGTAAATAAATGTGCTGGTGAACAGTGCATGTTACCAACTGCAGCAAAACTGGCATGTTAACAAGCACAGGACATAGGAAATCAGTGTCCATGTGGCATGGACTTGTGCTACCGGGTACTCCTACGGGTGAATGTGATCTGTTCCATGTCTTCATCTTCTGATGTGTGTGTCGTCTCCTCTGACCTTGGTGGTGGTGGGTTTGAATGGGGAACACACACTTCAGTGTTTGAAGACGTGGAGTCAGAATTCCCAGTAGCTGCCAACTGTGAGGCTACTAAGGGAATAACGGCAGCAAGGAGAAGCTGCTGGTTCTTGAGTATAGCAGCTACATCACTGTGATAGGCAGCCAGGTCAGCCCTGAGGGGGTCATGATTGCATTTGTGCATGTAGTGAAAGGTTTGGGATGCCAGGTGTTGTGGCAACTCCCTAACTGCTGTGGTGAAATCCCTCAAACATTGTTGTAGTCCATGCAGTAGGGATTGTAGTGCTTGCATGGCTGCTGACTGTTCTGCAGATGACATCATGCACATGCGCATCCCCTTAAGGATGGCTGTCATATTTTGCATCCCCACCTGCACCTCCTTGGCCAGCTCCTGCTGTACTCCCACTACTGTCCTCTCAAAGGTGGTACCAGTGTCATCAGAGTCCTCAGCTGGGTTGGAGCTGGCAGGTCATACTATTGGGGTGGTGGGTGGGTCCTCTGTGATGGCTGCTGCATCTGTGCTCCTCCTTGTGACTGAAGGTGGGGTCTGGAGGGTTTCAAGGACATCTTGGAGGGTTTGCTGGCTAATGGTTGTCAGCTTGTCATCCATGTCATCAGAGAAGTCCAGGATAGGCCTATCCACAAGAGAGCCATCGTCCTCTGCAATGAGATATTGTAAAATTAGTGTGTCTGTGTTGTGGCAGTTGTAATGTGACGTCACTGACTTCCTATTAGTGAGACATTGTAATCTTGGTACCTGTTCATTGTTCCTGTCATTAATATTAGCATTCTCACAGGCCTATGCCCCACCTGCATGTCACATGTAGAGTGTGCAGTTTGGGGAATTGTCTGCGTCACATCCTCTAGGTGTATGTTCTGTCCAAATTGTGTGTTGCCACCTTCTTGTCCTACTCAACCCTCCCTCTACTTCCATTAGCACGGAGAGGCCTTGGAATGGCTGTGGGTGTTCTGATGCCACTTGCACCACACTTAACAGTATGGGACTGACCCAGTCTCTGATATTTCACATACACCTATAAGTTGCTGAGACCAAGCACATACTATGTATAGCATTGGCATGGCACGATACAGGTGTCAGCATTGGTAGTGTGTCATGTTGATGTTTGCAAATGTGTGCTACATTGGATTGCACTGATGGGCCTGGCAGTGTTCCATTTCCTCTTATGACTGTGCGGGTGTGTTTAACTAGCTAGACACATATGTCTTTGTCTCAATGCTGTTGTCTTAGCAGTATGACAGTTGGGACGTTGCAAGGTGGCATTGCAGATATTGTAACACAGGCACAGGGTGCACCCTGGAATGGGCAGCATGGGTATGACATTACTGCTGTGTACTTCATAATGTAAGTAACAATACCTGATGTTTATTGCGCCTATAGACATGAGCATTTGACAGGATTTACACTTTGTCAGGAATTAAAGGGGATTGATAAAGATGTCATCCTGAACCCTCTATTTTGGGTGTGTTTGATTCATGGGCACCTAACTGCCATTTGCTACTTGACCAGCACACACAGCACAGGTGGTAGTGGAAAGTGTTGTCACTGGTACATGCCGCTTGCGGATATGGCCTGAGACAGGAAATTGAGCCCTAGTTCATGTTGTGATAATACCAGCTGTCCGATGACAGCAGGCAAGTTTTACGTTCTACCCTACCCTCCTGGATTGGCTTGGCCTTTCCAACAGCCTTCGCATGGCAGAGTACCCCCATGCAAAGGTTGTTGGTATAGTGTTGTGCTGTGCCCCTGGTTTCCCCTGCACAGCCCATGCACCCGTGCCGTGCCCTGCCCCTTTCCTCTTTCCCCTGCCTGATTTCCATGGCTGACATGCATTGTGTAGTAGGAATGTACCTCCCCCTGCTTGCAGTTAACATTTGGGCATTTTGGTCCCCCATGCAATTTACCATGCATCTGTGTTGTTTCCTGGTAGTCTGCGCTGTCCTGTCCTTGAATTCCTGTGACAATCTCTTCTGGGATGATGGCTACCACCATCTCTTCCATCTGGTCCAGGGCCTCCTGCGGTGCTGGACTCCCACCTCCAGCCTGCAGTGCTGCCTTCCTGTTCCTTGCCATTTTTTCCTTGGTCCTGCGCTTGCAGTCATGCCAGCGTTTCTTGCACTCAGTGACTGTTATCCAAACCTATGCCACACTGTTTATCTTGTCCACAATTTGTTGCCAAATTGTCTCTCTCCTCCCAATTGGCAATTTTGAGGTGACAAAAAGTTGATGCTGGTGTTCCGTCACCTCTTTCACCAGTATTTGCTGCTCCTCTGCACCAAAACAACACTTCCTTTTCTTCTTCTCCCTCTCCTGGGTTTGTCTGGGTCCTCCTGGCTGATTCCTGGTCGACTGGGGCCTCCCTGGGGTCTCTACTGGCTTCTGGAATCCATTTTGGGGCTCCTTTGTACTGTTTGCTGCGTTTGTGCCGCTTTTTGACGCTATTGCGGGGAAAAATGGTGCGTATCTGGTTTGCAATGTCGTAAACCAGATTAGAGTCATTTCCTCCATGTGAACGTGGTTTTGCTTTACGATGTGGCGCAATGGTTAGAGTAAAAAGAATGACTCTAACCCGTGGTTTGCGCCACGGAGCGTCAAAGTATAAATTTGACGCCCGGGTGGTGCAAAGAAATGGCGTTAGCCAGCGTTAAACATTTTGACGCAAAACTGCGTTGGCGCAGTTTTGCATCAAAAAGTAGAATTATGGCCCTAAGAGATTCCTTTACACCATTTTTATCAGCATTTTGTAATGCCTTCTAAGTGCAGGTGTTAAAAAGAGACTCTCATTGAGTACAATGCGCCTCTGGGTGCTTTGCATGTTTAGCGTCATCATTTTTTATGCTAATCCTACAAAGTGCTGTAAAATAAAATGAAGATGCTAGTCACCCTAACTGCTGCCATGGTGCGCCGTATTTTAAATACAGCGCTACCATAGCGGCATTAGGGGGACACTAAGGGGGGGCTAGAAAAGTGGTGCTGCACTAAGTGCAGCATCACTCTTCATAAATCTGCCCCTAACTCCAGACATCGCTACCGCCATCCCCGAAGGCTACAAGATCTCCAGAAAAGACCGCACCAACCAAGTAGGAGGAGGTGTCGCCATCATCTTCAAAGACTCCATCAGCGTCACCACCTCCACCGAAGACCCCCCCCTCGCCGCTGAACACCTGCATTTTCAGATTCGCACCGACCCAAGGACCACCCTCAGAGGATCCCTCGTCTACCGTCCTCCCGGACCTCGCGCCTCTTTCAGCGACGCCATCGCCGACTTCATCTCCCCGCACGCCCTCGCCTCACCGGACTACATCCTCCTAGGCGACCTCAACTTCCATCTGGAACAAAACAACGACCCCAACACCACCACCCTGCTCGACAACCTCGCCAACCTCGGCCTCAAACAACTGGTGAACACCGCCACCCACATCGCCGGACACACGCTCGACCCTATCTTCTCCGCCAGCAAACACGTCTTCTTCAGCCACACCTCTGCCCTACACTGGACCGACCACAGCTGCGTCCACTTCACATTCCGACGCAAGACCTCCCACCTCCGCACTCAACCCATCCCTCGTCGACAGTGGAACAAGATCCCTGAAGAGCAACTCTTCTCCGCTCTCGCCGCCAACCAACCCACCCTCACCACCGACCCCAACGACGCAGCTCTCAACCTCACAAACTGGATCTCCAACTGCGCTGACAACCTTGCTCCCCTCAAACGCACGCATCGACAGACCAACACCAAAAAACCTCTCTGGTTCTCTGACACCCTCAAAGAATCAAAGAAAACTTGTCGTGCCCTTGAGAAGGCCTGGCGCAAGGACCACACCGCTGACAACATGACCGCCCTCAAGAACGCTACACGCGAACACCACCACCTGATCCGCACTGCCAAAAGGAACTTTTTCACCGACAGACTAGACAAAAACAGCCACAACAGCAGAGAACTCTTCAGCATCGTCAAAGAGTTCTCCAACCCCAGCGCCAGCGCCAACGCCGTCACGCCCTCACAGGATTTGTGCGAATCCCTCGCCACTTTCTTCCATCGCAAGATCAGTGACCTCCACGACAGCTTCGGACACCAGACCCAACCATACACCACTGAACCCGCTTCCCCGGACATCACCCTCAACAACTGGACCCACATCAACACGGAAGAAACCAAATCCATCATGAACTCTATCCACTCCGGCGCCCCTTCGGACCCCTGCCCGCACTTCATCTTTAACAAAGCCGACGACATCATCGCCCCGCACCTCCAGACCGTCATCAACTCTTCTTTTTCTTCTGCTACCTTCCCCGAATGCTGGAAGCACGCTGAAGTCAACGCCCTACTAAAGAAACCTACGGCTGACCCAAGCGACCTGAAAAACTTCCGCCCCATCTCTCTTCTACCTTTCCCAGCCAAGGTAATAGAAAAGACCGTCAACAAACAGCTGACCACCTTCCTGGAAGACAACAACCTGCTCGACCCTTCACAAACCGGATTCCGAACCAACCACAGCACGGAAACCGCCCTCATCTCAGTCACAGACGACATCAGAACCCTGATGGACAACGGTGAAACAGTCGCCCTCATTCTCCTCGACCTCTCGGCTGCCTTTGACACCGTCTGTCACCGCACCCTAATCACCCGCCTACGCTCCACCGGGATCCAAGGCCAGGCCCTGGACTGGATCGCCTCCTTCCTCGCTAACCGCTCCCAAAGAGTTTACCTCCCTCCGTTTCGCTCAGAACCCACCAAGATCATCTGCGGCGTACCTCAAGGCTCATCGCTCAGCCCGACACTCTTCAATGTCTACATGAGCCCCCTCGCCGACATCGTACGCAAGCACGACATCATCATCACCTCCTACGCCGACGACACCCAACTTGTACTCTCCCTCACCAAGGACCCCGCCAGCGCCAAGACCAACCTACAAGAGGGTATGAAGGACGTCGCAGATTGGATGAGGCTCAGCCGCCTAAAGCTGAACTCTGAAAAAACGGAAGTCCTCATCCTCGGCAACACCCCGTCCGCCTGGGACGACTCCTGGTGGCCCACGGCCCTCGGCTCCGCACCGACCCCCGCAGACCACGCCCGCAACCTCGGCTTCATCTTGGACCCTCTTCTCACCATGACCAAGCAAGTCAACGCCGTGTCCTCCGCCTGCTTCCTCACTCTCCGCATGCTCCGCAAGATCTTCCGCTGGATCCCCGCCGACACCAGAAAAACCGTGACCCACGCCCTTGTCACGAGTCGCCTGGACTACGGCAACACCCTCTACGCCGGGACCACCGCCAAACTCCAAAACCGCCTGCAACGCATCCAAAACGCCTCGGCCCGCCTCATCCTCGACGTACCCCGCAACAGCCACATCTCCGCACACCTGAGACACCTGCATTGGCTCCCAGTCAGCAAAAGGATCACCTTCCGTCTTCTCACCCACGCACACAAAGCCCTCCACAACAAGGGACCGGAATACCTCAACAGACGCCTCAGCTTCTACGTCCCCACCCGCCCCCTCCGCTCCGCTGGCCTCGCACTTGCTGCCGTCCCTCGCACCCGCCGCTCCACGGCGGGTGGGAGATCTTTCTCCTTCCTGGCGGCCAAGACCTGGAACTCCCTCCCCACCAGCCTCAGGACCACCCAGGACCACTCCGCTTTCCGGAGACTCCTAAAGACTTGGCTGTTCGAGCAGCGATAACCCCTCCTTTCCCCCCTAGCGCCTTGAGACCCGCACGGGTGAGTAGCGCGCTTTATAAATGTTAATGATTTGATTTGATTTGAACTCTCTCCGCTTGGAAAAGTAGCAGGTGTTCCCAACCTTGTCCTATCATTTCGGCAGAAGCTTCAGACTACATCAATAAATCCAGGGTTCTAGGCACTACCAAGGCTTACAAATCAGCCTGTTCTTTCTGGACAAGGTGGTGTGTGGGAAAATCTTATCAATCCCCTTTCAGTAGATACAACTTACATGGTAAGGCCCATATTTCCTGAATATGGACACACAGGACCTCTTATACCCAGAGTGGTATCCCACTATGGGTATACCACCCAGTCTACTCATAGTGAGGACATCTTCATCTTTAACAATGCCATCAAAAGACTCGGAAAGTGTATGAAGTAAAAAATAGTGCAACTTTGGATATTACTTTGTCAGCCAAAGATACACATTTGCCAAAAATGCACACATCACAGATGCCTTTGCCCTTTTTGGGTGCATCAGTAGGCTACAAACAGGGGTGTAGCTTGGTCAATAAGACTTGGAGGGGGGGGCGGTTCAAATTTTCCAACAACATTTCCAGATCATGCGAAAATACATCACACAACAAGTAGGGCACTTGAGATAGCCTTAGGGGGCAATGGAAAGGGAGAGGAAGACGGATTGATGAGGGCACTAAGTGAGAGAAAACACAATGGCCCTCATAATAACACTGGTGGTAAAAAACGCCTACCGCCACTGCAATGGCCGTCAAAAGACCATCGCCGTGGCTACCAGCCGACCACCAAACTATGACCGTAGCCGGAATTCCGCCAGAAGGATGGCGGAATTCTGGCTCCGGCCATGCCGGCAGATGGGGGCAAGGTTGCGGTGACACATGATACGGCCAGGCGGTGTTCTGCAGGCAGACACTGCTGCTGGCAGCAGCGCCCCGTCCTGTCACCTGCTGGAGGCCCCCTCAAAAAAGGTACGTCTGGTGCTCTTACAGGAGAGAGGAGTGGGGGGTGATGTGTGTGTGTGGGGGTGTGTGTGTATGTCTGTGCATGCGTGAATGTGGATTTGTGTTACATTTTGTGTGTGTGCATGTATGGATGTGTGAGTGCATGTATGTTGTGTTGTGTGTATGCGTGTGCCTGTATGTATGTAAGTGTGTGTGGATGTGTGTGTGAATGGATGTCTACACGCGTGCTTGGATGTGTGAATGAGTGTGTGAATGGGTGAGTGTGTGAATGAAGGTGCATGAATGAAGGGGGTCTGGAGAGAGGGAGTTGGGGGGGTCAAGTGAGGGTTGGGGAGGGGGCGGGGAAGACCCCTATCAGTGACAGGGAAGGGATTCCCTGTCACTGATAGTGCCTACCGCCATGCTTTTCGTGGCTGTAAGGGAGCCACGAAAACCATTGTGGTAGAAGGGGTCATAGTCCCGCAGGTGGGCTAGTGACGGCCGCCGGGCTGGAGATTGAAGTCTCCAGCCCAGCGGTCGTTACCGCCGTGCCGGACGGTGTGGTACATTGGGGGTCATTATGATCCCTGCGGATGGCTGTAAAATGGAGAAAAGTACTGCCAACAGGTTGGCGGTACTTTTCCCCACATTATGACATTGGCGCTTTGCCTCAAGCCAAACCACCAACCGTCCGCCATGGCTGTAACAGCCACCTGGCTGGAGACTGCAGTCTGCAGCCCTGCGGCCGTCACTGGCCCACCTGCGGGATTATGACCCCGCCTACCGCCATGGTTTTCATGGCTCCCTTACCACCACAAAAACCATGGCGGTAGGCACAATCAGTGACAGGGAATCCCTTACCTGTCACTGATAGGGGTCTTCTCCACCCCCCTCCACCAACCCTGCTTTGTCCCCACCCCCCTCCCTCTCCAGATCCCCCTTCATTCATGCCCTTTCATTCACACACACACACACATGCATTCACACACTCATTCACACATCTAAGCACGCATGCAGACATCCATTCACACACACTTACATAGATACAGGCACACACATACACACAACACAACATACATGCACTCACACATCCATACATGCACACACACAAAACACAACACAAACCCGCCTTCACGCATGCACGGAACTATACACACACACCCCCGCACACAAACAATACCCCCCTCCCTGTTGGAGCACCTGACTTACCTTTCGTAAGCAGGTCCTCCCGAAGGAGACAAGGCACTGCTGCCAGCAGCCGCATCTGCCAGCAGAACACTGCCAGGTCATTTCATGTGTCATGATACGGTCGGCGGTGGTCTACT
Source organism: Pleurodeles waltl (assembly GCF_031143425.1). Lineage (NCBI taxonomy): Eukaryota > Metazoa > Chordata > Amphibia > Caudata > Salamandridae > Pleurodeles > Pleurodeles waltl. The sequence continues at coordinate 749,432,807 of NC_090440.1, read as the reverse complement.
GGCGTGGCGCTGCTGCTGGCAGCAGCGCCACCTTACCGCCATCCGCTGGCATGGCCGCAGCTAAAAATTCCGCCATCCTTCTGGTGGAATTCCGGCTAAGGTCATAATTTGGCAGTTGGCCAGTAGCAGTGGCAACGGTCTTCTGGCGGCCGTTGCCATGGTGGTAGACGGATTTTACCACCAGTGTTATAATGAGGGCCATTGGCGGTTTAGCTTCAGCCAAACCGTCAATGTCATAATATAGGGAAAAGTACCGCCAATCTGTTGGCAGTACTTTTCTCCATTTTACCGCCGTCCGCCAGGGTCATAATGACCCCCAATATTTTGTAAAATAACTAACATCTTTGAAGACTTTCAAAACAGAGAGAGGGAGAGTGTGTATGTATGTTTTGTCTGTGTGCATGCAAAGCTTCCTGACGAATTCTGACAGAGACTCCATCATACCTAACTGAAAGCAGCTGTACCCAACTATTTACCAAAACATATTCATTGGGGTGTGTAACACCCAAATCGACCCCCGAAGCTATGTCGCTGGCTATAGATAATACCAGTGCTAGACCACAGTTCCCCCTAGCATTCGCTGAGTAGTAAAATAGAATAATTAGGGGGTGTAGAGCAGTGGTGGCTGCCAATGAAAGGGGGTGGTGGGGCGTGGGTTTTAAAAAATAAAATAAAATAAATAAAAAAAACACTTACCTGCTCCTTGAAGACGTGTTTGTCTCTCCTCCATCCTCGTCCTCTTCCCAGCAGCACACAGGTTCCCAACCAATCATGACGCGGCTGTCACCACCACCACCATGACAGCAGCGTCATGATTGGTGTGAGCTGCCTGGTTCGATGCTCCCCCAGGGAGTGAAGGCCTGTGCACTCTCTTCTCCCAGCTGTGCAATACAGCCGTGTGGAGAAATGCAAAGTGCGCATGTCTGTTTGGTCGGCCCAATACGGCCGGCCAAAGAGACATGCACACTTATGGTGCACATACCTCTCCTCTCCCCTCCAGCTCAGCCCCGCCCCACCCTAACCTGCCTCACAGGAAAAATTAAATGATAGTAACATAGCGTTATTATCATTTTTTTTCCTTGTATTGAATGCAGTGTGGCAACGCTCCTCCGAGTAGGAGCCGCCCCTGACGTATAGCCCCTGAGGAAGTTGGACCCCGGTGATAATGCAGCCATATTACTTAGCGAGAGACAGATCAAAGAGTAAGTAAAGTGGTACCCCACAGGACCACTAGATGGCAATGGGAAGCAAGCAATAGTTTCACAGATGTACTATGTGTTAGTTACGTTTTCCGTGTATTAATGAGTAATAGTTGAGTTTTACTTTCAAACATAAAATAGTCTCCCTTTTTTATTTCAAAGCTGCGTGGCATTATGACATTCCATTATCCATGCATGATTCTGCCACAAGAACCATTTTATCTATTGAGCAGTCTGAACTGAAAATACAAGCAAATCGCAGGTAGTCGTAATCAATCAAAAGTATTCATCATAGATCGTGCGGATAAGCACGTTTTTTTATTGTACCACTTTTTCTGTTTTAAGAGGATCATGTTTTCGATCTTCTTCTAGAGACAGATAGTAAAAGCATGTGGGGCCTTATAGGATCGATCGAAGGATTTTCATTTTTAAATAGTTTTTCTGCTCCGCCCGTTCAAAGATATAGCTTCAGGTTTTCTTGAGACAGGTCATTTATGTGGCCCACTATCATAGCATCCACGCTCAGTTTGCTCATGCGTGGCATTTCCATATTTGCAGTAACACTATGTAGTAATATTTAATTGCTGTATATGGGACAGGAAACTCTTTCCTGCTGTTCGAACTCTTTCAAAAGTCAGATATGGTTAATGAACACAGGGCTAAGTCTGAGCACCAGTGTTTGCCAACCAGGACTACGGCAGCTCGGACAAATGACGGGTAGCTGGGAGCCTTGTTCAGCAGCCTGGCCCTCAGCACCACAGAGGACGATGAGGAGCACAGGGGGTAGCCGAGAGCATCCTTGTTCAGCAGTCTGGCCCTCAGCACCACAGAGGACGGTGAAGAGCACAGGGGGTAGCCGAGAGCATCCTTGTTCAGCAGTCTGGCCCTCAGCACCACAGAGGACGGTGAAGAGCACAGGGGGTAGCCGAGAGCATCCTTGTTCAGCAGCCTGGCCCTTAGCACCACAGAGGACGGTGAGGAGTATAGGGCTTAGCCGACAGCAGCAGTGTCCGGCAGTCTGGCCCTCGGCACCACGGGCAGTGGATTGTAAAAAGCACAGGTGGGGCCGAGAGCAGCAGTGTTCAGCACCATGGACAGTGAGACGATAACCTGGCAATGGCACTCCGTCATTGGGATTTTTTTTGTCATTTGCATATTATCCCTATTTGAAATAAAATCCACCAGTATACTTTCCTATGGACTTAACGCTTCCTCTAGAAATCAGTGGTTTCTTCTTTGGCACCCACAACTGTTTTTTTTTTTTTTTTTTTGCAATTGTAGAGAATGACTGCTGTCCCCATGAGGGCGTGCTTGTGCTGAGTTCCAACAAGGATGTCACAGATATTAGCAGTTTTGGAAGAGGCAAGTTTTTATAAATGAATTAAAAGCAGAGAGGTCCTTATTTGGTGCAGGTTTTTTGGAAGTTGATTCCAGCCTTTGGCAGCTGAGAAAGAGAAGGATCTCCATCAGAAGAATTGGCAGTATATGCGGAAGACTGAGGCTTGCAGGGGATCAGCAGAGTCTAGCTGGCAGATTGGCTGATAGAAGTTCAGTTTGCAACTGAGGTGGGCAGGCCCAATTTTGTGGAGTTCCTTATAGGCAAAATATAGAATATTGAAATGAATGCGTATGTTCATAGGAATACAATTCAGGTTCTTTAAGTGATGGGAAATGACAGGGAAGGCAAATTAAGGATATTTGAGGCGGGATTTTGAGTGACCTGAAGACAGTGCAGTAGTGAATCGGAGATGCCAGAGTAGATGGCGTTTCCATAATCTCACCAGGAAATGATAACTGCTCTTATAATGGTTTTTCAGGACGACTGAGGAAAAGGCAAACATTTTGTGCAGTATTCTTAAAATCACAAAGCAACTTGAAGTGACCTGGTTTGCCTCTTTTGTCGTACTCAGGTTATGCTCAAGCAAGCCACATCAGTCCCTTACTGATTTAGTGGAAGAAAGTTTTGGCCTAAAGGTGTCGGGCAATCACCGCAAGGACCAAAGGCTGTCTACTTTGCCGACTAAGAAGATTTCTATATTGTCTACAGCGAGCTGTGGACAATTTGCTTATATACAAGCTGCACTGGATGTCATGCTAAAGCAAAATCTAGTCTGTGTGTGGGGAATATTATTACAGATGAGTTTCACCTGCGTATAATACTATGTCACAACCAAAAGATCTGACCAGATTAGCTAATGAAAAATGTAAACAATGACTGCTGACCCTTGTGGGTCCCCCCATGCGATAGTGGTAGAATAGCTGAAAGGGTGAGGCCTGATTGGCAGCTCTGCGCTTTACAAATCTGATTGATTGACTGATGAGAGTACTTTGGTTCTATAAAAAAAAAAAACAGGGAAGCAACTTAAAGGTTTGAAGGCAGAAACCCAAGTTGAGAAGCTGTTTGAGTAGTAGAGACTGAGACACGGTGTCAAACACCACACACAAGTCATGTAGTATCAGAAAGGCAGATTGCCACCAAGATTCAAAATTCGACGAAGATTGTCATTAGCAGCGATCAGACTTGGGCATCTGCTGTGTGCAGCTCGGAAACCAGACTGGGAGGAGTGTAAGAGAGTAATGATTTAGATATAAGTGAGCGGCTTATCACCTTATAATTGAGCTTAGTAGGTAGAAGGAGGAATGAAATAAGCCTACAGGGTTCGCCAAAGTCGTGTGCATGTTTATACTTTTTTGGAAGGGTTTCACTAATGATAGACCAGCTGCAGAGATCAGTTAAGTCTGGAACCACATAGTTCTCGCCACCGGCAAGAATATTAAGCGTGCTGGTGATCCAGATTTGATAGGGAGAAGGATTATCAAGATGTCGTCTGAAGTTGTGGTTTTGACATTATCTAGATAGACCCCATTGTTCACAGCTGAATAATAGTTTAATAAGGCATGAGATGCTGTATCTTGTTGGGGGGGCGAACTTGGCTTGTAGGAGGATGGCCCTCTATGTAGTGTGCAAAAACAGGCACACTGTGTAGAGGGTCTGGGCAATCGCATGCTGGTTTACAGAGGTAAACACTAGACCACCTAATGCTCTAATTTTCATGGTACCTTGTTCAAGCAGTTAGGCTAATCTAGGAGAAGTGCAAAGCATTTGTTGCACTCACAGTATCAATAAAGCAAGGCACACACTCAAAAGAATAACTCAAGACCAATTTACAAAAATAGGTCAACATTTTTATGAAATTTTTAAGACAAGATCAAAATCAGGTAAGTACTTTTTAAGTTATGAATTTTATGAGTTTAGAAAATGTCTCAGTTCTGTGTGTAATTACACACCATGGGAATCAATAGAGAAATACTTTAAAAATGCATATAAAATCAGGCAATGCATTTACCAATGTCTCCTTTTCAAGATAGGTCTAGGTCATCAGTGGGCCCTGTGGATCAGCTTGAGAAGTTCGGACGGCTCCTGGTTTTGGAGGGAGTAGCTGCAGAAAGTCATTGGAGCTGGTGCAAGGCCACTGTGGGTGACCACTTGGAAAAGCACTGCACAGGTGGACTTCAAGGTGAGTCCGGTGGGTCCTCTTGGAGTGTCAAGGTCACAAGGGGTGGGGGACCCTTAGAACACAGCTGGATCTTCGGCTCAGGGCACAGGGCGTCTGTGTGCAGAGCAAATCAGTGAGCCAGGAGCAATGCACAAAAGTGCCCTTGGAAATAGATGGTAGGTCGCTTTGAGGGTCGCTTGCAGGTCAGCAGGGGCACTCTGGTAAGGGGTCCTGGTATTTTCTGAAGTCCCTCAGCTGGGGCTTCCTCCTGGTCCTTTTTCAGTCCAAAGTGGACACTCCTTCTGGGTTTCTGACATTAGGTGATCAGTACCTGGGGCTATTGCATGGTTCAGCCACTAGAGGCAGCAGTGCCAACAAACATAGCACACTTGCAGGTTTTGTTTTTGCGGTCCATCAAGTGAAATTTGGTCCGGCTGTGGTGTCTGGTTCCTGGGTCAGCAGCCAGTCAGTGAACTGGACTTCACTGTTTTTTTAGGGGCATATTTCTACTCTGTCTGCGCCGAATATGCATCAAAAACAGTGCACCATATTTATACTATGATGCCGACCCCGTGAATGTCAAAATTCCTCCGTGTGCGTCATTTTCTGGATGCGGTAAACCGCATTGCGTTAATGACATGCAAGGTAGGCGTTCCCGTCCAAAAAATGACTTTAAGGCCTTATTTATGCTCCCACGTCATCTTGATGCTCAGGAGGGGGCGGGCCTTAAAAAACGGCGCATAGCCTGATGTGCGCAGTTTTTTAATGCCTGGGTGAGGGCAGGCGTTAAGGGGCCTGTGGGCTCACTTCCATGGTCTCTGACCATGGAAGCAGTCCAGAGGTGCCCTTCCCTGCCCCTAGGGACAACCCCTGCCACCCTCTCCCACCCCTGGAGGACACATATGGATGGGGGGGACCCATCCCAGGTAAGTAGAGGTAAGTAAAAATCTTTTTTTTTTTAAAGTGGCATAGGGGGGCCTAACCTGGGCCCCCCTACATGCCACTGTGCCCAATGGCCATGTCCAGGGGACCGAAGTCCCCTGGGCATGGCCATTGGGGAAGGGGACATGACTCCTGTCTTTGCAAAGACAGGAGTCATTTAAATGGGGGTTGTGCATTAAAAAATGGCCCAAGTCCAGTTAGAGCCAAGATTTTTTACTCTAACCTGGCTTGCACCATTTTTTGACGCACAACCCCCATTTTTCCCTATGCAGGCGCTGCCTGGTTAGAGTCATTTTTTTTTACTCTGACCAGCCTGCAGCGCCGGCTAACGTCAATCCTTAAATAAGGTGCCCGCCTGGAGCGTAGGAATGGCGTTAGCCGGTGCTGGTTTGTGTCAAAAAGTATAAATTTGGCCCTTGGTCTTTGCTGCAGAAGAGTGATGCCTTCACTTTGGAGGGAGATCTTCGGCAATTTTCTGAAGTGTGGAGGTTCTATGGGGGTTTTTATAGTCTGTACGATGTCTGAACAATCCCTCAGCAGAGATTGTTGAGTCCTGGGTACAGCAGGCAGGGTTTGACACCTTTTTCTGGTGCAACAGGATTTCAGTTCTCGAGCCGTGGGTCTTCTTTGTTGTGAGACTTCTTGGGTCCTTGGAATCTGAATCTCTCTCTGGGGGTGCCCACTAAATATTGTATTTAGGGGAGTTACTAGTAGTGACCAATGGGTCAGCTTCTTTAGGGTGGCTAAACCCACTCAGTGACCACTTCCTGTAGACAAAGGTCACTTCCCTGTCCCTAATAGCCTATTTTCCTACCAGGCAAGATGGAGGAAAATTAAATGGAAGGGTAACCTCGCATGCAACACCTTAGTAGTGGTGCACGCTGGGGCTGACCACTCCTCCTGTCCTTTGTGTGTTTTCCCATGGTTGCTCCCACCAAAAGTGGGGTTTGCAATGGGTTGGCAATCTGCTGCAAGCAGCAGCCTTGGAGGTCAAGTTTCAAAGGAGGTTGGCCCTTTAAAGCTCTCTAGCAGGGCATTCCTGAGGAGGTAGGTGTGACATCTCCACCCAGGAAGGGCTTTGTTCTGGGACCCAGGGAGCAGTAGCTCTTACCCCAGGGTTCCAGAATTTTGTCTAGTGGTGGCAGGCTGGTCGTGAACAGTAGCAACCATGCCAGGGTAGTTAGCTTTTGCAGGAGGCACCTCTATGGTGACCCCGAGTACATTCTAAAATAAATCCAATGCTGGTACCAGTTTGGATTTATCATTTTGAGTTGTTTGATACCAAACAACCCAGGATTCAGAGTAGTCATTCTGTAGCTGTCAAACCCGTACTGACCAGTGTCTAGCACATGCATTTAAAATGGCTGCTTTGTTCATGTACTATGTCCCAGGTACAACAAGGACACAGCAGGGGCATTTTGCAAATGCATCTTTGCCCGCACATACAGTATAGTATACCCTACCTTAGAGCTGGAAGGCCTGTCAGAGGGGTTGCTTACCTATATTGCATTAGTGTATAGTGGACAGGGCACACAGGCTGTATGCCATGTCAAGTTTGCATTTTAGGATTGCACCAGGACACTCAGCCTGAGATGGCAGTGCTGGGTGCGTCAGGATGCTTTGCCCTAGGGGTTGGCACAATCTGTGTTGCTGCCCTCAGGGGCCTACCCTTAGTACCCCATGCCCTGGGTACAGAAGTACCATTTGCTAGGGATTTATGGTGGCAGTTAAAGGTGTTGCCAACTGTGCCAATGTATCACTACAGTTTTGGGAAAAAGATCTGGCCCATTGAACCTGGTTAGCAGGGGTCCTGAGCACTAACACTTTGAGGCCACATCAAATACCAGTCAAAAAGTTTGGGCTAACCATGACAAAAGAGGCTTTTTTTCACACTTGTGTTTTAAGATTTTGTGAACAAATTGTGAGGCAACTGCTGCACACCACTTTTGTGTCAGACATGTGGCAGCAATAGGGAGGATAAACTGTTTGACCGTCGCAAAGATAACGCAGGAAGATTTGGGGTTATGGGTGACAATTGTAGTGAAGTGGGTGAATTATACTTCTGTATTGAGGTGATCATAGCCTTTAATATCTTCCTTGTATATGAGTTTTGTGCTTTAGCAACACTTTTTGGAAGCACAGAGTTCTTCTGTTCACCATGTGGCTGATGGTGTCATACAATGTGAAGCTCCGGTTTTTAGAGGTGCAGTATTGTCCAGTGCTCCCATAATCAGGGTATGATAGTTTGATAGTTGTCATAAGATTAGTGACCACTATGCCATCATTAAGTGGTGTGTCCAATAAAATCCTAAGGAATTTTTCAGATGAGATATATTTCCATGTGTGAGTGGGCCACTATCCAGAGAAAGTGCAAATGCAGCCTTCCCTCGCTCATTTACTCACTCCTTCCCCTTTGTTTTTTCTTCTTCTTTTTCCTTGCCTTTCATTCCCTCCCCCTTGTTCACCTGTATATTTGCTTATCTAGCTCTCCTTTTCTCCCCTTTTGCTGTCTTTCCTCTTCTCTTTCAAATATTCTCTCTCTCCCTCTCACCCCCTTAGTTGCCCTACCCTTTGAAACCTTTTTCTTCCCCCTTTGTCTCTTTCTTCTCTCTCATCCAAGGGACTTAGCAAGGCTGTGTTAGGTACTGGTGCAATCAAGCGAAGTGCTCCCAGTATCCACTAGATGGGGTATTAAAATACAGACATAATATGAGTTGACTGAAACCTTATAGCCCTTATCCCACACTGCCACTGCACTTGATGAAATATCAGTAGCAAAGCCCAAGCTCTTCCTACTATCCTCTTACTCATCAAACCCCCCCTTTTCTCACCCTCTTCTCTGGTGTTGTTTACCCATGCTCTTTTTCCTCTCTCCCATCCCTCCCCTTCTCCTTTGATCTCTCTCCATACCACTCCCTTACCTCTCTCCTCCCCCTCTATTTCTCTCTTACCTTTGTTCTTCATGTCTCTTCTCCTGTCACCTCTTCTTTTCTCCTCTCCAAAGTTTAGGGAATTCTGACTTTCAATTAAGTACCTCAAGCACCACTCGTGCATTTTTTATGGTCAGCAGAAAATTTTGTGAGCATCACTAGAGGGGCTTTGGCTCAACCTAGATGTTGGGAGCCAGGAGAACAAGTCTTCTTTAGACAAACGTTGTGTGTTTCCAAAAGAAAAGTGCTAGCCCTCCAGCAATTGTGACCGTTATGATGGAAATTATGAGTTTGGCGGCCCTGCTCCACCACGCCGGCGGTGGCAGTAACACCACCTACAGCGTGGCGGAGCAGGACCGATAAATTATGATCACTGCGGTGAATGGGCTGCAAAGCAGCTAGTTCACCGCCTGTACCGCCAGGGCGGTGGGAACACCAGCCCGAAGGTGTACCACCTTCAGGCCGGTGGTCCACCTTACACTGCCAACGGTATTATGAGTCTCCTTTCTGCCAGGGATTTCCTGGCTACAATTTCGGCAGGAAATCCCTGGCGAAAAGGATACTGGTGACAGGAATTAACATTCCTGTTGTCAGTATGCGACTCCCCTACCCCCCGAAACAGCCACGGCCTCCCTTTCCCCCCCAAACCCCATACATACCACCAACCCTCCACCCCCTCATTCACGCATGAATACACACACACATACACACACACTCACACATCCACGCACACACATTCACACACATACACGCGTCCACGACACCCCCTCCACACCCCTGCATACACGGACACATGCACCCCCACCCCCATCCATACACGCACACACCTTTCACTCATACACGCACCCACCATATTCACGACACCCCCACCCCCTGCTGACACGCATTCACACAGATACATGAACACACACACACAAACACCCTTCCCTCAATTCACACATACTCACAGCCCCATTCACGCACACAACACTCAACACCATCCCCAATTCCTCCCCCCTCCCCTGTCAGACGATCACCTTACCTGCTCACGGTGGTCATCCGGGAGGGAACTGGTTCCATGGGGCCTGCTCCGCCAGCACCGCCCCATCACCACAACACTGCCATGCTGATTACAAAGTTGTAATACGGTGGGCGGTGTTGTGATGACGTGGCGGTGCCAGCTGAGAAACCTCCACTACACCGCTGACCGCCAGTATCGTTGCTAGCGGCTCTCTGCCCAATTTATGGAGGAGAGCTGCCAGGAGTCATAATATGGTGGTCTCAAGACCGCCATCACTGGCAGTCTCCTGGCCAGCATGACTTCGGCAGTCAACTATTTTGACTGCCGAAGTCATAATGAGGGCCATAGTTTCTTTATCCAGCTGCTGAAGCTTGAACCTTAAGGCACACACACATGACAATTGAATGCCATTAAAGCATCTTAGATAACTGGGTACAATTATATTGTTTTTCTCTAGCAGCAGCACAGATTGGAAGAGGGCAGATCTTGACCTATATGGATTGTTAGGTCTGGTGTAACAGTGCAACTATCATCTGACTTGTAAGCCAACGCCAAAATTGTTCTAAAGATGTTTGCTTTCACACAAATACATATCTATTCCCATGCTAATTTCTTGCAATGCTTCACATTACCACACAATATTCCTTTAAAACCATGGATATTTGTATTGCCAATGCTTGTTAGATTGTGAATATTGGGCAACAGTAGAGCCTGCAACAGGACACGGCAATAAAAGGGTGATATCAACAGAGAATGGCCCTAAAAACTGCAGCAAACGTTGTCCTGAAAACACACCCTTTTTTCTCTAATGCGTCCCAAGCTACTTACAAGTGCATCGTATCCAGAAATCATTTAAATATATTTGTTTCAACATGCTAAGCATGTTTTCTTCTAAATATTTAACATTAATATAAGGGCGGATGCGCTTTCTATATGACTTAGCGTGTTTAGCTGAAATATTCACGAAAGAGAGGAGCCTTATACCCTGCCTCTACTCCTTACGTCAGACTGCAAGTAACTACTGTAACTAAATTTATAATTAGAAACCGGTCTTCTCAGAGGAAGTACTGTCCTGTAAATGACCACTAGATGGCGATATGTATATAAAAATATCAACATTTAGGGAGCTACCTAAGCACAACCATGGCAGCCAACGTTTTACAACACATTCATTAAATTGCGTTTGATATCTTCGTGGCTCTACACCCGATTGAGAGCTCAAGCTCTTGACTTTCGTCTCCTTATGGTACTTTCCTCGTAATTTATTCCTTCTATATTTTAGGTATAGCTTGACAGCCTGACCAATGATCATGCTGTAGGCCTGTCGTCTCTATTATGAAATCGTTCAATAAAGGCAATGTACCTACTTATTGTGGAAAGCATATGTTAATATAGTTCCCTTTAATGGTGGATTGTTTTGGCTCTGAATGAAAGCCTGCAGGGGATTTTCTTACATGGAATCTCATCTCACAGATTACTGTAGTAGGCAAGGGTTTTGGTACTGCTTATCCACTATATCAAATCATGGAAATAGAAGAATATCTCTGAAAGACTCCTTGTTAGGACTTCTTAAAAGAGGTATTCCTTACACCTTTGTAATTTTATAACTGTGTCTCTGATGGGTGTTTGTGGGAAATCTTACACTAAAAACAGAAGCCTAAATTGGTTATGATGACAAATTATAGGCCTGATTGGTGCACTGGAAAAGTTATGTTCTGTGCAATAGGTCTGTATTTGCTTATTATGAAACATTAAGACAAATAACCAGGTCTAACTGATCGTGAAAAGCATTTGCTATAGTCCATAGGCCTTTAACAGTGAGTTATCCATTGTGTTACAGGCTATTGATATATGTTTTGTTACATAGAATCTCACAGATTACTGTAGAAGGCAATGACTTTGGCCTTGGTTACGCCCTCTTACATTCCTTCGATGTAGATCTGCAGTGGCTGAATCCTTATTAGGACCTCAGAGATAGTATTTTGCTTTGCTCACTGCAATTTTGTATGTCTTTATAATTTTGTGACTGTATTTCTGATGGTTGCCAAATAGGAAAGCTTAGGCATAGCTTGTAATTTGTACAATGATAATTTTTCAGGTAAGGATAATCCTAATTTTCTTTGCTTTTTAACCTCATGGTAGACCTTCATAATAAGTAAAATAGCATGGGAATGAGATTTAGGGCCGCATTTATAAGCCCCTAGCGCCACAGAAGCGTCACTTTTTGTGACGCTCCTGTGGCTCTAAGCACTGCCCCTTATTCACAAGGTGGCGCTAAGCCACTACTTGTGGCTTACAGCCACCTTGTAAATATGGCCCCTTCCCACGCAACACTGGGCGTGGAAGGGGCGTGCAATGGGTGTTGTTGTGGGCGTGCCACAGCAACACCCATTGCATTTTGACGCTGCCTCAGATTTATGAAATTTCGTAAACCTGAGGCAGCGCCAAAATCTAATACCACCCCTGGGGTGGCGTTAGCAGGGCACAACAATGAGGAATACTTTTATTCCTCCTCGTTTTTTTTTATTTTTAATGCATGCTGCATTCCGCAGCTCGCACAGAAAGAGCAAAATGCCAGAAATGATTGTTTATCTGCAGGAAGGTGTCCCTTCCTGGACATGAACCATCATTTGAAAATGACGCTCTGGTACTTCTGTGTATGCAGCACACACAGAAGTGCCAAAGCGCCATTAGTGATTATTTATGTGCAAGAAGGGTCACCTTCCTGCACATAAACAATCACAGCCCTCAAAGCAGATATCCTTGCACGATGGTGCAAGGATACCTGCGTTGGCGTCTGGCAGCTAAATTTAGCGCCAGCACAGGGGTAAACACAGGGGTGTGCCGTATTCCCTTAAACACAGCACATCCTTACACACAGCTGCAACTCTTTTATTGATTATATTTTTATTGCAAAGCATCCACTAAAACAGATCATGAAGGGGATAATTTGCCACATCATTTTTTGTGATCATAATACGCTTATTATTACTTTAGAATCACCATCAGGAAAAGTAATGGGGCTTAGTACTAATACTACAACTAAAAAGAATGGTCGCAGGTTGTTACAGAGGGCAGCTAACATGGGAACAGTGGCGTAACAAAAGCCCCCAATCCCCAGCAGTGTGGGGGGGAGGGGCGAGCTCCAGAGGGTGCAGAGCATGGGGGGGCTCCCTCCATGTATATTTCGGGGGGCATCAAGTTTTGTTATGCCATTGCATGGGAGCGATACAAAGTAAGGTATATTCAGACCACCTAGGTTTGGCTCAGTGCTGCCTTTCAACTCAGTCCAGTTTCTATAATGTTACTGAGGCCTTTACCCAATTGCGGACCACTATAGTGGCCCTTTAACGTAAGTCACGCAGAACTATTACCAGTAATTAACCATCTTGGTTTGAAAGTGCTTGTAGACTTGTGACTAACCAACTTTGGACAGCCCTCCGTGTAACACCTGAGAAGAGATGACATTGCTGTTTGTAAAAGATAATACAAAAGATAATACAAGCAGGCCTGGACAAAAGGGAAGTTAGATCTCCAGATAGACATGTGGGAAAAACTAGTGGGTGCCAGTAAGTTAAAAGATACTACGGTGTTTAGGGACACAGTCAATTCCAACAAACTATTAAGCAGTTGAGCAACCCTTTGAGTATAAACATAGGCCTGACCAATAAGTAGCCCCCTTTAGTTTATTTTACTGTGCCCCTGCAACTATTAGTGATGTACCTAACCAGGTCTCATCCCATTTTCCACTTGATTTAAAATTCTTACTAGAAGAGGTGTTTGAAGCAATCAGCAACAGTCCCTCTAATAAAGCTCCAAGTCCAGATGGGGTTGCAATGGATCTGTACAAATTAAATCATGTGTTGTCGGCACCATTCCTTACCAACTGTATTAACGTTGTCTGCAAATCAGACCTTCATCAGAACTGGCATCCTGCTATCAAAGTGCCATTCTTTAAAAAAGGAAGTCATTTTAGCCCTAGCGGTTACAAACAATGGCTCTTTTGGACTAAATGGTGCAAATAATAGGCAGGGTAATTCTTGATAGGCTAACGCTCTGGACTACAGAAACATGTTCTCTACCAAGTACAGTAATGGATCAGGACTGGATTGGGGACGATGGAACAGTGTCTTATTTGACACCTTTTGGTGTATGTGTATGTATATATATATATATATATATATATATATATACAAAATAATTATTTTTGCCACTATAATAAAGGGCAAAAAAGAAAGAAAGTTGCACCCAATATGTTCTCTCCTCAACCATAAAGCTTCATTTAAGCAAAATGTCAAAGCATTTAAAAAAACAAAACAGTGGCAACGCGTTTCAACACCAAAGTGTCTTCATCATGGCCAAATTGAAAAAAGACACCTTTTGGTGTGTGTGTATGTATGTATATATATATATATATATATTTATATATATATATATATAGCCTCCTCTCCTGAGAATTTTTGCCCTTATCGATAATCTATTCACACTGGCAATCGAGGCGACCTCACAAGCCGGTACGAATTGTTTGCTTTTCTAAAAGAGGATTTTTATTTCATGATATTAAAGTGCAAACAGACTTACTGGCCTAAGTGTTTCAGCAAAAGCTTTTGACTGGGCCATCCATCTAGCCTTTATGGACCTCTCTTGCACCTTTGATAGTGTCATCAGATTGAAGCTTTGGGCAATATTGAAACCTATGAGGCTAGAAAGGGACTGGTGGACTTCCTGCGAATACTTCACTTTAGATTGTCAGCCTCTGTCAGATATGGTGAAACTGAGCAGTACTTTCAATCATTTGGCCTGGGCTCGGGGTCCCTCCGGGCTGAGTTCTAGCCGTAATGCTTTTTCTCTTATAAATTAATGGGTTAGATGCTGCATTGGTCATCACGGTTGTGACATGCTAGTAATTAAGAAGAAGCCCATCCCCGTATTACTCTATACCAACGATGCCATACTCCTGTCACAAACATAAAATGGCCTAAAACATTTGTAGGACTCCCTAGTAAACTTTATGAGCCAGCTGAAAAAGGAGACAAATTTATCAAAAACTTATAATATTGCTCGTTATCTTAAAATACATAAATCGCATTGCCAGACCACCAATGTTAAATCAATAGCAAGGACTCAAAACCTTCCTTATCTTGGGGTTACCTTTTACTCGTCAAGCACTTGGGTCCCATGTAGTTCCACAGGGGGACAATGTTTTCACAATCTGTTGGGTTTTTATTTTATCCAGCATCCACTATATGCAGGAAGCCAATTGCCCCACTTTTGGAAGTTGACAAAACAAAGGGGCATATTTATACTCCGTTTGCGCTGAATTTGCGTCGTTTTTTTCAACGCAAATTCGCCGCAAAACTAACTCCGTATTTATACTTTGGCGTTAGACGCGTCTAGCGCCAAAGTTCATGGAGTTAGCGTCATTTTTTGGCGTGAACACCTTCCTTGCGTTAATGAGATGCAAGTTAGGCGTTCCCGTCTTAAAAAATGACTCCCAGGCATGTGCGTGGTATTTATACTCCCAGGCAAAAATGACGCCCGGGAGTGGGCGGGTCAAAAAACCCCGCATTTGCGCCTCTTTTTAACGCCTGGGTCAGGGCAGGCGTTAAGGGACCTGTGGGCTCAGAATGAGCCCAGAGGTGCCCTCCCCTGCCCCCAGGGACACCCCCTGCCACCCTTGCCCACCCCAGGAGGACACCCAAGGATGGAGGGACCCATCCCAGGGAAGAAAAGGTAAGTTGTGGTAAGTATTTTTTTTAATTTTTTTTTGTGGCATAGGGGGGCCTGATTTGTGCCCCCCTACATGCCACTATGCCCAATGACCATGCCCAGGGGACAGAAGTCCCCTGGGCATGGCCATTGGGCAAGGGGGCATGACTCCTGTCTTTGCTAAGACAGGAGTCATGTTAATGGGGGATGGGCGTCGTAAAAAAATGGCGCAATTCGGGTTGAGGTGATTTTTTTGACTCAACCTGACTTGCCCCATTTTGAGACGCCCATACGCCATTTTCCCCTACGCCGGCGTTGCCTGGTGTACGTGTTTTTTTTTCACGCACACCAGGCAGCGCCGGTCGGCTAACGCCGGCTAACGCCATTCTATAAATACGGCGCCTGCATGGCGCTTCAGAATGGCGTTAGCCGGCGCAAATTTTTTTGACGCTAAACTGCTATATATACGGGCCAAAATGTCTCCTGACCTTATCTGTGGTTCTAGAGATTGGGAGTATAAAAATGCCAGGTTCATACAGGCCGAGGAAAACAGGTCTTCACCATGTGGAGGACCAGATCAATTTAGCTCCTCTCTTGTTATGGTGTTCAATTTAGTGTAACGCTCACACTTCATTCAACATAGACGCAATTGAAAACTATCTATCATGTGATTTAGGATACCAGGTCCCGTTGCTTTGTTACATTAATTCAATCTGTAAGAGCCTTGGAAGGATTCCCATTTTCCTCAGTCTATTTGACTGGAATAAAAAGGATAGATGCTGGCTTAAAAAGCTTCATGGATGATAGACAATGCACAAGGGATAGTGTTGAGCTATTAAAACCTTACAAATGAAAATATATTTTGATTCAAGTCATCTCTGGTATTGAGCTGAATCTGGAATGGGTGGCAAATACGTGGGACTGGATGCTGATGCTTTTGACAAGATTTAGATTGGGGTCCATTAGATTTCAACTTGGCTTCCCCTTGGACCAGTATGATTTAGTTGCCATTTTAAGTTGCCCCTGTGACAAATGTTCCCCACAGAGCCAGTGGGTGGCGAGATTATTCTTTTTTACACCTGTGCTTTCGTATTAGTGACATTTAAATGTGGCACTGTTTTGTTTTTGTATGTACGATTGAACAAGGGGAGTAACAATATATTCAACAGAAATTGCTACACAGCAGAGTTGATGATATGATGTTACCATGATTACATTTATGATCAACGGGTCCAAGGAAATTAATATATATATAAATATATATATATATATATATATATAGACACACATTTATATACCATTTTGATCCTTCTTAGATTGCAACACAAATGATAATTCTCTTCTTACAGAAAATGAGAGTCATTAGATTCTATAGATCATAATTCACAATTCTTCCAATTCAAGGTCTTATTTCCAATTAATGCAGCTTACTCTTCAAAAAAAGTTTGTTTATAAAATCCATTATCCACAATCAGACAGCCAATACGTGTTTCACGGTTACATCACCATTTCTTCATGGCTGTACAGACAACAATTTAGAGTTTATGTTAAACATCTTATTCCATGATCAATTATACATTATAATAATTATATATCACTTCTACAGCAAGAACACAATGCAGGTTTGTGCTAGTACATGTATTCCATTGATATTACAACTAAGGATTCCAAGGCAATCCCCAGGTTAAAAAAAAAAAAAAAGTTTTTTTTGAAAAATGTTCAAAAAAACATTTTTGACAAAGATTCTATAGACTACGAAGTAGCATTTTTTCAGTATAACATGATAAGAAAAAACACATTTTGAAAAAAAATAATTAGAAAAGGATGGTGAAATTATACATTGTAGCAAAGGCATTCTAAATTATCAACGGCATCTGAAATTATAATGGCATTCAGAGGTATATTTGTATACCATTAAATTGTTGCACAATTAATTAAATCTATTGTATTCGGCAGTTCAGTGATTCACTTTACCCACCACATGATTCTGAAAAATAAGAATAAGAAGAGTAATGAAAAAAAGAATAGCAGAAGAATAAAAATAGTTCCCTCTCGAATAATAATGATAATAATTTGCTCTTATGAATTATGGGTCCCTGATGGGAAAAGTAATTATTAACTATCTGTGCTTAAAATAAATGAGTCACTGCAGAGGATCACAATACTATTGGCAACTAATCAACAACCTACAGAACGGAAATGAAAAAATGTACATACACTAATTATTGTCTATTGTGTCAACATTGTTAAGTCCTTTAAATCCAAAGAAGCACATTACACCTTTTCTTTCCTATTACTTCAAGCTTCACCTAACACTTAACACATCATACTGCAACCATAAAGTGGCATAATACTTAATCCGTATCAAACCTCCAAGGAGCAGATAGGGCTATACATTAAGCCCTGGTTCCCATAACTCTTCACATCTGGAATATTTTGAAATGTACAGTTTAAATCCTAGTTATCTCAGTACGTAATCTCTTAACAAATATTGTGATCTCTGTCACTCACCACCTAGGTGCTTTAATATCATCATGAAGACAATAGTGTTGCCCCTTGTTCAACTTGGTGTCACAAAACATTCTCCCATTCTTGGGTACAATTAGACAATTGTGACATCCCTTCTAAGTTTTGACTAATTACAGTCTATTCCAAAAGAAACCCTCACATTCCATGCCTCACTCATCCCTAATATGTGTCGCTTCAATCCCAAACATACAACACACAATCTCCAAAATAAAAAATAAAAACTTTAAAGTTTAAAGAGAAAGGGGTGCTTAATTCAGTCCCCTGCCTGCCAATCTACAAAAATTAGGAAAACACAAGAATATATCCACTTCATTTAGACAATTCATATTTCTACTGGAACGGAACAGGCACCGCAAATTTCCTGCCAAGGGACAAATGATGTAAACCTGACCAAGAGAAACTCACCTCTTGTATAAAGTTCACAGCAAACCGCGACTGACATCATTTGTGGGTGCTCTCCATAACTGACTTTTTAAAAAGGGCCAGTTAGCAGTTGCAACTTTACAACAAGATCACTTGGTTTCTTTCCCAACCAGGTGGAGGATTTCTTCTATGTATACCTAATAGGATCATTCAAATTCAATATGTTTTTTCATCTATCAGCCTTTTTATAAGTTACTAAAGGACTTTTGGCAACAAAACTGACCAAATCATTTTCCATTGTGAATATGGCCAAGTGTTTTCTTAAACTATTGTATCTTCTTTGGTTCTCCACACAAAACTTCATTAAAAATCTGATCTTGCTATCTTTAAATATTTTCACTCATATTTAGCTTTGCTTTATCTTGTAGTAATGCTGGATGATGAACAGTCCGAACCTTGGCTATCATCATATTCAAGATCTTTTTCAGATATCCACGTTGAAACGTGAAACAGCCTCTGATTCTTGTCTATTATATTTATCACCTTCCCTGAAATTACGTTTATGTCTTACTAGCTCTCCATAAGGAATATTTGTCTTGGAAATAAGACCATGGATTGGAAACATTGTGAATTATGAATTATAGATTCTAATGACTCTTTCTGTAACAAGAGAATTATCATTGGTGTTGGAATCTGATTATCAAATCATATATATATATATATATAAATTAGACAAATAAATACACTTTCAAATATCACTTTGATCCTTCTCAGATTCTGACACCAATGATATAAGAAATTGTCCTTTGAACTGTTGATCAATGAATGTAATCATGGCATTGTCAACTGTGTATCAATTTCTGTTAAATATATTGTTGCTCCCCACACCAAATCATTGTACATTACTATCTTATAAGCCAGAGGGGAAACTGGTGTAGGTGGTGGATTGTGCAGGGCCTTGTGTTCTGATATCCCCAAAATAGGAAAATTGGCTTTATTCATGTTTTAATAGAGCTTTTATATTAAGGCCTTTTTTGCATTGTATGTGCTTTCATGATTATTGTTTAATGATTGAATAAAGCTAAAATACAATGCATCTGTATATGTGATGGTTTCCTTGTGGGAAAGCCTCAGCTCAATACAGTACACTTGATTAAGGTGATAAAACAGTGAAAACAGCTACATGCTAGATTGGTAAACTAGTAAAAGTTATTTGAAATGGCCTAGGCCTGATATGTTTATCAAAAAATGTTACGACAAAGGCAGTAGGCCTAATTTATTTACTATGTTACACATAAATTAAAGCCATTAGGCAGATTATTTCTACACTGTGTTAAAGCCTTCAGTTAGATATTGTGTTACATGAAATCTCACAGATTACCTTTGGTTCGAAGATTTTTGGTGCTACTTCTGCCCTTCAATAAATGCTAGAGGGTAGAAAATTTTTACTAAATAATTCTTGCTAGAACCTCTTCGGAAGGCCCAACAGGCTTAGTTGTCTGCCAGGATCTAGCAATACAAAAATCACTAAATAATACATAGAACATATTATAATATATGTCCATGTAGATACAACGGAGGGTTTTAGGGTCAGCCCTCTTCTCCCATTGATCGGTCTGCGTGTCATTTACACTCTGTCTCCATCAATGACAGTGTACTGAATAGGTAAATGGTTGAGTAGCATCAGGCACTGCCTCCTTTGCCCTCTGAATGACAGCATTTTCTGATCACATGTGCACATCCTCCTGAACATTAGTGTGTTTCAGTGTGAGGGCTGATTGGACAGTCCCTTAGATTTCATTTTTCTCCTTTTATGGTTACCCATTTCATTTATTTGCTTTTCCTCACTCCCCTTAAGTGGTTACTACAGCTCATTGGCAGTGCTTACAGACTGCTTGCTTGCCACTCATTTCCTCTACAATATGCCCATTCTACATGGCTGCCTTCTCTAAACCAGGTGTATATTATGAAATGCTGTGTCCATGGCGTATTATTGTTTTACAATTCTAAGATGGCCAACACTTTGGTTCTAAATGTGGTGACCATTCCGGAACTTTAAAATAATAGACTTTCTACAATACCACTGCAAGACAGACTGCTGTGTTTGTTTTCAGTATTCCAAGCATGTGACCACCATGTGTAGTTGGCAACATGTTTTTCTTTCTTATACACTTGGTATTAATTTACCTGAAATAATATTGTCTTACATTTACCCTTTTTAGCCCATTGTGTTAGTTAATATTTTTATTTATTTTATATTTGTTTAGTTTATAGCATTACATGAATTTTAATATATTGACACAACTGCTGAGCTTCAGGCCTGGGGCTCTGACATTGCATATTAATGCAGTTTTGAAATGAACATTCCTATAAATGGTGTCAAAATGCAACACAGTGAATGGAGGAGAACTAATTGACTTGGTTAACCCCTTAAAACACTGCATTTAAGACAAGGATTCCCCTTGAGAGGGTGCCCTCTTCTCTAGGCTGCCTCCATGAATCAGCATGTCAAGATGCTCATGAAATTGAAATCGATTGTTATTGTGGACATGGGATCTAAGGTGGGTAGCCACAGTGGCCCCAGAAAAAAGGAGGCAAAACCACAAAAGTGAGTGTGAAAAGAGCACTAGGAAGGTATCAGCAGGGCCACAGCTGCAAAGGCCTAACCCAGCTGAAAAAAGAATGCAAGCAGTTTCTTTTCTGGAATAGGTCAAAGAGGAAATTCTATTGATGAGAGCTGGGTGTGTTCCCAATGATGACCAAATATCTGTGAGGTTTCTCATTCTTTGCCTCCATAATATCCAGCATTATAAGGGTGGGATAGGCAAGGCAATAAAAGGAAATGCACTCTTCATAGACTTGTCTACTAAATTGCAACAATGTATGTAAACCCCACTTAAGTGAATTTTGAACTAAAAGAAAAAGGGCCCAAGACTAAGCAAATCAGGGGGTTGTGCCACTCCCTTGGGTATTAAGTAGTAGCTGCACCCATAAGGGGCTAGTTGCAAGAGGATTGGAGAATGTCAGCACTGTTTCCTTTGAACTGATTCCCCGAAGATTGCATCACTACAGCGAAAAAAGGTCATAGCAAGGGTGACTTGCCATCTTGGGCATCTTTAATTTCCCCAGGTAAAAAAAAATATTTGTACAACTAGTGCAGCACTTCTTCAAAATAATGCACACACATACACTCAGTATCGCACCAGCTGGTGAGTACTTTACCGAGTCATGCTTGTTCCCTTGTGCAGTCTGATGCCTGCACAACATCTGTCAGCAAACACCGTTTGCTGGGCTAAGGCTCTCATAGCCCTGTGGTCTGTGAGGTCATGAGCTCGGCAAAGCCATTACCTCATGGACTAATCTCCAGCATCTCATGGCACAGAGACAACTTCCGGCCCACGTACTGTAGCACCAGGGCTTCTCATCAATCAGGGACTGGAGATGATTGTCACCCAACCAACCCTTTTCCCACTCATCAACATGTGGGGTAGCTTTAGGGTGCATCTCTGGCTCCCTCTCTCCCAATGATGAGTTTGGAAATGGTGGGGTAGAGGCTGCAGGGGGAACCAAGGAAATCAAGTTTACACAGTAGATCATCATGAGTTTTTAAGACACACTATGCAAACTCGAGGTATCTGCTTCCCATGCTGCATTTAGTGAGAGATGCCATTGCAGCACCAGCAGACTTGAGAGATACAGAGGGAGGTAAGTGGCCACTGCAGCATGGAGCCCAGAAAAGGAGCCTAACTTCCCACGCATACAGTTCTAAGCACCCCTGTGTAACTCTTATTGGGTCCATGAGTACTGCAAGTATTTTTAAAAAACATCTCAGGGAGCGAGTGACTCACTCAAACAGGATTTTGTTATGATAATGGCTGCATCTGTAATATCCATTAAAGTTGCCAGCAAATACTATGATCAGTGATTAATTTGAGCCAGAGATTTGTGGTGCTCGGCACTCACACTTAATAATCAACACCGGTACTAATGACAGTCTGCCACATGGTGGCACTCTTTATCTAATTTATAGAACAACACAACAGTTTTGCATTAATTCAATATACTTTCAAAATTAATAATACCTGCCTGGAATGGCCTTAAATGTGAGAGTTTGGGGAGTATGATAGTTAGTCGTTCCGTGTAACTGTCATTGGCAGCACATGTAGGTGCAAAGGCTACTCTGCCGTCACTTCCAGAGAAGAACCCTGGCACTTATTTATTTACAAATTAAGCACTGAGTATGATTAAATGTGTGACTGAGAACAGAACATATTTTAAAATGTTGATTGAAAAGTCATCAGGGAGTAAAATGTCACATACTTTCAGATGGGAGACACTTTTCATCTGGACTAGGAAAATAGTTGTGTGGAAGTGTGGTATATTCTGCCAGATCTTTGCCCTACCTTGTTTAAAAAAATCTGCCTGCACAATTATTTTCCCGGCCCTAACTTGAGGTCGCTCTGATTGAAATGGAAAGTGAGGTTGTCCCATGTATTTAGAAGTCAAAAGAGAGGCACTCACGATGGATGCTGCTATTATTTTTGAGAAATGTAAATGTGTGCATTTGGTTAACCAACATATTTGAAGGCTACTTGGGAGCAAGTAAATGCTTTCATTGATCATTTGAGTTTTCATGGTGAGAAAAATAAAGGTTTCACTTTTTGAGGGGAAATAAAAGCACGTTACCAGCTGAGTTGTGAAATCGACCCTTCTAATGGAACTTGTAAAAAGGTTGGCACTAGGTACAATCTAATTATTATTACAAATATATTGAAATCACATATTTTATCTTAAACACCAAATTGTTTTACAGCAGGCTATCATATGCTATGTGTAAAACATTTTGAAATAATGAGTTGCATCTTCACAGGGCTTTCGGTCGCAGGCTGGGACCTCATGGCACGATAAGCACATGTCACCATTTCTTGTGCGGCAACCAGTTCTATGATTATCTTGTTACACACAGTCATCTCCAATTATTGCATTAACCAGTTGAGCTGCCATAGGGTTAAAGTGTGTTTTTTTCCAATTACTTTAACTTTAATTGATTTTTCATTCAAGGGGTGTGTGAGTTATAGTTTATATATATTTAACTGGTGGTGAAAGTCCAACAAAATTGTGCAAATATTTTTTGTTCCTGTTGGCCATGTCTCTGACCCCTCCCCCACTGCACTCTAGATCACAGTTCCTCATTTCTTTTTAGGTCTGGTCTGAAGGTAACATTAGCTGTCTTGTCAGCCTTATGTTTTCCAAAACAATTCATACAAAAATTCATGCATATACAAGGGATTTCAATCCACACTCTCTTACCCTGGGTCTCTTCAAATGTCACTGAAATTATTCTACCTCCCACCACAGCACAAAGGCCCTGATTTATACTTTTTGGTGTAAAATTGCACTAACGCAGTTTTGCACCAAAAAGGTTTAGCACTGGCCTGCACCATTTCTGAGCACCAGCCAGGCCCCATATTTATGAAATGGTGCAAGCCGATGCAAAGGATAGGCTAGCGTAAAAATAAATGACGTTAACCGGGTGGGGCTGGCGGTTTGGAAAAAGGGGGTTTTGCACCAAAAAATTATGTTAGGCAGGTTAGAGTAAAAAAAATTACTCTAATCAGCCTATCGTCATTTTCTGACTCAAAACAATCCATACCACATGGCTCCTGTCTTAGAAAAGACAGGAGTCATGCCCACCACCCCAATGGGCAGCACAGGGGACCAGGGTCCCTTAAGCATAGCCATTGCACCCAGTGCCATGTAGGGTGGCCCATTTCAGGGCCCCCAATGGCACTTAAAAAAAAAATACTTACCTGTACTTACCTATACTTACCTGGGATGGGGTCCCCCATCCTCTGCTGTCCCTCTGGTGTGGGTGGGCGTGTCCCTGGGGCCTAGGGAGGGCACCTGTGGGCTTATTCCATGGTGGTCCACTATGGAAATAGGCCCACAGGTCCCCTAACACCTGCCCTGATCCAAGCATTAAATAATGGTGCAAAGCAAGCTTAGCACCATTATTTGACCCCTCCTCCCCCTTGCGTGATTTTAGCACGGGGGATAAATATAGCGCTAAGGCCATAGAGTCATTTTTTGCATTGGGAACGCCTACTTTGCTTCTCATTGACGCAAATTAGGTTTCCACGTCCAAAAACTCCATAACTTTGGTGCTAGACGGGTCTAGCACCAAAGTATAAATATGGAGTTCGTTTTACACCAAATTTGTGTTAAGAAAATGATGCAAATTCAGCACAAAACAAGTATAAATATACCCCAAAGTATCACAAAGTATAGATCAACGGACCAGCCCACTCAAGCCTTTGGGTGCTTTTACTTTGAGTGACTGCATTGAGCCCTTGCACATGAACAGATATGAATAAAAATAGTTCCCCAAGAACAGAACCTTTAAGACACTTGTGTATCATCAACTGTTGGAAAATGGGTTATTGTTAAGGGCAGGTAAGTACCTACACTTAGCAATAGGCCACTAACCTCCAGTTAGGTCCAGTCAGGTCTCAGTAAATTAAACCTAGCTCAACCCTTGTTAGCTTGGCAACGAGCGACAAGGCTTAACTTAGGAGACTAAGCGTAAAGCATTCAAATATCACAAAACAGTAATTAAACAAACACAGGAAACAGTTTAAAAATCCAAAATCAATTTATAAAAATAGGAAATATTTTTAGCTTTAAAATTACACAAAAACAAATAAAATCGGATAAGGGGAACCAGAGATATGAATTGTTCAAGAATTATTCTTTTCTAGCACAAAGAAACACAAAGCGCCAATCGGGTCAGCTGGTCGCACCTCGACCGGGGCAAAGTCAAAGTTTAAGGCTGACCGCAATGGAGCCCGGCTTGGCTACAGCCCGCGGGAGGCCTTGTTCAAAAGTTTACCTTAGGACTTAGTCGTTTTTCAGAAGATTTTCTTCAGCAGGACGAACCTGCCAGTCCAATCTGATCTCCTAGAACTCTTCCTCGAATACGCGTCGCGGGAGCCCTCGGTGGAGATTTTTACCTTCGGACTTAGTCGCTTTTTCAAGGTGAAAACCCTTTGACTGGGGCAAACTTGGATCTTGATCCGACGTCGTTGGAGCCCTCCTCGGATACACTGGCTGGGAGGTCCCGGTCAACATCCTACGTTTGGACTTAGTCTCTTTTTTGGAGATTTTCTTCACCGGGATGAACCTGCAAGTCAGGCCGGGTCGTGGTTGAGGCAAGCTGGCTAGAGCTGGCGCGGCGGGTTGGTCCCTCTATGGAGCTTTTTCCAAAAAGTTCTCCAAAGTTCTCCAAACTTCAGGATTTTCTTCCAGATGTTCTTTTAAGGTTCTTTTGAGGTCCACATTTCACCCCAAGGTTCCAGAAGCTCCGAGATGCTCCTTGGGGATGTGGACTACAACTCCCAGAATGCACCTGGTGCAAACTCCTTTTTGGCCACTGGACAGTGGTCAGCTGGTTGGTTTCTTTAGGAGTTGGTGCAGGGGACTCTGGTTAGCAAGTTTTCACCTGTAGCAACCAGGGAGTCCCTCCTTGAACAAGTGGAAGCCAGGCAAAGTCCTTCTTGTGGTGAAGCCCAAATGTGCAGCTGGTGCAGGCCTTCAGGGTGCAGGGTCCAGGTGCAGGTCAGGGGTCCAGCAGGGCAGTCCTTCTTCTCCTGTAGTTCTTCCTTGTTGGAATCTGATGGGGATCTGAGGTGTGGGTGCAGGTCTGCCAGTTTTATCCTTACTCCTGGGTGAAAAACAAGGGGGCCCTGGTTCTCCAATCAGGGGCAGGGTCCTTCCCCCTGTGATGACCACTTCCTGGGAAGTGTGGCAAAAATCAATCCCAGGGAGCAACATTTCTCAAAAATCCATCATGGCTGAAACTGATTTTTGGAGGTTACATCTGGCTGAGCCCACCCACTGGTGTGGCTAAAAATCCTAAACACACCCCTCTCCTGCCCTCTCCTAATCTAATCAAGGGGGCACCTAATTGTCTGGATTTTCAGGATGTGAGGGTGTTGCTGGGTTGCTCCAAATGTCCTTCTCTGCCTTTGAAGACCAGTTTGGCAGCCCTTTCCCTTCCTGCTTCACCATCTGCTGTGGGGAGATCTCCTCCCCCGGGCACATCTCTTTGTGCTGAGCCAGGCCACTTCACACTTCACACCTCATCAAGGCAGCCTGGCCACGCTGCCAGAGGCTGGCCAATCAGAGCACAGCAGCAAAAACACTCTCAGGGCTGAAGCTGGCAACATTTCAGGTAAAGTTTAAAACTCTTTACCTGAACAAGTTATATCAAATCCAACAACTGGAAGTTGTGGGATTTATTATAACAATTAATTTGATACCAAACTTCTGGTATCTGTTACTTAAGGGGATTTTAAAAATCAAAATAGAGGGCCATATTTATACTTTTTGACGCAAAATTGCGCCGACGCAGTTTTGCGCTAAAAATATTACCGCCGGCTAACGCCATTTCTTTGCACCGTGCGGGCGTCAGATTTATTCTTCGATTTTGTTTATGCACACCGCAGCGCCACGTCATAAAGGAAAACGTCGTTAACACGGCGGAAATGACAGTGAGCCGATTTACGACACTGCAAACCGGATATGTGGCATTTTTTGACGCAATAGCGTCCATATTCCCCGCAAACACAGCCATTTCAGCAGAGGAGAACCAAAATGGATTCCAGATGCCTGTACAGACCCCAGGAAGATGACAACAGACCAGAAACCAGCCAGGAGGACCCACACAAGACCCAGGACAGGGAGAAGAAGAAAAGAAAGTGTCGCTTCAGTGCAGAGGAGCAGGAAATTCTGGTTAAAGAGGTGACGGAACACCAGCACCAACTGTTTGTCACCTCAAAGTTGCCAATCAGTAGGAGAGAAGCAATATGGCAACAAATTGTTGACAAGATTAACAGTGTGGCAGAAGTACGCAGAACAGTCATCGAGTGCAAGAAACGCTGGCATGACGGCAAGCGCAGGACCAAGGAAAAGATGGCCAGGAACAGGAAGGCAGCACTGCAGACTGGAAGTGGGAGTCCAGCACACCAGGAGCCCCTGGTCCACATAGAGGAGATGGTCGCAGCCGTCATCCCTGAGGAGATCCTCACAGGGATTCAAGGACAGGACAGCGCAGACTACCAGGAGACAACGCACATGCAGGGTAAGTCACATGGGGAATTAAAATGCACTAATGTTAACTGCAACCGGGGGGGGGGATACCGACTACAAAATGCATGGAAGTCATCATATACATGGAGTGGCATGGGTAAAGGGGTACAGCACGGGAGCATGGCCTGTACAGAGAAAAGCTGGGGCACACCATAACACAACACCAACAACAGTTCCATGGGGGTATGCTGCCATGCCAATGATGTAGCAAAGGTAAAGCCACCCCAGGAGGGAAGAGCACAACGTCAAACTGACATCCTGTCACATGTCTGCCACTATACCCCCTACATTAACGAGGGGCCAATTAACAACCTCTAGCCATACCGACAACTGGAATGCAACAGTGACAACAGTTGCCACTACCACCTCCGCTGTGTGTGCAGCTCAAGCAGCCAATGGCAGTAAAGTCCCCATGGATCATACACACCTAAATTTGAGGGTTGAGGATGACAACATTAACAATCCCCTGAAACAAGACAAATGTTCCAGTCCTGTCAAATGTGAATGCCCATAGTTGCCGCAAACATCAGCCAATGACATCAACATTAGGAGCTACACAGCACTAAGGTCAC
Source organism: Pleurodeles waltl (assembly GCF_031143425.1). Classification (NCBI taxonomy): domain Eukaryota; kingdom Metazoa; phylum Chordata; class Amphibia; order Caudata; family Salamandridae; genus Pleurodeles; species Pleurodeles waltl. The sequence goes on along the minus strand of NC_090440.1, from coordinate 749,404,919 downwards.
ACCCATGCTGCATATGTCAGGGTCCATCCTTTGCCTGGGTCACAATGCAACATCCCAAATGTCATACTGCTCAGACAACAGCATTGAGGGGGAGGACACATGTAACTGGTCACTGAAATACACCTGCACAGTCAGAGGAGGAAATAGGACACTGCTACGACTATCAGGGCAATCCAATGTACCACACATTCCCCTACATCAGCTGCACACATTACCAATGCTGACATCCATATTGTGCCATCACAATGCTATGCATAGTATACGCTACATTTCAACAACATATAAGTGGATGTGAAAGATCAGAGACTGGGGCAGGTCCAGATTGTTAAGTGTGCTGCTAGTGCCATTAGAGCACCCACAGCCAGTGAAAGGTCTCACCTTGAGAATGGATGTAGACGGAGGGTTGAGTAGGACAAGAAGGTGGCACTTCACAAACTGGCCTGAACCAACACCTAGAGGAGATGATGCTGACAAGTCCACAAACTGACCACAATACATGTGACGTGCAGGTAGGGCATAGGCCTGGAGAATGCCCATCTGAAAGACTGGAGCAATGAACAGGAAACAAGATCACAATGTGAAAATCATCACAAGGCAGGCGTGTCACATCACCAATGCCACAACACTGACACACTAATTGTACCCTATTTCATTGCAGAGGACGATGGATCTCCTGCGGATATGCCTGTCCAGGACTACCCTCATGACATGGATGACGAGCTGACAAACATCAGCCACCAGACCCTCCAAGATGTCCTTGGAACCCTCCAGACCCCACCTTCAGTCACAAGGAGGAGCACAGAACAAGCAGCCATCACATAGGACCCACCCACCACCCCAATTGTAAGACCTGCCAGCTCCAATACAGCTGACGACTCAGATGACACAGGCACCAGCTTTGAGAGAACTGTAGTCGCAGTACAGCGGGAGCTGGCCAAGAAGGTGCGGGTGGGGATGAAAGATATGGCAGCCAGCCTTGAGGGGATGCATTCGTGCATGATGTCATCTGCAGATCATGCAGCAGCCATGCAAGCGCTAACATCCATCCTGCAAGGACTACAACATTCACCACTGCAGTAAGGGAGTTGCCACAACACCTCGCACCCCAAACCTTACACTACATGCACGAATGCAATCATGACCCCCACCAGGGTCGACCTGGCTGCCTACCATCGTCATGTGGCTGCTATTCTTAAGAACCAGCAGATCCTCCTTGCAGCAGTACTGCCCTTAAGACCCTCACAGGTCGCAGCTACCGGGATGTCTGACCACGTCTTCAAACATTGAGGTGTGTGTTCCCACTTCACAACCACCACCACCTAGGACAGAGGAGGCAACACACACATCAGAAGAGGAAGACATGGAACAGATCACCTTCACATGTAAAAGTACCAGGAAGCACTAGTCCCTGCCACATGGCCACCTATTACCAAGGTCCTGCTCTTTGTAACATGCCAGTCTTGCAACAACTGTACTCAACGACTATTCTGCAAACCACTGTATATCTTATCAGCCTGCCTTGTGATTGTCTCTCACTTACTCGTTGGCAAATCCTGTCCCTCTGCACTGTCTGACACTTCACCCCAGCATGTCAAATGCATTTTCATTAGCACTTCTGTAGGATCACAATGGAAGATGTCACTATAATGGACTCACAATCATGAACAATGTACATATAGCACTACAGCACTTTTCAATAATTAGCACTTACACAACCACTTTGTCTCTGTGTAATGTGACTCATCAACTGTGCAGTACACCACTGAATTTTGCCTCCAGACAAATTACATAGCTTGTCAATACAACTGTCCTGAAATAATGTAGTCTGCTAACTATGCACAGTGGCCTGGATTCTACCATACTCTGCCCTTCCTGAGGGTAATATCTGATGAAAAGCGAAACTATACACCATAATGCTGTGTTGGACAGAATAATGCTTAATCGAGAGATATCTAAGCCATTAATAGTGCCTGCAAAGTGGTGCCTCCATGCAAAACTAACATATATAACATTGCCCACAAATCTAAGCGAACAGTCACCAAACTGCATGAATGGAGGTGTCTTAGTTTATATCCAAATAAGTAATCATGCTGAACAGTGTAACAAATGATCTATGTGAGTAATGAACACGATACTACAAGAGTGCTTACTACCACTCACCTTATAAGGGTTTCCTTGAACATCAGACTGCAGTCTGACATAACACAGTGTCCCCAATAACAAATCTGGAAGCACTGTATGTGATTTTGAAAACATACTTATTGAAAAAACACGTTGGGATCCATAGTAACTGTGATTGATTGTTGCAATGAATGGTCTAATCTTTGCAAGGTTGCTTTGGGGGAGCTGCCAATGTTATAGCTAATTTGGGATTTGTTTGTAGCATAGGACACAAATTGTAATACCAAAGAAATCATGCACACTCATGCCAAGGCCCTGATCTACAAGCATGTCACACATACTGTAAAGGGTTTACTACATATTTATTAAACTGTAAAAACAGAAGAGAAAATTCGGGGAAAAGCCTTACCTACCCTAATCTACCCTAACTACTCATTACCAACAACTGTCCCTAACTAACCTAAGCTAAACTTACTTATCACATGTAACAAAACGTTCTAAACATCAACCCGCCACCCCCCTTATGAGACGGGACACATGGAGGACTAATACTAACCTAAACACATACTATCCTATACTAAACAAATATATATTTTTTTGTAATTTATTTTTTATATATAAATATTTTTTTTTTATTAAACATACAAGAACCCCAACATTGCCCACACACTTAAAAAGAAACAGTAGAAATAATCAGGACCCCCCACCCACTAACACTAACTAAACTAACAGCCTATACTAACCGAACACTAAGCCCCTAAACCCACAAAGTATAAGAATAAGGAAAGAGGAGGGAGGGGAGGAAATCATGTCCATCAAAATGTCTATAGGTTGGCCCTCCTGAGGGTCCGCTTAATGGACCGTAACCGCCGGTTTATATGTCGCACATCCTGCTGCAGGCGACTCATTTTGGCCACATATTTCCAGTGGTCAAATGCACAGAGGTGTCTGGTTCATGTGTGTGTTCCAATGTTGATCCTGTATATTTTTAGGGGTCTATGTTGTCACAGTTACGTCCAGGTCTCATCATGAGTCAGTGGCGGCTATTCCTGTATCTACTGAGTATCCTTCAGAGATCAATGGAAGTAAAGTCGATGAGGACATGAGAACCTACATGGGGATGGTCCCACCCTGTCACTGCAGACGTGTTATGAGACTGTCAACAGGGCAACCTTGGTGTGCTGAGTGAGATCATATCTCAGGAGTCATGTTCCGGCAGGTGTCATTACAACATTTGTACACAGGTTGGCCTGTAAAGTTCCCACTGCATCTGGGAACATCATAGCCTCTGTGTTGAATAATCTTGCAGCTAATCAGCATGCACAGGCCATCAATATGTTGTGAGCGATCTGATTCAGTGTGTGAACTGTCAGGGTCCTATGTGTGGACTTTTCATGCACATTATCTGACGTTGCTGGTTCTGCTGGAGGCACCATATCCAATCCCTGCATACGGACCTGGTATACTGTCACACTTTGTCGTTCATGCATACATGAGACCAAGACAAGGGATAGGCCATGATTTTGGTATTTGGAGACAAATTTACAATTATGGTACAATAAAAAAGCAGATGATGCTTTACAATGTATTTGAGTATGCATTGAGGAAGCACCTGACAAAATACCCCCTGAGGAATGTGAGGTTTGGGAAAGCAAGTGTGGTACATATGTAGACACAAGGAACCTTTAGGGTAACGCACAGACAGGTGCCAGTCAGGCTGACAGGATGCAGGGTCAATCAGGATCCAGCAATTTCACAAGGTACATACTCAGTGGTCTGACTTACACTGGTCGGAGGAAGAACAAGACAGTTGACATGGAAGACTGTGTTTGTCCTGTGTTTTTGAAGGTGACACATAAACCCAAGGGCTGTGTTACACGGCTTATTTTTCTAGCAATGCATAACAGTGTAATAGACTAAATGGCAGCTTCTAGCTGTTCAAAGCATCTGCAAGGGCAGTGCATGTTCAAATGGGTGGTCTGCATTGAGGTGCTCACAGGTGTGTGCTGCATCAGTTTCTCACAAGTCCTATAGGTGAAATTCTAGTTCAAATGGCCAACAGTACATTTCACATGGGAAGCAATTTACAGTTGATAACAGGGCTTAGAGACTACACGCCAGTGTATTTATTAACCTGACGTCCATGCAGTCAGATGTACTATGACTATGGCATACCATACGAAAGGGTGAAGCACACTGGATTACTATTATTAGTCTGTGTGTGTAGAGGAGGGAATATCTGGGTACACATATTACCATTCCAGGGACCTCTTCAGACAGGTGGGGTGAGACCAGGAGCATGGGTGTGTCAGGAGTTAGGACATGGGCTGACATGTACATGGAATGTCATGTGCGCAATGCTTGTCATAGGTGTGGCACTTGTGCTGTCTATGTTCTGCTTATATGGAACTCTAGTCACAGATAGTCCTTGCAAAGATAGGTGCTGTCTGACTTACTGCTGTCAAGGGTCTGGCCATACATTCCTGTTACCAATGCAATAGCACATCCACTGCCTCATGTATGAGGCATATTTTTCCCTTATTGACTGATGGTGTCTTACTTGTGTGCCACATGCTGCGATGAACCATGTTGCCAACATGTATGTGTGAAATAGGTGTGGTCCTCTGCTATTATCCTTCAAAGGTGAAATGTACAGGATATATGTCATTTACAGTGTGTGAATGTGACTGTTGAATAATACGCATCACAATTGCTTTGGAAATTTCTGTGCCCTGGTCGGTATATCAGCAACGCTCCATGAGGCTACACTCTTATTGTGATAGTTAGAGAGAAAGGTGAGTAAAAATTATTACCCAGACCATGATATGGTGATTATTACAAGTGTTTATTTACATATGTTGATATAGTGGTGATAGTGAGTTGTTTTAAAAGAAATTGTTCACAATATGTTGGCGCCTACGCAATCCAGCAGCTGTCTTTTGCTGTTCCCCCTCATGTTGCAGGCCAGCATGCTCCTATTCCTCCTCTTCAGGCATTTGTGGCTCTGGTTCTAATAGGGGAATGTTCCTTCGTATACAAATGTTGTGCAGGGTGGCACCTGTTAAAATGATCTTACAGACCATTTCTGGTGAATATAGTAGGCTGCCACCAGTGATGTCGACGCACCTGAATCTCGACTTGAGGATGCCGAAGGTCCTCTCGACTATGGTGCGTGTCCTCCTATGTGCCTCATTGTACGCACGCTCTGCTGCAGTGCTTGGGTTGCCAAATGGTGTCATAATCCATGGCTGGATCCCATACCCCTGATCAGCTGAAAGAGAAAATTATTGGGATCATGTTGACGTATCTTGCCCCATTCATATCACCTTGCATGGCAGTAGTTGTCTATGTTGTCTGTGGCTCTTTTGTGTTATTGTGTTGATTCCTAGGCTTCTAGGATGTACCATCTGCATTGGGTTGTTTCCTTGGCTGAATGAGTGTTTGCCTGCTGACCGTTTGTCAGCAGTATGTTTTGGGATTTGCAGTACAGTGTGCACTCTCTCGCATTGTGACTTGTGACACAGGTGTCCCTGTGTCTTCACTGGGGGTGAGATGATAGTTCCAGACACAGATTCAATTTGACAGTGGTGGTAACACGTTAGCATCTACGAACCCTGGACAGCCCATACCTTTAGACATATGCAATGGATTAATTTAAACATCAGTGAGATGCTTACATTTTGCAAGGTGACAATTAGCCAGACCTCTCCATACGTTGTGATTATTGACATATTGACATTAGACTGTACACTAATTTCAGATGTGTGACACGTTCACTGCAGACCTCTCAAACATGGTTAGTGGTGTCACAACCTCAGTGTGTTCCTGTCCACATGTTGCTGTCGTGGTGTATGTTTTTTGTGTCCTAGAGGGTTGCTGTGCAGTGTGTATATAAGTAGGTTTCTGTACTTACCAACAAGTAGTCCATTGCCATATCGTCCATCCAAGTGTTTATTGATGGTACAGTGACGGAAGATGAATGAGTCATGGACACTCCCAGGATACTTCGCCACAATATTGGTAATCAATCCTTGGTGATCCACAATGGCCTGCACATTGATGGAATGTGTGTGCTTCCTGTTGCGGTATAGGTGTTCAGTTGCAGCAGGTAGCACAAGGCGTACATGTGTGCAGTCAATAGCACCAAGGACGTGTGGGAATACATTAATGAGGTAAAACCCCTGTTTTGTCTCCTGCTGCTTCTGCTGTGTGTTTTGGAAGCAGATGTGGCGGGGTGTGAGTCCAATGATGACATCCAGTACTTTGGGCAAGAAGGCAGAGAATGATGGCTGTGATATCCCGGCTACCAGGGCGCCAGTAGTTTGAAAGGAGCCACTTGCCAGCATGTGAAGTACAGCTAGCAGCTTGATTTCTGTTGGGATGGTGCAGGGTGTCAGCAAGCTGGGTGCCAACTGTGGCTCAATGTTGCGCAGCAGCTGCTGTATGGCTTGCCAGTTTAGTCTGTACCTCTGGATGATGTCATGTTCCCTGAGGCCATGAAGGGTTGTCCTGGTGCGGAATGTCCTCTCCTGCCTTCTGCGTTGCCTTTGGGGTCCCTGCTGGTGTTGTGGTAGCTGCTGTTGTTGTTGCTGGGCTCTGCGCCTGCATGCACGCTGGATGAGAAGCACCTCCATGTCTCCCTTTTGCTGCTCTGCTGTTACTTCTGTGTGTTCTGATTATATATATGATTAACGAAAGGCTGTTTCCCGCATCCAGAAAATGATGCACATGGCGGGATTTTGACGTCCGCGGGCGTCAATGTTTAAATATGGGGCAAGGTTTGCGCCGAATGTGCTTCAAAAGTTTTGACGGTGCAGACGGAGTATAAATATGCCCCAAAGTCTCCCCATTCTAGCCTATGGAGGCCATTCACTACAATGAGGGAAAAACGAATTTGGCTGTTTTACCTCACCAGGGCTTATAAAACTATTTTTATAAGGTCCCTGCATATAGTTCCATGGCACCCAGCCCTAGGGGCACATAGGGCACACCTTAGGGGTGACTTATATGTAAAAATAAGGTAGTTTAAGACTTTGGAATGACTTTTAATTCCAAAGTCGAATTTGTATGTAACTTTAATTTAAAATGACACTGGGCACCTCAGGAGTGCACCTATGGGGGCACTACCTATGCTGGGGTCCCTAAACCTCCATGCCCTACCATATACCAGGGACTTATAGGTAGGTTAATTTTGCCAATTATAATTAGCCTAATTTGCATATCCACTTTACACAGAGCACTGGCCCTGGGACTGGTAATCAGTACCCAGTGCACAGCCAAGAGTCAGTAACCACCAGTACCTGTCCGAAAAGTTTGGGGGTGACCAGGACAAAAAGGAGGACTTTCCTACACTGACCCGCCTCAGATGAAAAGTGGTGGGTACTAACCTACACCCTGGTAGTCCTCATCAGCTAAGTGGAAAAACCTGGAAAGGCCATCTGCATTCCCAGGTCTGTGCTCCATTGTGAAGTCTATTCCCTGTAGGGAAATGGACCACCTTAACAGTTTTGGGTTCTCCCCCCTCATGTGCATCAACCATCTGAGAGGTCTGTGGTCAGTTTGCACATGGAAGTGAGTGCCAAACAGGTATGGCCTCAACTTCTTCAGGGACCAGACCACAGCAAAGGCCTCCCTCTCAATGGCACTCCATCTTTTGTCTCTGGGGAGTAGTCGCCTGCTGATGAAGGCAACTGTTGATCTTGGCCCTCTTCATTACCTTGTGCTAACACTGCCCCAGTCCCTTCCTCTGAAGCATCTGTTTGCACTAGAAACTCCTTGCTATAGTCAGGGGCCAGTAACACTAGTGCTGAACACATAGCCTGCATTAGGGTGTCAAAAGCTTTCTGACACTCTGGGGTCCAAATGACCTTCTTGGGATGTTTCTTGGAGGTATGGTCAGTCAGAGGGACCACTATGGTCCCATAGTTCTGAATAAACCTCCTGTTGTACCCAGTCAGGCCAAGAAAGGCCCTGACCTGAGTCTGGGTTTTAGGAGCCTCCCAATCCAGGATAGCCTGGATCTTGGGCTGGAGAGGTTGCACATGGCCTCCACCAAAAAGGTGGCCCAGGTACACAACGGAGCTCTGCTCTATCTGGCACTTGCTGGACTTGATAGTCAGGCCTGCCTGAAGCAGGCTAAAAAACAAAGAGGAGGGACCAGGGAGATTAGTTGTCCAGTGTACAGTCTCCCATATGTAATAATAAGAAAAAAAGGGGTACACTGTTCCAAACAAAGTGAAAATAGGACCTATTTCTACAGGAGCGAGAACCCTCAAGCATCACATTGGATGACTGGTTTCATCATTGGGAAGGCTCCTTGTGCTGCAATGCCTAACGGGCTCCCTTGAGGGGGCTCTTAACCGTATTTGCTCTACTGATGGTTAGAGGGAACTAATCAGTCTGATAAGGTACCTGACTGTAAAGTACCTGAGCAAAAATGGAGAGAAAACAAAGCTAAATAAAATTGGTTATCCATCAACAATAAATAATCATAATTTTAATCAGTAATGATGTGATGGAGACCAAAGTTAAAAACAAAATAGGAGTAAAAAGTGAGTGGTGATGCTCATATACTCCCAAAAATTATATACTAGAGGATTAACCCAATTGTGGCTCCTCTGAGTGAAGGGTCTACATGTTTCGCGACTGGTGGTCCATCCTGAAGCAGGGCCTGAAGCACTTCCTTCACGTGGACCAGGTGGTCCTCCCAGGTGGAACTAATTACAGCTATATCATCCAGATGAGCCACACTGAAAGATTCCAACCCAGACAGGACTCTATTCACCAACCGTTGGAAGGTGGCAAGAGCATTTTTCAGGCCAAAGGGCATCACCTTGAACTGAAAGTGGCTCTCTGGTGTGGAAAATGCTGACCTCTCCTTAGCTCCTGGACTTAAGGCAATCTGCCAGTATCCTGAGGTCAGATTAAATGAGCTCAGGAATTTGGCAGCCCCAACCTATCAATATGCTCATCAGCTCTAGGTATGGGGTGAGCATCAGTCCTAGTGACTGCATTTAGACCTCTGTAGTCCACACAGAATCTCAATTAATTCGTCCCACCTTGGGAATTAGGGTTGGGTACCAGGACCACTGGACTGGACTAAGGACTGTCAGAGGGTTCAATTACCTTGAGCTCCAACATCCTAGCCACTTCAGCTTTGATGTTGGCCTTTACCTGGTCAGACAGCCTTTACAGCTTGTTTTTGACAGGTAAGCTGTCACCAGTGTCAACATCATGGACACACCAATTGATGAGTCCAGGGGTCAGGGACAACGGACTAGCAAACTGCTCCAAAACTTTACTGCAGTCTTTTTGTTGCTGGTCTGTCAACTTGGGAGAGAGTGCCTGTAAGGAAATGCCTCCGTGGCATGGTTACCCCCTGACTTTTTGCCTTTGCTGATGCTATGTTTTGAATTGAAAGTGTGCTGAGGCCTGCTAACCAGGCCCCAGCACCAGTGTTCTTTTCCTAACCTGAATTTTTGTTTCACAATTGGCACACCCTGGCATCCAGGTAAGTCCCTTGTAACTGGTACCCCTGGTACCAAGGGCCCTGATGCCAGGGAAGGTCTATAAGGGCTGCAGCATATCTTGTGCCACCCTGGGGACCCCTCACTCAGCACAGACACACTGCTTGCCAGCTTGTGTGTGCTGGTGAGGACAAAACGAGTAAGTCGACATGGCACTCCCCTCTGGGTGCCATGCCAACCTCACCCATGCAGTATAGATAAGTCACCCCTCTAGAAGACCTTACAGCCCTAAGGCAGGGTGCACTATACCATAGGTAAGGGCACCAGTGCATGAGCACTGTGCCCCTACAGTGTCTAAGCAAAACCTTAGACATTGTAAGTGCAGGGTAGCCATAAGAGTATATGGTCTGGGAGTCTGTCAAACACGAACTCCACAGCACCATAATGGCTACACTGAAAACTGGGAAGTTTGGTATCAAACTTCTCAGCACAATAAATGCACACTGATGCCAGTGTACATTTTATTGTAACATACACCCCAGAGGGCACCTTAGAGGTGCCCCCTGAAACCTTAACCAACTACCTGTGTAGGCTGACTGGTTTTAGCAGCCTGCCACACTCGAGACATGTTGCTGGCCACATGGGGAGAGTGCCTTTGTCACTCTGTGGCTAGTAACAGAGCCTGCACTGGGTGGAGATGCTTATCACCTCCCCCTTGCAGGAGCTGTAACACCTGGCGGTGAGCCTCAAAGGCTCACCCCCTTTGTTCCAGCACCACAGGGCATTCCAGCTAGTGGAGTTGCCCGCCCCCTCCGGCCACGGCCCCACTTTTGGCAGCAAGGCCGGAGGAGATAATGAGAAAAACAAGGAGGAGTCACTGGCCAGTCAGGACAGCCCCTAAGGTGTCCTGAGCTGAGGTGACTCTAACTTTTAGAAATCCTCCATCTTGCAGATGGAGGATTCCCCCAATAGGGATAGGACTGTGACCCCCTCCCCTTGGGAGGAGGCACAAAGAGGGTGTACCCACCCTCAGGGCTAGTAGCCATTGGCTACTAACCCCCCAGACCTAAACACGCCCTTAAATTTAGTATTTAAGGGCTCCCCAGAACCTAGGAACTCAGATTCCTGCAACCTAAGAAGAAGTGGACTGCTGAGCTGAAAAACCCTGCAGAGAAGACGGAGACACCAACTGCTTTGGCCCCAGCTCTACCGGCCTGTCTCCCCCCTTCGGAAGAAAACTGCTCCAGCGACGCTTTCCCCAGGACCAGCGACCTCTGAATCTTCAGAGGACTGCCCTGCTCTCGAAGGACCAAGAAACTCCCGAGAACAGTGGCCCTGTTCACCCTAGACTGCAACTTTGTTTCCAAAGAAGCAACTTAAAGACAACTGCATTTCCCGCCAGAAGCGTGAGACTTGCAACTCTGCACCCGACGCCCCGGCTCGACTTGTGGAGAAACAACACTTCAGGGAGGACTCCCCGGCGACTTCAAGACTGTGAGTAACCAAAGTTGTCCCCCCTGAGCCCCCACAGCGGCGCCTGCAGAGGGAATCCCGAGGCTCCCCCTGACTGCGACTGCCTGACTCCCAGATCCCGACGCCTGGAAAAGACCCTGCACCCGCAGCCCCCAGGACCTGAAGGATCGGAACTCCAGTGCAGGAGTGACCCCCAGGAGGCCCTCTCCCTTGCCCAGGTGGTGGCTACCCCGAGGAGCACCCCCCTTGCCTGCCTGCATCGCTGAAGAGACCTCTTGGTCTCCCATTGATTCCAATTGAAAACCCGACGTGTGTTTTCACACTGCACCCGGCCGCCCCCGTGCTGCTGAGGGTGTACTTTCTGTGCTAACTTGTGTCCCCCCCGGTGCCCTACAAAACCCCCCTGGTCTGCCCTCCGAAGACGCGGGTACTTACCTGCTGGCAGACTGGAACCGGGGCACCCCCTTCTCCATTGAAGCCTATGTGTTTTGGGCACCACTTTGAACTCTGCACCTGACCAGCCCTGAGCTGCTGGTGTGGTAACTTTGGGGTTGCTCTGAACCCCCAACGGTGGGCTACCTTGGACCCAAACTTGAACCCCGTAGGTGGTTTACTTACCTGCAAGAACTAACAATTACTTACCTCCCCTAGGAACTGTGAAAATTGCACTGTCTAGTTTTAAAATAGCTATATGTGTTTTATTTGAAAAGTATATATGCTATTGTGATTATTCAAAGTTCATAAAGTACTTACCTGCAATACCTTTCATGCTAAATATTACATGTAGAATTTGAACTTGTGGTTCTTAAAATAAACTAAGAAAATATATTTTTCTATACAAAAACCTATTGGCCTGGAATTGTCTCTGAGTGTGTGTTCCTCATTTATTGCCTGTGTGTATGTACAACAAATGCTTAACACTACTCCTTTGATAAGCCTACTGCTCGACCACACTACCACAAAACAGAGCATTAGTATTATCTCTTTTTGCCACTATCTTACCTCTAAGGGGAACCCTTGGACTCTGTGCATACTATTCCTTACTTTGAAATAGTGCATACAGAGCCAACTTCCTACAGTACCACTCCCTCCACTGACCCATCTTGTGCATTTGAGGACAGGAGGTCTGGCAGAGGTTCACCCTCCTCCTCCTTCCCTTCGCTGAGTGACCATCAGCATGGTCATGTCTGCCCTGTCCTGGTGGGGTTTAAATCTGTTGACATGCAGGATCCTATGAGGATTCCTGGGGGTGCCAAGATCCACCAAGTAGGTGACCTCACCCTTTTTCTCCACAATTGGATAGGGCCCAGTCCATTTGGCCTGAAGTGCCCTAGGAGCCATAGGCTCCAAAACCCACACCAGCTGTCCTGGGTGATACTCAGGCAAGGTAGCCTTCTGGTCATGCCAGAGCTTCATTAGCTCTTGGCTGGCCTCCAGGTTTCTGCTTGCCTTCTTCATGTACTCAGCCATGCGTGACCGCAGGCCCAGCACATAATCCAGCACATTCTCCTTGGACTCTTTGAGAGGCTTCTCCCAAGAGTCTCTCACCAAGCACAGTGGGCCTCTTACAGGGTGCCCAAACAGTAATTCAAAGGGGCGGATTCCAACCCCCTTCTGTGGCACTTTTCTGTAGGCAAACCGCAGCCATGGAAGGAGAACAGCCCATCTCCTCCTGAGTTTGTCAGACAAACCCATGATCATGCCCTTCAGGGTCCTATTAGATCTTTCCACCAGACCATTGGTCTGTGGATGATAGGGGGTGGTGAACTTATAAGTAACACCACATTCATCCCACATGGCTTTCAGATAGGCAGACATAACATTTGTGCCCCTATCTGAGACCACCTCCTTTGGGAATCCCACTCTGGTGAACACACTAAGTGGGGCCCTAGCCACTGTGGGAGCAGAGCTGTCCAGAGGGGTATTGCCTCAGGGTACCTGGTGGCATGGTCCACAACCACCAAAATGTGCCTGTTGCCTGAGGCCGTTGGTGGGTGTAGAGGACCAACAATGTCAATCCCCACCCTCTCAAAGGGAGTACCAACCACTGGCAGTGGTATCAAGGGAGCCTTTGGCTTGCCCCCTGCTTTGCCACTGGCTTGGCAGGTAACACAGGAGCTGTAAAACTCCCTGACTTTCTCTGACATTTGGGGCCAACAACAATGGTTGACCAGCCTGTTCCAGGTCTTGATCTGTCCCAAATGTCCATCTAAGGGAATATCATGGCTTAAAGTGAGGAGGAATTCTCTATACTTTTGGGGGACCACCACTCTCCTAGGTGCCCCTGGTTTGGGGTCCCTTTCTTCGGTGTAGAGAACTCCATTCTCCCAGTAAACCTTGTGGGTTCCACTGGTATCCCCTTGTCCTTGCCTGGCAGCAGTCTGCCTTAGGCCCTCAAGAGTGGGACACTCTCTTTGTCCCTGGCACAACTCTTCTCTGGTGGGCCCACCTGCCCTGTGCAGTTCTGCCAAGTCAGGCAGAGCTTGCAGGGGAAGTGGCCCTCCCTCAGAGGTCAGGTCCTACCCCTCAGGTTTGGATTCTACCTGACCCTCTGTACTTGTGGGGGCTGGCAAGCCAGACCCAGTGCCCTTTGTCTTCTTCTTGGAGGCTTGGCCCATTGTTCCAGGGTCCAAGTGTCCAGCACTTCCCTGTTGTGCTGCCTGTGACCTGGTCACAGCACACACCCATTCAGGAAGGTCCAGCATCTGTGCATGGACCCTTCTCTCCACCTCTGACAATTCAGATGCTTCAAGATCATTTCCCAGCAGACACTCTACTGGGAGGGCAGGAGCTACAGCTACCTTCTTAGGGCCAGTCACACCTCCCCATTCCAGGCTCACCATAGCCATGGGCTAAAGTTTGGTTCTGCTATCTGCATAAGTCACTTGGTGGAAGACACCAGGTAAGACCTGTTCTGGAGAAACCAGCTTCTCTGTGATCATTGTCACACTGGCTCCTGTATCTCTCAGAGCTTCCACCTCAGTCCCATAGACTTTAGGCCTCTGCCTATACCTCTCCATGCTGGGAGGTAAGGTGGCCATAGTTGCAATGGCCACCCTACCCACGGATTCTAAGGTGACCTCTGTGTACCCTGATCCCAGCCCTGTGCCAACTTCCACCCCCATCCCTACACTAGCAATCCCCTGGCATTGCCCACCAGTGGGGGGCTTCTTGGAGCAGATAGCATCTCCTCTTTTGTGTCCAGGTTGATGAGACTCAAAGCACTTGCCGGCCTTAGCAAGCTCCTGAAACTTTCCTGCCTTAACAGGATCATAATGCTTCCCCTGATACCCTTTCCCCTTAGAAGTGGAATGGCTTGGGGCTCCCCCACCCTGAGAAGTTTTTGGGGACTCTTGTGAGGACTCCTTGGGCTTTTTATCATCTTTCCCTTGGTTCTTCCCCTGAGAAGTACCATGTCCTCCCTTTTTCTGATCACCCCCTAGGGGCTTCTGGTTAACCCTAGTTCTTAACCAGTCATCTGCTGCCTCCCCCAGCTCTCTGGGGTTGGTCAATTTAGAATCAACTAGATACTGCCAGAGCTTCTCTTGGACACAATTGATTAGAAGGTGCTCCCTCATAATCAAATTGTACAGCCCCTCAAAGGTACTTACCTTGTTGCCCTGTATTCAGCCCTCTAGTGCTTTAACTGAGATGTCTACAAAGTCTACCCAGGACTGGGTACTTGTCTTTTGGGTGTCCCTAAACTTGAACCTATACTGCTCTGGGGTCAGACCAAACTTTTTAGTTAAGCATCTCTTCATACTGGGGTATGAATCTGCCTTCTCCCCTCTCCAGGTTAGGAGCCTAACCCTCCCAGAGTTGGGGACCAACTCCCAAAGAAGTGAACCCCAGTACTGAGGCTTACCTCTCTCATCTGGAGGGCCCTCTCAAAGGCCCCCAGCCACTTATCTATGTCATCCCCCTCTACATAGGCAGGAACCACCCCCTTGGGTAACCTGGGGCAAAAAAAACCACCCATGGACACCTCAGCTTCTCTGTTGCTGCAACCATCTCTTTTCTCTTCCATTGCCCACTTTTTCTCTTCTAGGGCTAGCTTCTGTGCCTCCAAAGCTATAAATGCTAGCTGGGCCTCCAGCTCTCTTTCCCTGAGGGACAGGTTCTCTCCTCCTGAAGGGACCCCCTTCCCCAACTAGCTTTGGGTATGCCCCTAGTGACTGTGTGCAGTGAGGACCGGTCTTCCTCCTCCTCACTTAGGCTCAGATGCCCACCCTCCCTTGAGTGGTTGGAGCTAGCATCCTCCCCTGCTTCTTCCTCCTCTGGAGCTTCCTCTGAGCCTACTTCTTGGGCCTCAGCCCATGCTGTCAAGGATTTAATCGGGACATGCTTCCTGAGGTCAGTGGTTGCAGGCAACCCCCTTGCAGTACACAACCCCCTAAGCTGGACTACTTTCAGTGTGGGTAGGCTAGCCAGATCAAGCTCCATGGTTCCCTACTTTTGTGTCAACAAAAACGTTTTGCAAAAGTTGGAAATAAGAATTTAGAAAAATCACAAAAATTCACTAATTGAAATTAATCCAAATTAAAAATTAAAAACAATTTTTGCACTAGGACAATTTAAGGGATTTTTAATTTGCTTTACTTAAAACTGTAATGTGATACTGAACACAAGTACAGGATCCCACCACTGCGTACCAAAAATGTGGAAAATGGGTTACTGGTAAGGGCAGGTAAGTACCTACACTTAGCAATAGGCCACTAACCTCCACTTAAGTCTAGTCAGGTCTCAGTAAATTAAACCTAGCTCAACCCTTGGTAGCTTGGCAACGAGCAACAAGGCTTAACTTAGGAGACTAAGCGCAAAGCATTCAAATATCACAAAACAGTAATTAAATAAAACACAGGAAACAGTTTAAAAATCTAAAATCAATTTATAAAAATAAGAAATATCTTTAGCTTTAAAATGACACAAAAATGAATAAAATCGGATAAGGGGAACTGGAGATATGAATTTTTAAAGAATTATTGTTTTCTAGGGCTTAGAAACACAAAGCGCCAATCTGGTCATCTGGTCGCACCTCGACCGGGGCAAAGTCAAAGTTTAAGGCCGACCGCGATAGAGCCCGGCTCGGCTACAACCCGCAGGAGGCCTCGGTCAAAAGTTTACCTTAGGACTTAATTGTTTTTCTCTGACATTTTCTTCAGCAGGACGAACCTGCCAGTCCAATCCAACCTCCTGGAACTCTTCCTCGGATACGCATTGCGGGAGCCCTCGGTGGATATTTTTACTTTCGAACTTAGTTGTTTTTCTGAGATACAAATCCTTCTACCAGGGCAAACCTGGATCTTGATCCGATGTCCTTGGAGTCCTCCTCGGATACGCTGGCTGGGAGGTCCCGGTCAACTTCCTACTTTCGGACTTAGGGGGTCATTCCGACCCCGGCGGGCAGCGGGCGCCGCCCACCGGGCGGAAACCGCCCAAACACCGCCCCGCGGTCAAATAACCGCAGGGACCATTCTAACTTTCCCGCTGGGCCGGCGGGAAAGCCCCAGCAAAGATGAAGCCGGCTCCGAATGGAGCCGGCGGATTTGCTGTGGTGCGACGGGTGCAGTTGCACCCGTCGCGATTTTCAGTGTCTGCCAAGCAGACACTGAAAATCTTAATGGGGCCCTGTTAGGGGGCCCCTGCACTGCCCATGCCAGGGGCTCCACGACACCCGTTCCCGCCAGCCTCTTCCTGGCGGTGTAAACCGCCAGGAACAGGCTGGCGGGAAGGGGGTCGGAATCCCCATGGCGGCGCTGCATGCAGCGCCGCCATGGAGGATTCCCCCAGCCGGGGGAAATCAGGCGGGAAACCGCCGGACGCGGCTGGGCGACCGCGGCTTCACAGCCGCGGTCGGAATACCTGATGTAGCACCGCCAGCCTGTTGGCGGTGCTACCTCCGGCCTCCACCCTGGCGGTCATACGTAATGAGGCCCTTAGTCTCTTTTTTGGAGATTTTCTTCACCAGGATGCACCTGCAAGTCAGGCCGGGTTGCGGTTGAGGCAAGCCGGCTAGAGTTGCCGTGGCGGGTCGGTCCCTCTATGGAGCTGTTTCCAAAATGTTCTCCAAAGTTCCCCAAACTTCAGGATCTTCTTCCAGATGTTCTTTTAAGGTTATTTTGAGGTCCACAGTTCATCCCAAGGTTCCAGAAGCTCTGAGATGCTCCTTGGGGGGTGTGGACTACAACTCCCAGAATGCACCTATCGCAAACTCCTTTTTGGCCAATGGACAGTGGTCGGCTGGTTGGTTTCTTCAGGAGCTGGTGCAGGGGACTCTGGTTAGCAAGTTTTCACCTGTAGCAAACAGGAAGTCCCTCCTTTAACCAGTTGAAGCCAGGCAAAGTCCTTCTTGTGGTGAAGCCCAAGTGTGCGGCTGGTGCAGTCCTTCAGGGTGCAGGGTCCAGGTGCAGGTCAGGGGTCCAGCAGGGCAGTCCTTTTTCTCCTGTAGTTCTTCCTTGTTGGAATCTGATGGGGATCTGAGGTGTGGGTGCAGGTCTGCCAGTTTTATCATTGCTCCTGGGTGAAAAACAGGGGGGTCCTGGTTCTCCAATCAGGGACAGGGTTCTTCCCCCTGTGATGACCACTTCCTGTGAAGTGTGGCAAAAATCAATCCCAGGGAGCAACATTCCTCAAAAATCCATCATGGCTGAAACTGATTTTTAGAGGTTACATCCGGCTGAGCCCAGCCACTAGCGTGGCTAAAAATCCTAAACACACCCCTCTCCTGCCCTCTCCTAATCTAATCAAGGGGGCACCTAATTGCCTGAGTTTGCAGGATGTGAGGGTGTTGCTGGGTTGCTCCAAATGTCCTTCTCTGTCTTTGAAGACCAGTTTGGCAGCCCTCCTCCTTCCTGCTTCACCATCTGCTGTGGGGAGATCTCCTCCCCCAGGCACATCTCTTTGTGCTAAGCCAGGCCACTTCACACCTCATCAAGGCAGCCTGGCCAGTCTGCCAGTGGCTGGCCAATCAGAGCACAGCAGCAAAAACACTGCAGGGCTGAAGTTGGCAACTTTTCAGGTAAAGTTTAAAACTCTTTACCTGAACAAGTTATATTAAATACAACAACTGGAAGTTGTGGGATTTATTATAACAATTAATTTGATACCAAACCTCTGGTATCTGTTACTTAAGGGTATTTTTAAAATTAAAATATAGTCTCCCCATTCTAGCCTATGGAGGCCATTCACTACAATGAGGGAAAAACAAATGTGGCTGTTTTACCTCACCAGGGCTTATACAACTATTTTTATAAGGTCCCCGCTTATAGTTACATGGCACCCAGCCCTAGGGGCACATAGGGCACACCTTAGGGGTGATTTATATGTAAAAATAAGGTAGTTTAAGACTTTGGAACAACTCTTAATTCCAAAGTTGTATTTGAATGTAACTTTAATTTAAAAGCAGCCAGCAAGGCAGGCCTGCCTTGAAAATGTCACTGGGCAGCTCAGCAGTGCACCTATGGGGGCACTACCTGTGCTGAGGTCCCTAAACCTCCACGCCCTACCATATACCAGGGACTTATAGGTAGGTTAATTTTGCCAATTATAATTCGCATAATTTGCATATCCACTTTACACAGAGCACTGGCCCTGGGACTGGTAAGCAGTACCCAGTGCACAGCCAAGAGTCAGTAACCACCAGTACCGCTCCAAAATGTTTGGGGGTGACCAGGGCAAAAAGGAAGACTTTCCTACTTCAACTATTTCCATAACACCCAAGATATTTTGCAATGTTGACTCACCACTATACACTAGCTTTGATATTTGTATTTATCCCTTAAACATAAGTCATTAGAGTAGCTATTGCGTGTAAATAATTTTCTAGCTTCAAGCAACACCCCCTCAGGTTTGTAACTGACATTTCAAGTACTTGTATTTCACTTGAGAGGGATCTCTAGTAATGACTTGTGGAACTGAAGTCCCTCAGAATGCATAGCATGGAGTTGAATGCAGGGCGGGGTAGTAACCATCATTTATCGGGGGTCGCCATATCAACATATATAAAGCAGACTGATTGTCTTTGTCAAAAAGTCCCCATTAACTATAATCAAATTTCTGTTTCATCAATTCACTCATTGCAATGTTTAAAAAGTGTTTGTCCTAAAGACTGTATTAAAGTTTTAGTTTTATTGAAAAACATGTTTTTTTGTCTTTTTATAACATGTTTCAGGCTTCAGAGAGGAGCCACAAGGCCCCCAGCCAGCACCCTTTTTGGGTGCAAACAGGAGCTGGCAATTTTTAAAAAATGGCTGTCCAGGTGCCCACCCGGGGCATGCACAACAGGCAGAATCATTGGGCCAAGGAGGGAGGCCCATTGCCCCCATTGCCCCATCCAGCTACTCAGTCATCACCCACTGTTGCTAGCAGGAGATGACTCCATTACTTTGCTCCCACTAAGGCTAAAGCAGCTTCTTTCTCTGCTCCCACCCTGGCAGGAGCAAAGTTGTGTTCCCTGCCCAAGAAGGTATGGGCAGGAAATAAAGATTATATTCCCTGCACACATTCTCCCAGGCAGGGAAAGCCAGTGTCCCGGGGAATTGGATCACCAGCATACTGTACCAGTATTGGTCCTCGGTGATAGGGTGGCCAGGGCCAAACAATGGCTAGATAAGGGGACCAATGCCCTACCAAAGTAAAAAAATGTGGCCTCAGGGGATGGGGTCTCAGGGGCTTAAAAAAGGTAAGGGCTTCATGTGCCTCATCCCCTATAAAAATGAAGGCTCTATCCCCGGGACCTGGGCCTCCCCATGTGGGAGGGAGGGGGTAAGATTCCGAAAAGGCAGGAGCCTTGTTTTTTTCATTTGCACCACAGATCCTTGGTGAATCTGCAGCACCAATTAAAAAAATAATAATTTTTGGTCCTGAGGGACGATTCCTCCAAGACCACATACCAGGTGCAGTGGGGCAGGATTCTCCTACCCTGCCTCATATATATTTTTGACAACTTTTTGTAGGACAAGGGACTGAATCCCCAAGTCCCAAAATGACTGCCACCACATCTTTGTTGATGTGGTGCAGCAGCCAATCAGATCAAATCTTTAGATCTACTGGCTCTGCGGACTCTCTGTGGCATGATATATACCTACATTTTGAACCTTAATTTCTCAAAAACTACTGAACAGATTTACACCAAATCACAAAAAGAATGTGAGGCAGCTTAAATTTTGCATCCACCCTCACACGTCACAAATCCGCATTATAAATATGCGCTTAGCACTACATACTTTGGGGCTCATTCTGACCCTGGCGGCCGGTGGCCGCCAGGGCCACCGACCACGGGAGCACCACCAACAGGCTGGCGGTGCTCCCACGAGCATTCTGACCGCGGCGGTTCAGCCGCGGTCAGAAGCGGCAAGTCGGCGGGCTCCCGCCGATTTACCGCTGCTCGGGGGAATCCTTCATGGCGGCGGAGCGCGCTCCGCCGCCATGAGGATTCTGACCCCCCCTACCGCCATCCTGTTCATGGCGGGAAAGCCGCCATGAACAGGATGGCGGTAGGGGGGGTCGCGGGGCCCCTGGGGGCCCCTGCCGTGCCCATGCCAATGGCATGGGCACGGCAGGGGCCCCCGTAAGATGGCCCCGCAAAGTATTTCAGTGTCTGCCTTGCAGACACTGAAATACGCGACGGGTGCCACTGCACCCGTCGCACCTTCCCACTCGATTACGAGCCGGCATCTTCGTGGGAAAGGGAGTTTTTCCCTGGGCTGGCGGGCGGTCTTTTGGAGACCGCCCGCCAGCCCAGGGAAAAACTCATAATACCCTCCGCGGTCTTCTGACCGCGGAGCGGTATAATGGGGGCGGAATTCTGGCGGGCGGCCTCCGCCGCCCGCCAGAATCAGAATCACCCCCTTTGTGTGTTTTACCGTTATTAATGTAAAGTGTTGCACTTGAACCCAGTACTAAAATGTATTCACTATAGAACTAGAAATTCATATGCTCTGTGTGCCTTAGCTTTATTAAATGAAATGCAAACTTTAAGGATCAGATGAGATCATCCTCACATGACTGAAATGTTTTTAGTTTAGAAATGAGAAAGATTTATGTAAACATGTGCACTATTGTTTCACATTTGAATTTATAATGTAGTTCTTAGTCACATTTATACTTGTGTACTAAAAGTTACATTGCTTTTACCTCAAGCTAAAACACAAAGTTAATTTGATTTTGTGTACTGATAGTCTCATAGATTTGTAATTACGTTCACAAATAACATGTATTAAATGTGCACTTTTGCATTATATATTCAATTTGACATGACTAGGCCTGTATTTCTTTCAGCGTGAAATAGTGTTTTTCCATTTCTGCTTGCATGTCTTTTCCTGTGCAGGTACGTTCACATGACCTGTTAGCTTGAGAATATTTGCAACAATGTTGTTTTAGTGATAAAGAGTCTGAGAAAAGGACTTTGATGGAGAAACATGGAGAGACAGAGCATTAACTGACAGTCCCTATTCAGTCATGTATAGAAGAGTTAAAGGTATCCAAGGCTGATAGCATTCTCAGGGCTACTCTAAGAGATATTGTAAATGTAGCAGCTCATAACATGAGAATGGAAAAGACAATGGAACCCCTAATGGTGTGAACAAGGGGTGTTGCTTAGAGGATTTATGTGTTATTAATTAAGGTTCTCACAGCTTGTTTGAGTCACTTTTTCTTTGGACTTTGAGAGGTACAGACCTCTATGTTTTCCCCTTTTAGTCATTTAGATTAACACATATTTCTCTCTAGAAGACTCTTTACTGAGCTGCTGGAATGCTGACACCTTCCCTTGTGTATGCATGCAGGTATATTTTTCTCCTTTTTCAACATTTCCTCTTTTTTAAAAAACTTTTTTTTAGAGAACATTACTTTTCTTCAAATTCAGACCCTAAGCTAGATGAGCTCAGACATTACTCATGTTTAGGAGAGATCAGAGACTTTTCTCTGAGCATCAGATATTATTGCTAATTTTCTGTTTTGCTGTAACTGAACTTCTGATTTGCCGTATGCTGATTCACCTAAACTCACGAGGTCTGGTTATCCTGTTGTTATCCTGTAGCTTTACAGCATGCTTTTGTGATTGATTTATATTAACCTAGTTGGTAACTTAAAATAAAACTTCTTAACTGTATTCCTGGTTCCTCATCCTTATTGTGTAGCCATTGGACAAACAATTGAAATTATTTGTCCAATGCTAACTCCCTTCACCTCTCGAGCTGACAAAGAAAGGTCTTTCAGGTAACCGATTTTAGGAGACTGGCCTAGCGCGCCATCAACTGGTGGCATTGTGGATGGTTTTATCACTGAAGTGAGTGAGTTTGGGTATCCCATTTAGAAAATTGCTCAAAACCTTGCCCCAACGTCCAAATCCCATGATTCATTCAGAGGATTGATGGAGTTCTAGCAGTTCGGGAGTGAGTTGTATCAGCGAAGGTAATGGGGTTACATGTTGCCATTTCTTATGGTTAGCTTACAGTGTTTTGCAGTGATTGTCTGGTGTTCTATGGAGATACTTTGAGTTGCTGTGTGAATGTGGTGCTTAATGCGAAGAAGTTGAAGTGATTATCGGGTCAGTCGTGGCCTAATATCTTGGGATGGTATTAAAAAATGTAGAATACACTATATTGTAGTTGTCTTGTGTGAGGTGGTGCTAGGCATGGGACGTCATTGACTGTATTATTAAGATAGGGACTTATTTTTGCATGATTGTGAGGTGTGGTTGGTATAGTGAACCTCAGTGTGTGGGGAGGAACTTTATCAATCTGAATGAAACCCTGCTGGTTGAGATTTAATTCAAGTGCGTGTCAGGGTAGGTCAGAAAGCATTTGAATACTTTCATTTCTTTAGAGGAGCAGACAAAGTTAGTAATTGAAGTTGCTTGTGTTTGTTTTTGCATTTACATTGTAGAGAGAGAGAGTGTGTTTGAGAAAAGTTGTAAAGGAGGGTGGTTCACTGCAAAGAGTGAGGATGATGTCACAGAGGGCCATGCTGGTATTGGTCAGTTGATGTAGAGCTGTGCTGGTATTAGATGAATACATCATAGAGAACCGCACCTGTATTGATTGTGGATGCCGAACAGAGAATTATGGATGAAGAAAATTTCCCTGGTTTGAATGAAAAAGTTATTTGTGAAATCTGCATATTTTGATTGAAAAATGCAATTTATTAAAGCACTCCAAAGTCTGAAAATAGGAGATGTGACTATACTTGTTAGAAAGGGAGAAGAGGTACCTCCAGAAGGTATGCCAGTTAATTATATGGCAATAAATAAGGGTTTTCATATGTGTATTTGGCATGAACAATGGCATAAGATCACTGAGAAAGATGGTGCACTGACATTTCCATGCTGTGGCACACATAATTTGAGTATCATTCACCATTTAAGGAGGCTGTTGTATTACATGAAACTGCCTCCTAGAACTGCACAATATGAAGCACTTAACGCTTGGGGATACATAGCACATCAGAAACAAAAAGAGAGATATGTAGGAAGGGTCAAGAAGGCTTTACACATTTGTGCCGGATGTTAGGTGGGCAGAACAAAAGGCATGCTGAACTGATGTGTTGAGGAAACTAGATTGTACTCTGCATTGATGAGTGAGGAAGAAGATAAAGGTAAATGAAAGGGAAAGAAAGAGAAGAGATAGCAGTCACCAAGAACGGTGGGGAGAGCAGTGATAGTGATCCCGATGAGATTTCATAAATGAGTTATTGTTAAATGGTCCACCCCTATATACAGCAACCTAAGCATGAGTGAGTGATTCAAATATCAGTTGGAATTCATATGTGCCCACAACACCAGTAGATGTAAATTCTAATTTGATGAAAGAGGGTTCAGGAATGACAGTCCCTCAAAACGTATCTGCCTGAAATACCCTAGATGCATTGACTGTTCTGGTCACAATTGGTCATGTAGTTCCTTTGTATAAACCAGGAGTAGATGTAAGTACAACACCTACCTTGGCTGTTCCCACTGAAAAGGGTACCACAGGTAGCAATCCTGTGGGCTCTACAATGAGAAGAATCTCTTAGGCCCCAACACAAGGGAACACTCCACATACTGCAAGTGCAAATCCAACATTAAGTCAGACAGGATTTTCTTGCATTAAGGATTTCCCCAAGGATAGCCCAAAACGAATGTAGTTCCAAATGATATTTGCAGTACTCCTAGGACAAGAGTACTCTTAGGTTCACCAAATTCACCACATTCTGATACATCCATTTGGAATTCACCAGATAATGCAAATCCTAGTACCTCTAAGGGAGAAATAATAATTAACACCCCAGCAGAGCAACCAGGTCTTAGTGATTGGCTCAAAGGTGTAGACATTCCAATCGCAGATGAAGGTTCAGGAACAAGAGGAAAGACTATTCAAACTCCAGAAAGAGAAAAGACAATATATGTGGCTAAATTAGAATGAAATTAAATGATACTTGGAAATCTTGACAAGTCTCAGTTAGATACCTACAAAAAAAATGAATTCTTGTTCATATGTAAAGACATCATCAGATGTGCTGAACAGGCTCATGAATGGTTGGCTGAATTAGCTGAGAAATGCCACATTGATTTGAATAAATCCAATGCCTTGCAAATAAGTTACCATTTAAGTTTTAATGACTGTGATCCCTCCAACATGAGACTGTCAGGAATGAAATTGTAGATCAGGGAATTAATTGCCTATAGCTGAAATTGGAGCAAGCTGTATAGATGGGAAGACAGTTGGGTAAAGAAAAAGAACCAAAGATGGTAAGACTAGAGCTGTCTACAGCTGGATCAGAGGAAGAGGATATACAAATGCACCCAATGTGAGATGTTCCTGGTGGAGGCTATGTTCGTGTGCCCTGGAGTAGGAGTGATCTTGCATCATTCACAAACGATTTTACAAAATTGAGGGAAAAAAAACAGTGGAATGTTACAGGCAGGTTGACAGGTTTGTAAAAATATCAAAGGTCCTGTGGATAGATTTGAATATCTTGTTTGAGATTGTGGTCCCGAGTAATTTGAGGGTTGAATGCAAAATAGCTGTGTATTAGCCTGAGAAAGAACCTATGAGAGATCCAATAACAAAGGGTCAGTTTCCAGTGGTGATGAGGAAGTATCATCAGGTGATTACATTTTTGAAGTCAAAGGTTGATTGGGTCAAGACTGACAGAACCACTCAAGAGTCCAAAGAGCCAATACACTCCTATTATGAGAGACTGCTACAGGCATTTAAGCAGCATAGTGGGATAGAGATCATTGAGACCAAAGATATGGGACGTTTTGTTTTTCAGGTTTGGCATGGATTGAGACTTGAGATTAGCACAATGATTCCACAACATTTGATTTGTTGGCAATGTAAGTCAAACAGTGAACTTTTGAGGTCTGGCAAAATTTTTAATGACATATTGGAGATGAAGCAAAATAAATTGAAAGAAAAACTGATGGTGGCACAAATGAAGGCTGCACAACAAAGTCAGAATCAACAGTTTGTAAGGAATGTTGGTCCTATGTGGGGCGTGTCAGCAGGGATTCCCGATGATGCAAGGTTGTAATGGATTTCATCAACAGGGTAGAGGTCATGGTGTCCCAATTCATCCAGGTACAGGGATTGATGTGGCTACTTTGAAGAAAAACAGTCCTTGTCATGTTTGCAGCAGGATGGGGCATTGGAAGAGGGAATGCCGTTTCAATGCTGGTAACATGACGAATGAGAACCAGGTTCAGAGTGGTGGATTTGCAAAACCTCAGGTTACTAATTCAGTTCAGAACCAGCGTGACAGAGACAGAGAAAGCTAAATTATAATGTGTCTCAAGTTCCAGATATGCAGATTCCAAAAGCCCCAATGCCAAAACAGAATGAAAATGCTCCCAGATCTAACCTGAAACAGGTCAGCAATGCAAAGAATAACCCTTTTGTGAATCAGGGTATGTCTCAACAATGCCCTATGATACAAGCAGATGGGGATTACAGTTCAGACCTGTCACAATGGCTGTGTATGAGAGGAGATGATTGTGTACTTGGTGCAACCTTAGAGGCAGACCTGTGTTGTCTATTTGTGGATGGTGATGTGAACGGGCACTCCATATCATTCTTAATTGATACCGGTGCTACTTGCCCTACTGTTAGTACAGCAGACGTTCCTAGCCCACCTCTCTAGGGGAAAAAGTGTCCAAGTTGTGAGAGTTGACAATAAACAATAGACTAACCCTGTTACTGAAGCTGTACCTGTTAAAATAGGGTCCTTTGAAGAGAATCAACAATGGTGTGTGATTCAAGTCCTGTTAGAATGCGTAGACGTGATCTATTGTGTGAGCTGAATTGCTCCATTTATTGTACCCCAAAAGGCATTGCATTCCAAACTCATGATGAAGATGTTGCCTTTAAACTTGTAATTCAGAATTCAGATGTTATAATGTACTCCATGTTGACAAGCAATGATTTGCCCCAAGTGCTGAGAGTCACAGTACTACTTGAAGTCTGGGACTTTTCAGGGAAGTCATAGGTGACATTAAAGGTATTGAAGCTACTCTCATAACACTGAAACCTAATGCTGAGTACCCGAGTCTCTCAGAATATTCAACAAGGCACCCTGAACAGATTACAGGAATTCCATGTAACTCACCCATTTTGGGCATGCAGACACCTAATGGCAAGTATCACATAGTGCAGGATTTAAGAAAGATCAATGCAATTGTTGTCCCTTGTTGTACTGTGGTGCCGAATCCAGCTATGATTTTATTTCTGATTCCATGTGAGGCAGGGTGGGTCACTGTTATCGGCCTTCGCCAAGCCTTTTTCTCCATACCGTTGGATAAGGATAATCAGCTTCTAGTTGCATTTCTATTCGACAGCTGTGTTTTTGCATGGTGCAGAGTCCCACAAGGATACACAGAGAGTCCTTCTATGTTCAACTAGATCCTTGAAAAGAATCTGAAGTCCTTGGTGATGCTTTATCACTCAGTTTTGGTACAGTATATTGACAACCTGTTGGTGGTGTCAAATACTCAGGAAGCTTGAATGTAAGATACCATTACCCTGCTTAGCTGAGAATGAACATAAAGTATCCCCGACTAAATTGCAGTACTGTAAGAGAGAAATTCTATACCTTGGCTATCACATTTAGAAAGGAGCAAGGAAGTGTCACAAGAGAGAATCTTGGCAATTCTGCAAATAAATCCACCATCTCACAAAAAAGACAGGATATTCTTGGGAATGGTGGGTGTAGGAAGTTGGCTCTGCATATATTATATCAAAATGATATATAATGTGCACAGAGTTCCTGGGTTCCCCAGAGGCTTAACAAAGGCTAAAGTAGCTAATACTAATGCTCTCTTTTGTGGTAGTGTGATCGAACAGTTAGGCTTATCAGGGGGTAGAGCAAAGCATCTGTTGTACACACACAGACAATTAGGGAAGCACACACTTAATGACTAACTCTGGAGCAATGGTTTTTTTATAGCAAAAATATATTTTGTTAATTGTATTTCTAGCACCACAAGATTCAAGTTGCAGGTAAGTACATAAATAAATAAGTATTTCACATATGTATCAATACCACTTTGATCAGAATTATTACCTTGTACAGTTTCTGAATAAATGGCAATAACCTGTTTTAAAAGTTGACAGTGCAATTTTCAGAACAGTTCCTGGGGGGAAGAAAAGTTAGTCTGTTTTACAGGTAAGTATAACACTTACAGTTTCAGTCTGCCGGAGTTAGGAAGTCCACAGGTTGGGGTTCAAGTTAACCCCAAACACCCACCACCAGCAACACAGGGTCGGCCGGGTGCAGAGGTCAAACATGAGGCAAATTTAACATTGGCTTCTATGAAGACTAGGGGCACTCGGATTCAGATCTGGGGGGTTTACAGAAGCACTGGGGGCCACAGGTTAGCACCAAATACACACCCTCACCGGCGCAGAGCCAGAGGCAGGCGGATGCAGGGTGCAAACACAGTGTAGGGCTCCCAATGCTTTTCTACGAGGGGACCCTGGGTCACATAGATGCTGCAGGCTGCGTCCAAGGGGGTCGGTTCCGGAAAACCACAGGCTTAACAAGTAGGAGGGCAGTCTGCTGAACGTTGCTGCACTGGGGGTCGGGCTCCCCAAGGCTAGGGGGGCTGCTGGTGCAGTGTATCTTTTGGCAACAGATATCTTTGTCTAGTGCTGTCATGGTCAGGTTGTCTCTGGATTCACACTGGAGGCATCATCGTGAGAAACAAGAGAGGTCAACCCAGGGTGGGCACTTGCTCAAATCACCTGGGGATCCTCTCTAGTTGGTTGAGCCACCTGGACACGAGCCGTTGGCCTTAGGTGCAGAGTGGTCAGGACTCACGGATCCAGGGAGGCTCTGGAGTCCTTAGATGTAGTTTCTTCTTGGACAGGGCCGCTGTTCACTTGAGTTCTTGGCCCTCTGTGATGCAGGCAGTCCTCTGGAGGCGTGGCAGAGGTTGCTGGATCCGCAGGAAGCGTCACTTTCTTTTGCAGGGCTCTTTAAAGCAAGAGATAAGCCGGTAGGGCTAGGACCAAGTCAGTTTACATCTTCCTTCTTTTCTGCTGGGGTTTCAGCTTAGCAGTCCTTTTTCTTTCTTGTGAGGTCACCAGGAATCTGATGAAATGGGTTCAGGGGAGCCGTTAAATCCTGGATTTAGGGGCGTTACAGGGGTCAGAGGACAGTAGCCAATAGCTACTTCTATGAGGGTAGCTACATCCTTCTTGTGTCCAACCCCTTTGGGGAGGGGGCACAAACCTAACCCTATTGGTCCCTGTCCTCCAAACTAAGATGGAGGATTCTGCAGGGAGGGGGTCACCTAAGCTCTGGACACCTTGCAGTGGTCCCAGGTAGGGTGGTCACTCCTCCCTGCTTTCCCTAATTTTCCCACCGGACTTGCAGCCAAAAGTGGGGCTTTGTCAGGGCGGCGGGCAACTCCAATATCTGGAGTGCCCTGGGGCACTGTAACAAAAGGCTTGAGCCTTTGAGGCTCACTGCCAGGTGTTACAGTTCCTGCAGGGGGGATGTGTGAAGCACCTCCACCCAGTGCAGGCTTTATTTCTGGCCACTGTGAGCACAAAGGCTTTCAACACATGTGGCCAGAAACTCGTCTCTTAGTGGCAGGCTGGCACAGACCAGTCAGTCCTGCAATATAGTATTTGGTAAAATACAGGAGGCATCTCCAAGATGCCCTATGGGTGCATTTTTCAATAAATCCAACACTGGCATCATTGTGGGTGTATTGTGCTTTCAAGTATTCAGTGAAGCCATTATGGAGCTATATAGTTCATAATGACAAACTCCCAAACCATATACTCAATATGGCTATACTGCACTTACAATGTCTAAGAATGGACTTAGACACTGTAGGGGCACATTGCTCATGCAGCTACACCCTTACCTGTGGTATAGTACACCCTGCTTTAGGGCTGTAAGGCCAGATAGAGGGATGACTTATCTATGCCACAGGCAGTGGTTGGTGGGCATGGCACCCTGAGTGGGGTACCATGTCAACTTTGTCTTTTTCTCCCCATCAGCACACACAAGCTGCAAAGGCAGTGTTCATGTGTTTGGTGAGGGGTTCCTTAGGATGGTATAATACATACTGCAGCCCTAGGGACCCTCCCTGGCAACAGGACCCATGGTACCACTGGTGCCTATTGCAAGGGACTTAGCTGTGTGCCAGGGGTGTGCCAATTGTGGAAGTAAAGTTACAGATTTAGGAAAAGAACACTAATGCTGTGGCCCGGTTAGTAGGATCCAGCACACACTCTGTCAAATTACCATCAGATATTAGACAAAAAGTGTGGGTGGGGTAACCATGCCAAAAGAGCATTTTCCTACACTCAGCTTCATCTTCGACATCATCATTTCCTGGAATAGGCAAAAAGTTAGAGGGATTTAAGGTTGTACATCTTTTGAGCGTGATGTTGTTAGCTGCGAGAATAACTTGCTCATCTTTAGTCAAACAACTGTTGGTGAGATGTTGAGCACTGGTGCGGGTCAACAATATTTCCACAGAGTTTGACCAAAACATTAAAAGTATGACCCCTAACAATACTTTTGCACTGTTCAATCCTGATACTTCTTGTGGCCAGGGCTTTAAGCAACTACTGGGTCAAGGGTAGCTGAGAAATAATCAGTGGGTTTGTGAGCATTCTCATGCATCTGAGTAAGCACTGAGAGAGCACAGACCTCCCTCTCACTGCAAAACAAAATTAAGCATGGCTGGGGCATGACAGAGACTTTCAGCTCTGAGTAGGCAAGCATGCAGGTATCATCCCATGGTACCGGGGTTGCCACATCCTTGTTTGTCAGCCTCTGTAAAGGCCTGGCCATTAGGGAAAAGTTGGGAATCCATTGTCAACAGTAGCCCACTGCAGGAAAGTGCCCTTGTTGTTATGGTTGTTGGAAGGACTGAAGAACCGCCCCCATCAGTGAAGATTCCAGATGACAACTGACTTGGCCCAGCACTACCGCTGTGTCTGCAGCTTCCGGACTCCTGCTACAAGAATGTGATGCATCCCTTCGGGGGGTGCCCGTCAGGCATTGCAGTGCCGGCCTGACGAGGAGCTGTCCGATGATGAAGCATGACACCAAATGTGGTGTGTGAGGACTTGTGCTCCTGATTATCAGGACTTCTTCCCTTTCCCTTTCGCCAGTTTTGGAACAGTGTATTATATTATATTATCAGTTTGACTGGAGGGTGTACACTGGACCATAAAATCCTCCGATCCCTTCTCATTATTTGAAAAAATGCATCCCACAAGACCAGCAGCCTCTACAAACCCCCAGAGGACCGCCTGTCCACTAGAGGACGAAGAACTCCAGAGGACAGTGACCCTGTCTACAAGAAACATCCTAGAAGAACTCCACGGCCCAAGTCCAGGTGGCCCACCAGTCCACTGAAGGTTCCCAGGTGATTCTGACCTTGAGTCCACTCTGGGTTGACCCCTCCTGGCCAACTCTACAACGCCTGCAGCCTGAATCCAGAGGACCCCCCTGACCGTGTCTAGATCTGATGAAGATTCCTAACTCTTAATGGTACCCCTGCATCCGAAGCCTCCTGGCCTTGGGGAATCTGGCTGTCCAGCGGGCTCCTCTCCTACCTAATCAGCCTTTGGTTTTCCGCAACCGACTCCCTGGACCCAGCCTGCAACATCTTTGTGACCCCTGGTGTTCCCCCATTGAAAAGCATTGGGCGCTTGATGCTCTGTTTGCACCCTGCACCTGGCTGCCCCTGTGCCTCTGAGAGTGTGTGTTTGGTGCTGAACTATGGGTCCCCGGTGCTAATTTAAACCCCCCAGATATGTTCCCTGAAGTTGAGGGTACTTACCTGCAACCTGTTTCTTTCCGAGTAGCTCCAGTTTCCTTAGGAGTCCATTAAAATCCCAACATTAAAATTACCTCTGCATCCGGCTGGCTCTGTGTTGCTGGTGGTGTGCTTTTGGGGTCAATTTGAATCTTGACCTGTAGACATCCTAACCCCTGAAGACTGGGATCGTAAGTTGAGTACTTACCTGTAAACTCTGCTAACACTTTCCTTCCCTAAGACTTCATTGTTTCCTATGAGAAATTGCACTGTGTCTACTTTTGAAATTGAAAAGTGTTACTTACTTGTAAACTGTTTTCTCTGCAAAACCTAAACAAAGTGCATTTGATATATAAGATACCAACTTACAACTGTAGCTACCTTCAACAAAGATCCTTTTGGTTCTAGAAATAAAGTAACAAATCATATTTTTGGCAATTGAGTGTGTACCTCATTTCTTGACTGTGTGGTGTGCACAACAAATGCTTTGCACTATCCTGTGATAACTGCTCAACCACACTACCATGAAAGAGAGCATTAGTATTATCTACTTTTGCCTCTTTTAAGCCTCTGGGGATCTACTGGACTCGGTACACAGTAAGGGGCATATTTATACTCTGTTTGCGCTGGATTTGTGTCATTTATTTTTATGCAAATCCGGTGCAAACTTAACTCCATATTTATATTTTGACGCTAGACCCGTCTAGCATCACAATATTGAAGTTAACGTAATTTTTTTACCGTGAAAACCTACCTTGCATCAATGAGATGCAAGGTAGGCGTTCCGGACAAAAAATGACTCTAAGGCCTTAGCGCCTTATTTAGCCTCCTGTGCAAAAATCACGCACAGGAGGAGGAGGGCCTTAAATAATGGCACTAAGCTTGCTTAGCGCCATTATTTAATGCCTGGGTCAGGGCAGGCGTTAGGGGACCTGTGGGCTCATTTCCATGGTCAGAGACCATGGAAGCAGCCCACAGGTGCCCTTCCCTGCCTCCCGGGACACCTCCAGCCACCCCCACCCACACCTGGAGGACACCTAAGGATGGGTTGACCCATCCCAGGTAAGTCTGAGTAAGTTTTTTTTTTAAAGTGCCATGGGGGGCCTAATTCAGGCCCCCCTACATAGCACTGTGCCCAGTGCCCATGCCCAGGGGACATAGGCCCCCTGGGCATGGCCATTGGGCAGGGGGGCACTAAGACAGGAATCATGTCTATGGGGGTTGTGCGTCAAAAGATTACACTAGTCAGGTTAGAGTCATTTTTCTGACTCCAACTTGACTAGCGCCATTCTTTGAAGCAAAACTATAAATCATGGCCTATATCTCATTTTGGTATAGTATATACAGAGTCAGATTCCTACATTGAGCATGACTGTTGTGACTTTACTAAATTGTGCACTATTATATAGGATGTCTCTAGTTGGCAGTGGTTTGCGCCCTGTCCAACTAGGGACCCTGACTCTAGTCAGGATAAGGGAGTCACACAGCTAAAATAACCCCTGCTCACCCCCTTGGTAGCTGGGCTCAGGCAGTCAGGCTTATCTCAAAGGCAATATTTGTACACACACACACAGTAACACAGTGGAAACATCACCAAAGTACTCCACACCAGTTTAGGAAAATAGCCAATATTTATCTGAGTAAAGCAAGACCAAAACAGCAAAAATCCAACAAACACTGGTAAAGATAAGAATTTTCAAAGATTAAATCTTAGTATAGCACGGAGAAACACAATAGCTCCAACTGGGGCTATCGCGGCATCTTGACGGGGTCACTTACAATAGTCCGACACCACTCGTGAGGGACTGCGGGCCAGACATGGAGTCGCACGGACCCTGGGTACAGTACCTTGAAAAATGATGAGGAAACAAGGATATTGAAGGGAGTCAGGGAGGTGAGGCGCTGTGGAGCAGGTGGGGCGTCAGATCCTAACTGCCACCGGGGAGGTTCCTACTGGAGGTTAGAACACTAACATCAGATTCTGATCAAGAAAACACAGATTGAAAACTAACTATGAGCAGAAGATCTAGGAAGGGGCAGCTATTACAAAAAATATTACTTTTCTCTAATGTCTTTTCAACCACAAGATATATCAGAATATTATTGCTTTCTTTAGATACGTTTGATTAATCAGTGCTGATCAAGATCCCAAATTAAACAGAAAAACTTGTGTTACCTTCTTTGGGATTACTCGTCTTTTTGCCAGTGCAAGAAAGCGTGATGCAAGAGATGAATTGAAATCTGTCCACCTTTTAAAGGTACTGTAGTACCTGAAGAGAAGATTGGAAATACTAAGTTGGTACTCAGGAAACGCATTGCTGCAAGGAGAAGCCTGTCGCTATGAAGGTGTGGATGACGCTGCGAAAAGAGGACTGTCACTGCTGAGGGATGGCTGCCGAAGCCTGGAGAAGGTAAGCGTTGCTTCCAAGTTAAACAAGACTAAGCAGGATTTAATCTGAAAAGCCAGCTTTTATAGCCAGCCCAAGCCAGGTGCAAGGAAACACATGGGGAAAAAAGAGGATCTCATTAGTCATTATTGGAATTGCACAATTGCACATGTTTCTTAACTGTCCTTTTTCTATTAGGAAGAGCAATTAAAGAACTGGCAGGTGTCAATAGTTGACATGTGTTTCCTGGATTACCTGGGTGAGGCCCAGGTGGTTGTAGACAGTTGACAAGTGCTTCCTGGATTACCTGGGTGAGGCCCAGGTGTTCAGAAGTAATCTTGACAACAAACATTGGTCTAGATCTGCTTTAAACATTGCTTTTTGTTAATAACGAAGTTGCCAAGATACACAAGATTTCAAAGGCATAACATGATTCAAAATGATACTGTGATGAAAAGAAAATAACAACATCTCCGATATCACTCATAAGCGGGGAATAAGGTAGGACAAAGCTACATAACTAGCCCTTCTCACAGATGGAACCAAATCAGGCATGGAGTCCAGGCAGGTCCCCGTTGAAAGCGGCCTGGCTCTTTGCCTCCCTCTGCCACCTGTTCTCGGGTAGAGGACAGTGAAAGGAGGGAGGCCTGGATCCTGTGCTGGTGCAGCCCCTCAGCAGCGTGCCACGCCTGGCCACCACCGACATCTTCTTCATGCAGAGTGCACATTGCAGCCCAGTTATGGGTCACACAGTGCAAGCGGAGACTGACTGTACTTGTGCTGTGTGGCCCATAACTGGGCTGGTGTGCATCCGGCGAGCTCTGCTCCACTGCTGGGGCTAGCGGAGTTTGGGCCAAACTCCACCCTCCAAGCGGAGCGTGGAGTGCCAAAAACTCAGTGAACTCCACTGGTGGAGCAGATCTCACTGCCCACCCTTAGTATTGTCTCAGGTGTGGTAGAAGCATCCTGGCTTCAAGGAGTGTTTTCTGTACAAGTGGTTAAGTTGATTGCCCTTACTAGACCATGCTGTTTCAGACCAGCTGAAAGTGACTATTTTCACTGACAGTCAGAGTCAAAGTCAAAAGAAGCTTTATACAATTTCATTACAAGAAATCATAAAAGCATAAGATAAAAGACATAAAAACCATCCACAAGATAAAAAAGCAAAAACCAAATATAAAAAAAAATGTTACAGACTTCACAAAAGCAAATGTTACAATTAAAAGTATGCTACTAGTTTTCAAGAGCAAAGTTGGAAGATTTTAACATCCTTCTGTGGTTAATCAGAGCCCAAAACAAAAACTGACATTACAGAACATATAAGAACAGTCAGTAAAGATTGTAAAATCAGATACGCAGACCAGCATTGTACAAAAATGTATGACTTCAACATATAAAACTTACAAAAAATACTATGGCCCATATTTAAGAAAAGTGGCACTTCACATTGTGAAGCATCACATTTCTTGCTTTCCCTCTGGACCCCCCAAAACGCCACCATATGTGTGCTGTATTTTTAGATATGGCGCACTATGACAGTATTAGGAACAATAGCATGAAAACATTTTGATGCTATTGTGGCGCTTTGCTCCACTAGCATAAAAAAGTCTGACTCTAGTGGAGCAAAGTGCACAAAGGCCCATTGATTCCAATGGGTGCGTCCTTTCAACACCTTCTTTAAGCAGGTGTTAAAAGGGCGCCAAAAATGGTGCAATGAAATCTTGTAAATTTCATTGCACCATTTTTGTGGGCCTCCTTGAGCCAGAATGCCCCCTTTACTTACATTATGCATGGCGCATACATAATGTGGCGCAAAGGGTTGCAAAGTGGCTCAATGCATGCATTGCTCCACTTTGTAGATGTGGCACAGCATTTTTGGGAATCTAATGCCACATTAGCATCAGAAAAATGACGCTAATGTGACGTTAGATGGCTCAAGGCCATCCTTAAATTTGGGCCTGTATGTAATGTACTTTGAAATGACACATTGTCATAAGGGCACTTAACTAGCGACAACAACCAATCGTTCATAATAGGCAGACTGGTAAGGCGATGAAATGTATCCATTCTAAAATGTGTTAGTACAAACCTATGTTTATCATTATGTACGATCTCTAAATAAAGTTGAATGCTAAACTTGACCAGCAACATTTGATTTTTCAGTGCTGGGCTTCAATAATCCTACGGACAACCTAGAAGCTTTGAACAGAGAGATACATACTGCCTTTAACTCCCTATGACTGATATGTACCAGAGTATCAGGCTGTTCAAAGATATCTGGATGCCCCAGATCCCCACAAATGTTTAAAATATATTTCAACCAAGGGATTTTAAAAGCAAACAGGATTTGAGACAATCTATGATGATTTCACGATTGAGCTTTGGAAACTCAGAAGTTCAGATCTTATGCCAAAGTAGAATCGGCTGCACCCTTACTGCATCTGTTAAAAAGGATATCCCCAATTCAGCAGGGCAAATGACAGTAGGGCTGCTACTTGGAAGTGAATAAAGGTACCTTAGAAAATAATTTTCCACCTGTTGTAAATATTGTTAGTTAATGTAACTCCACATGCCTGCCCCATACAAAAGCTATGGGCAAGCATTTAGCTTTATTTATGGATAACATCTCTTGAGGGGGTTTCCTGCCCAGCTTCCTAGAGAGGTTACATAGGGTAGACATGTGAAGCTTTCTATTATTATCACTTGGGTCCATGTACCCTCTTTGTCAAATAAAATACCCAAATAGGAGAAGGTTGCAGTAAAGGTAAGTGTCACCTACCTTTAGTTACAACACTTTGCTGACATTTTCCCACACTTCATGATAAAAGTTTGTTTTGATTAACTAATAAATCCAAATCCATGGAAGTGACACAAATTGGTCAATAAACCCTGTAAGCCCAGAGGATTATGAGCCATAAGTACAGCATTGTCAGCATAGAGTAGGGCCGGTATCAGGCGATGACCAATTTGGGGAATTTCTCTGCATTTATTTACTAACACCCTGCCCAGGTTGTTAATGTATAATGTAAATAGAAAGGGTGCGAGCAAGTAACCCTGAATGACCCCCTCCCTCTCAATGCTGAAGGTTTCAGTACATTCTCCCTTAGCACCTTACAGTATTCTGGCCCTATTCCCTGAATAAAGCTCGCTATGAAATTGAATAATAGGCGGGCCCACTCCAAGGTCATTCATAATGGTCCACAGTTTCTAGTGTCTGACACAATCAAAGGCTGAAGATAGGTCAACAAAAACCAAAAACATGTTCTAGCCTGTGTATGCTTACCTATTAAAAGATTAAGATGTTATCCCTGTTCAACAGTCCTAAACCCAGACCGCAATCCATATTGTAGTTCTGAAAGGACTCCGTTGCATTCTGCCCATTCTTGGAGCCTATTCAATATGATACGGCCAGCTACCTTCCCCAACAAGTCAAACAGAGAAATAGGGTGATAATAGGAAGGGAAATGGTGGTCGTCCTTTTAAAAAATTGGGACAATAAGAGACTCAAACCAAGTTTGCAAAAATCCTGCTCTACAACATGTGTCTAAAACCAGGGTCAATAATGGGCCCCATAGCAGGAGATTCGATTTAAAGAGATCCTCTGGAAAACCCTGCCCTGGTGCCTTCTCTTTCTTACTCATGTTTAGGGCACTGTTCACCTCCTCTAATGTAAATGATAGGCTGATGTTACTGTGGGGGTCATTCCAACCCTGGGGGTCAGTGTTAAAGCGGCGGCCAACAGGCTGGTGGTAAAAAAAATGCAATTCCGACCCTGGCGGAAACCGCCAACAGAGACCGCCACTTTAACACACCGCCTACCACGGCGGTACAAACAAACAGTGCGGCGGTCACCGCCAACAGACAGGCGGGAGACAATGTACCGCCCACCCTATCGCAACCCACCAATCCGCCACCTTTTCCGGGGCGGTAGCCCCGCCGATAAGAACACGGCGGAAACAGACATTTCAAACGGAAAACGCTCACCTCCATGCACCCCACGAGGAATCTGGACAGCATGGAACCCGAACTCCACATCCTACCAGCCATTGTCTTCCTGCTCCTCTACCAGGAGCACGAACGCCGACGCAGAAGACAACGGTGAGTACTGCACCTACGACACAGGGGAGGGGGGAGGAGAAAATATTACGGGGACACACATACGTGACACACCCACCCCCACCCTCACCCACTACAACACACACATCAATGCATAGCAACACATCACAGTTACCCCCCCAAACCCCCTGAAGAATGCAAAGGCAAAAGGAAATGATTATAAATTTAGAATTAGATTGTAAGACTGAGTATAAAATATATCACACATCTATAACTTTATATACATAAATTGTCCAGTCCGATTTGTCTATCAGCCATTGTTCGTGGGCCACTGGGCCAAAACACATGGGCAAAGCCCACACAGGATACCTGCCTCCAACGGAGAGAACACTGCAGGGGCATCAGATAGGAAAACTACAGGCACCTCAGGGGGAAGGGAAGGGGGGGCACCTCAGCCAGATGAGTCCACGACGCCAGATCCACGAGGGGCCTCCATGGCCACTGTGCCATCCTGGGGAGTGCAAAGCCACAGTCTCTCAAGTCTCTACAGTGGGTGGCTTGCCCACTGTGCCATCCTGGGGAGTGCAAAGCCACAGTCTCTCAACTCTCTACAGTGGGTGGGGTGCCCACTGTGCCATCCTGGGGAGTGCAAAGCCACAGTCTCTCAAGTCTCTACAGTGGGTGGGTTGCCCACTGTGCCATCCTGGGGAGTGCAAAGCCACAGTCTCTCAAGTCTCTACAGTGGGTGGGTTGCCCACTGTGCCATCCTGGGGAGTGCAAAGCCACAGTCTCTCAAGTCTCTACAGTGGGTGGGTTGCCCACTGTGCCATCCTGGGAGTACAAAGCCACAGTCTCTCAAGTGGATAACAGTCTCCACTGGTACTGGAGGGGGACTAGTGCCCAGAGTGCTTTGTGCAACCCTGCCCGACACAGATGCAGGCCTGCCCCTTCCACCAATGGGCCAGCGGTTCTTGAGATGAAGGGCCCTGTTCAGCGGTGCTTGAGATGAAGGGCCCAGCGGAGCGGTGCTTGAGATGAAGGGCCCAGCGGAGCAGTGCTTGAGATGAAGGGCCCAGTTCAGCGGCTCTTGAGACGGCGGTGCCCAGCGGAGCGGTGCTTGAGATGAAGGGCCCAGCGGAGCAGTGCTTGAGATGAAGGGCCCAGATCAGCGGTTATTGAGACGGCAGTGCCCAGCGGAGTAGTGCTTGAGATGAAGGGCCCAGTTCAGCGGTTCTTGAGACGGCGGTGCCCAGCGGAGCAGTGCTTGAGATGAAGGGCACAGTTCAGCGCTTATTGAGACGGTGGTGCCCAGCGGAGCAGTGCTTGAGATGAAGGGCCCAGCGGAGCAGAGCTTGAGACGGCGGTGCCCTGTTCAGTGGTGCTTGAGACGGCAGTGCCCAGTTCAGCGGTGCTTGAGACGGCAGTGCCTTGTTCAGCGGTGCTTGAGACTGCGGTGCCCTGTTCAGTGGTGCTTGAGATGAAGGGCCCAGTTCAGCGGTGCTTGAGACGGCGGTGCCCTGTTCAGCGGTGCTTGAGACAGCGGTGCCCTGTTCAGCGGTGCTTGAGACGGCGGTGCCCTGTTCAGCGGTGCTTGAGACGGCGGTGCCCTGTTCAGCGGTGCTTGAGATGAAGGGCCCAGTTCAGCGGTGCTTGAGACGGCGGTGCCCTGTTCAGCGGTGCTTGAGACGGCGGTGCCCTGTTCAGCGGTGCTTGAGACGGCAGTGCCCTGTTCAGCGGTGCTTGAGATGAAGAGCCCAGTTCAGCGGTGCTTGAGACGGTGGTGCCCTGTTCAGCGGTGCTTGAGATGAAGGGCCCAGTTCAGCTGTGCTTGAGACGGCGGTGCCCTGTTCAGCGGTTCTTGAGACGGCGGTGCCCAGCGGAGCGGTGCTTGAGATGAGTGTCCTGGTCAGCGGATCCGGCCCAGGCATGGATGTCACTCGCCACTTGACATGTGGCTGGCGGGGCCTTCCTGCCCATCTGTCTGGTGGCTTGCGGAGCCCTCCTGGGCTGCAGTACCCAGCCTGTGGGTGTCCTCCTGCCCACCTGGGATGTGGCTTGCGGGCCCTCCTGGGCTGCAGTACCGGGCCTGTGGGTGTCCTCCTGCACACCTGGGATGGGGCTGGTGGGGCCCTCCTGGCCAGCTGGACTGCTGCCGGACTTGTCGGGCGTGCTGCCCTTCCCACCCTTCCTTGTACGCTTGTGGCCCTTTCCCACCTTTGGCGGTGTGCCAGATGGCACCCGACTTCCTGCCGGAGCCAATGTAGGGATTTTGGTCCCTGGGGTCTTTGGTCTCTCGCGCCGGGCACTGGCAATCTTCGGATGCTTTTCCGGGGGTGGGCTGGCCGTGCCTTGGCTCCTAGCTGAACTGGATGCCCTTGAGGGTGGGGGACTCCACAGTCCATGGCAAACAGTCTTTACAGGTCCCGGTTTTGTGGTGGCTGAGGTGCTGATTGGAGTCTTATGAGATGGATGGGGTGAGGGAGTTGTAGGAAAGAGGTCAAGTTTGGAAAAGAAAAGCAATTTGGAAAGAGAGGGACGGGTAGGTGTAGTGGGTATGGGAGTGGAGGAAGAGGATGTGGTTGTAGGAGTATGAAGTCTGGTGTCTTTGGGTGCAGGTGCTTGGGGTGGAGGCTGTCGTGAGGTGGATGGCTGTTGGGTGGGTGGCTGCCTGCGTTTGTGTAGTTTGGAAGAGGGGGTGACAGACACACTGGGAGAGGACACAGGGGACGTATAAATGGTAGTGGGGGTGGTGACTGCACGTGTGCGGAGTGTTCTGGTGGGTGTGCTGGTGATGGACGTAGTGGCTGAAGATGTTGTGCATGCAAGTGTGAGTGGAGACGTCACAGGGAGGGAGGAGGGAGACGAGGAGGAGGGGGACACAGTGGAGGCAGTGGCTGTTGGTATGTCTGCATGTGGATGTTGCTTGTGTGAATGCCTATGTGATGTGTGGTGCTTATGTCTGGATGAGCTTCCCTTGGGTGATGAGGTGTGTGCAGGCTGGTCTGATAGTGTGTCTGGGATAGGCAGAGGTACAGGGGATTGGGTCTGGGTGGAGGAAGTTGGAGGGGGGAGGCTAGAAACAGGGACAATTGCTGCCGTCAGTGCTGAGGCCAGAGCGTTGAACGATCGCTGATGGGCAGCCTGACCCGAATGAATGCCCTCCAGGTATGCATTACTCTGGTGCACCTCCCTTTGTACACCCTGGATGGCATTCAAAAGGGTAGACTGCCCAACAATGATGGTCCTCAGGAGGTCAATGACCTCCTCACTGAGGGCAGCAGGGGCATGAGGTGCCTGGGGCGAAGGAGATGCCCACCTTCCTGGGTGAGCGGGCATGGGGCAAACGCTGAGGAGCTGCTGGGAGGGCGGTGCTGGTGCACTGGGTGGTTGGCTGTACCTGTGGTTGCGGGGGGCACAGATGTTGCCGCCACCACAAGGGAGCTCCCTTCAGAGGACGAGTCGCTGTGACTGACATCAGCACGATTCCCCGCTGTGGAGCTCCCCTCGCCCTCCGTCCCACTGGTGTATTCGGACTCCGTTGCATGGCCCTCCAGGGCCATGTGGGATGCAGCTCCCCCGTGCTCCGATGCCACTTCTCCTCCGCCTGATGATGCTAATGCACACATGAACAGGAAGACCACAAAAAAGGGGGGGGGGGCTAGAAATAAAGACATGCTGAGTGCATGGATTACTGCTACCGTTGGCGGACAAGACAGACACAGAAGCCCCCTGCACTACGCCGCGCACTTGGGGTCCACTACGCAATCCGTGGGACATGGCCTACAAGCCTATGGACGACAACTGCACACATAAATAACACAGGGCCATGGATACCTGTACTTGGCACCCTACAGAGGTGGGGGTGGGGGCACAGGGCCAGGCCTAGCCTACAGAAATCGCCCTGGCCTAGGGATACCCACAGCCCTCCTCCCCCACCCAGGCACCTCCACTGCGCGCAAAGTCAGCAGAATGTATTTGTACTCACCCCCTTGTGTCTGCTGTGATGTCCTCACGCGCCCATCCAAATCGGGGTAGGCCACCGCCAGGATCCGGGACATCAGGGGGGTCAAATGACGACTGGCACCCCTCCTACATTGGGAGGCCATCCCCAGCTGAGCCTCCGCCGTCTTCCTGCTCCAGCGTCGGATGTCCTCCCACCTCTTCCGGCAGTGGGTGCCCCGTCTGTTGTGGACCCCCAGGATCCGGACGTACTTGGCGATGGCACGCCAAATCGCGACTTTCTGGTGGGCGCTGACCTATGTGACATGTACAGGGAGAGAAAAATTGTCATCACCTTCTGCATGCTCGATGTGAGTGGCCCCCCATCCCCACCCTTGCCATGTGGCACATGCTCTCATCTGTCGTTTGATGCATGCCTCAATCGCTCCCCTCCCCACCATCTTTCATCCACCCCACTCAACCCAGGCATTGCCCACTAAGCATGGTCCCGGTGTACTTACCTGTTGGTCTGGAGGACCGTAAAGTAGCGCATACTGGGGGAGGACCCCATCCACAAGTTTCTTCAACTCCTCCGCAGTGAAGGCAGGGGCCCTTTCCCCAGTCGCATGAGCCATTGTCTCTTCCAGACCGAGGTCACAGCAGCACTTGCAGTGTAGGTCCTCTCCTGTCGAAGATCAGATATCGAGTGATTAAGCAGATAGAAAATGGTGGTCACGCCCGCGGCGGTGCGTACCGCGGCGGTGCGTACCGCGACCGCAGGCGCACATCGTCATTGGCTCCTGAAACCCATAGGGTTCAATGTTAACCAATGCGGCTTTGCGCCACGGTCTTCGACCGCCTACCGCCGCGGTGTGCCACGCCAGCGCATTGACCTCACATCCCACTGTCGCACTTCACAGGTCAGGCAGCCGCCATTTCAAGGGCCCACATGGCCTAATTACCAACTGCGTCACACATACCTAGGCCTTGCACCAACACTCATACAAGCCATTCAATGCATTGGGAATCGTGTTATGTGCAAGCTGTGGTTACGTACCTGTGGGTTGATTGACTCTGTGCTCGCTGTTGTCCTTCATAGGCACCGTCCGCTGGGACATGCGAGGAGATGGAGGAATCTTCCCGTGTACAGACCGCTGGTGGACCTGTCGACAATGGAGGAACGACATGTCATACTGACATACAGGCTTGACCGAGCCACTATACAGGAACTGTGTGCCCAGCTGGAGCCAGACCTGATGTCACCCATCCGCCAACCCACAGGGATCCCCCCTCTAGTGCAGGTGCTGTCAGTACTCCATTTCTTAGCAAGTGGGTCATTTCAAACAACAGTGGCCATATCATCAGGGATGTCCCAGCCTATGTTTTCCAAGGTGTTGTCCAGAGTGTTGTCTGCCCTGCTCAAACACATGCGGAGCTACATCGTTTTCCCTGAGGTGGGGAATTTGCCTACAGTGAAGGGTGATTTCTATGCCCTTGGACATATCCCCAACATCATAGGTGCCATTGTTGGGACACATGTTGCTTTGGTCCCCCCCAGCAGGAGTGAACAGGTGTACAGGAACCAGAAGAGTTTTCATTCCATGAATGTACAGATGGTGTGTTTGGCTGACCAGTACATCTCCCATGTTAATGCCAAGTTCCCTGGCTCAGTGCATGACGCGTACATCCTGCGGAATAGCAGCATCCCGTATGTGATGGGTCAACTCCAGAGGCACCGGGTGTGGCTATTAGGGGACTCTGGTTACCCCAACCTGTCATGGCTACTGACCCCAGTGAGGAACCCCAGGACAAGGGCAGAGGAAGGGTACAATGAGGCCCATGGGCGGACTAGGAGGGTGATCGAGCGAACCTTTGGCCTCCTGAAGGCCAGGTTCAGTTGCCTCCATATGACAGGTGGATCCCTAACGTACTCACCAAAGAAGGTGTGCCAGATCATCGTGGCCTGCTGTATGCTTCACAACCTAGCTTTGCACCGCCAGGTGCCTTTTCTGCAGGAGGATGGTCCAGATGGTGGTGTTGTAGCAGCTGTGAAGCCTGTGGAGAGTGAAGAAGAGGAGGAAGCCGAAGAGGACGACATAGAGAACAGGAACACAGTAATACAGCAGTATTTTCAGTGACACACAGGTAAGAGTACACACCAGCATATTACATTTACTTAAAGACTCCTACCTCTCTACTGCCTGACTTTTTCCCCCAGTGTATGGTAACTGTGTTGTGACTTTCCCTTCCGTTTTCAGAGATGTGGGCCCCACTACGTGACATCTGCTTTGTTTCCCCATGACAGCGGTTTGTTGGCATCACAATGTGAATGTACATTTTGGCACGGTCATGTCTAATACATTTGTTCTAAATCACAGCCAGACTCCAGATTGTTTTGTGCAATAAGTGTTTTTATTCAAGTGCTCTAAATTGGATGGGTGGTTGCAAATCGGTGAGGGGTGATGGTGGAGGATTGTCCATGGCAGAGTCCAGACTATCAGTTTCACAGGTGCATTGTCCAAATGCCTGTGGGAAGTGGAGCAGGGGCAGTTTAAGGTTGGACAGGGTGACAATGTGGGGCAGTGGGATGACAATCAGGGCGGTATCCTTTGCTGGCGGGGGTCTTGACATCTTACTCTGTCTTCTTCCTGGATCTCAGGGCCTGCTTGCGGGGTGGTTCTCCTTCTGCAGGGGGTGGGGTTCTGGTGGCCTGTTGGTCTTGTGTCGGGGCCTCCTGTCCACTAGCGCCGTCGGAGGTGGTAGGCAGTTCTTGGTGCATGCTAGTGTCAGGGGCCCTTTGAGGTGCCACAGTGTCCCGCAATGTGGTGACTACCTCATTCAGGGCCACTACGATGGTACCCATGGCGGAACTGATGTTTCTTAGTTCCTCCCTGAACCCCATATACTGTTGCTCCTACAGAAGCTGGATCTCCTGAAACCTGGCCAGGACCGTCGCCATCGTCTCCTGGGAGTGGTGGTATGC
Organism: Pleurodeles waltl; assembly: GCF_031143425.1. Taxonomy (NCBI): domain Eukaryota; kingdom Metazoa; phylum Chordata; class Amphibia; order Caudata; family Salamandridae; genus Pleurodeles; species Pleurodeles waltl. The sequence goes on along the minus strand of NC_090440.1, from coordinate 749,360,231 downwards.
TCCCATGATGGAGGAGAGGGCCTCGTGGAGAGTGGGTTCCCTGGGCCTGTCCCCCCCTATCGCACAGCAGCCCTCCCAGTTCCCCTGTTTCCATGGGCCTCTGTCCCCTGGACCGTGTGCCCACTACCACTGCCCCCAGGTCCCTGTTGTTGTTGGGGTGTTGGGTTAGCCTGGGTTCCCTGTAGTGGTGGACACACCACTGATTGACGTGTCCTGGGGACAGAGGTAGGGCCCGCTGGGTGGGTGCTGTGCTGGTGTTTCCAGAGGGGGGAAGGTCTGCTGTGGCCTGTGGCTGTGTGAGGGGAACCGACTGTCCCGAGGTCCCCGATGGACCGGGCTGGTCATCTAGATCCAGGGAGACAGAGCTGCTTTCCTCACTGTGGGCCTCTTCTGGGGGTGGAGTGGACATTTGTGGACCCTCCTGCGCGGTGACCTGGCGTTCGGGTCCTGCAGGGGAATAAAAGTATGGTTACTGCTTCTGTGTGTGCCATAGCGTGCAATGGGTGGGTGCCTGTGTACCCCAGTGCTGGCATTCCTTTGTGGGGGCTGTTGTGACGGTGGTTGGGGGGGGTTTGTATGTGTATGTGCAGTGGGCATGCTTAGGTGATGGGTGTCCATGCTTTGTGGACGCATGCAGGGCTAGGTGTTGGGATGGGTGGGTTGTGATGGTGAGACATTTGCAAGGAGTAGGTGTGATGGGGGTGGGGGTGAGGTTGGGTGTATGATTTGGCATGCAGGTGGGGTGGGGGGGAAGAAGTAGTGAAGATGAGACTTACCAGAGTCCATACCTCCAGCTACTCCAGCGAGGCCCTCAGGATGCAGGATGTTCAAGACCTGCTCCTCCCATGTTGTAAATTCTGGGGGAGGAGGTGGGGGTCCGCCGCCAGTCCGCTGCACCGCGATGTTGTGCCTGGATACCATGGAACGCACCTTCCCCCGTAGTTCGTTCCACCTCTTCCTGATGTCGTCCCAATTTCTTGGGTGCTGTCCCACAGCGTTGACCCTGTCCACTATTCTGCTCCATAGCTCCATCTTCCTGGCAATGGTGGTGTGCTGCACCTGTGTCCCGAACAGCTGTGGCTCTACTCGTACTATTTCCTCCACCATGACCCTGAGTTCATCATCAGAGAACCTGGGGTGTCTTTGCGGTGCCATGGGGTGGTGTAGGTGATGTGTAGGGTGGATTGTGTGGTGCTAAGTGTGGTGATGTGTATTGTTGTGTTGTGTGAAGTGCGTGCAAATATTGCTGGGTGACAGTGAATTGGGCGTCTGGGTGCTCAGATGTCTTTTCTCGGTGCGTGTTCACGAATCTCTAGGAGTGGAGGTTTGTGGGTGATGTGGGTGTGTGTTTTATTTTGTATTGGGTGTGTGGGAGTGGTGTGTGTATGTGTATCAGGTGTGTGTATTTTGAATTGTCCAATGTGGCTTTGTTTTGTAAGTGTGTGTGTATTTTGAGCGCGGCGGTGTGTACCGCCAATGGATTACCGCGGTTGAAAGACCGCTGCGTGGATTCGTGTGTCGTGATAGTGTGGACGTATTTCTGTTGGCGTGACGGTGGAGGTTTGGTCATCGCCAGTTTCTCGCTGCCCTTTGGTGTGGCGGACTTTTGTGGATGTCTGTATTTTGGCAGTTTGACTGTTGTGGGTCAGAATGACCGTGGCGGTTTGCCGCGGCGGTGTTATGGCGGTCTTCTGAACGGCGGTAAGCGCCTTTTACCGCCGAGGTTGGAATGACCACCTGTGTGTAAGCATATGACACTTGTGTGCATTCAGTGTAACCCTTGGTTCTTCCCTACTTTCCATAGTCTTAGAATAAATGGCTGAAAAGTGGGCTATCCATTCTGCCTCAGGAATAGCAATTTCCAGATGCAGCCCACCTTCTGCTTTTAAGTAGGGGGAGTTTATTATACGCCAGAACCTCGAGGTATCATTGCTGAGACTTGTCTCATGGAATGACTCCCAGGCTCCTTTCTTTAAACTTTTCTTACATTGCTGAATGGCTAGCTTATCAACTCTTCTGACATTTTGGACTTCCTGTAAGGAAATGCCTCCTTGGCATGGTTACTCCCTGACTTTTTGCCTTTGCTGATGCTATGTTTTGATTTGAAAGTGTGCTGAGGCCTGCTAACCAGGCCCCAGCACCAGTGTTCTTTCCCTAACCTGTACTTTTGTTTTCACAATTGGCACACCCTGGCATCCAGGTAAGTCCCTTGTAACTGGTACCCCTGGTACCAAGGGCCCTGATGCCAGGGAAGGTCTCTAAGGGCTGCAGCATATCTTATGCCACCCTGGGGACCCCTCACTCAGCACAGACACACTGCTTGCCAGCTTGTGTGTGCTGGTGAGGACAAAACGAGTAAGTCGACATGGCACTCTCCTCAGGATGCCATGCCAACCTCACACTGCCTATGCAGTATAGATAAGTCACCCCTCTAGCAGGCCTTACAGCCCTAAGGCAGGGTGCACTATACCATAGGTGAGGGCACCAGGACATGAGCACTGTGCCCCTACAGTGTCTAAGCAAAACCTTAGACATTGTAAGTGCAGGGTAGCCATAAGAGTATATGGTCTGGGAGTCTGTCAACCACGAACTCCACAGCACCATAATGGCTACACTGAAAACTGGGAAGTTTGGTATCAGCACAATAAATGCACACTGATGCCAGTGTACATTTTATTGTAAACTACACCCCAGAGGGCACCTTAGAGGTGCCCCCTGAAACCTTAACCAACTACCTGTGTAGGCTGACTGGTTTTAGCAGCCTGCCACACTCGAGACATGTTGCTGGCCACATGGGGAGAGTGCCTTTGTCACTCTGTGGCTTGTAACAAAGCCTGCACTGGGTGGAGATGCTATCACCTCCCCCAGGCAGGAGCTGTAACACCTGGTGGTGATAATCAAAGGCACACCCCCTTTGTTCCAGCACCACAGGGCATTCCAGCTAGTGGAGTTGCCCACCCCCTCTGGCCACGGCCCCACTTTTGGCGGCAAGACCGGAGGAAATAATGAGAATAACAAGAAGGAGTCACTGGCCAGTCACGACAGCCCCTAAGGTGTCCTGAGCTGAGGTGACTCTAACTTTTAGAAATCCTCCATCTTGCAGATGGAGGATTCCCCCAATAGGGATAGGAATGTGACCCCCTCCCCTTGGGAGGAGGCACAAAGAGGGTGTACCCACCCTCAGGACTAGTAGCCATTGGCTACTAACCCCCCAGACCTAAACACACCCTTAAATTTAGTATTTAAGGGCTCCCCTGAACCTAGGAACTCAGATTCCTGCAACCTAAGAAGAAGAGGACTGCTGAGCTGAAAAACCCTGCAGAGAAGACGGAGACACCAACTGCTTTGGCCTCAGCTCTACCGGCCTGTCTCCCCCCCTTCTGAAGAAACTGCTCCAGCGACGCTTTTCCCAGGACCAGCGACCTCTGAATCCTCAGAGGACTGCCCTGCTCTAGAAGGACCAAGAAACTCCAGAGAACAGCGGCCCTGTTCACCAAAGACTGCAACTTTGTTTCCAAAGAAGCAACTTCAAGACAACTGCGTTTCCCGCCAGAAGCGTGAGACTTGCAACTCTGCACCCGACGCCCCCGGCTCGACTTGTGGAGAACAAACACTTCAGGGAGGACTCCCCGGCGACTACGAGACCGTGAGTAGCCAGAGTTGCCCCCCCTGAGCCCCCACAGCGACGCCTGCAGAGGGAATCCCAAGGCTCCGCCTGACCGCGACTGCCTGACTCCCAGATCCCGACGCCTGGAAAAGACTCTGCACCCGCAGCCCCCAGGACCTGAAAGATCGGAACTCCAGTGCAGGAGTGACCCCCAGGAGGCCCTCTCCCTTGCCCAGGTGGTGGCTACCCCGAGGAGCCCCCCCCCCTTGCCTGCCTGCATCGCTGAAGAGACCCCTTGGTCTCCCATTGATTCCAATTGAAAACCCAACGTGTGTTTGTACACTGCACCCGGCCGCCCCCGTGCTGCTGAGGGTGTACTTTCTGTGCTAACTTGTGTCCCCCCCGGTGCCCTACAAAACCCCCCTGGTCTGCCCTCCGAAGACGCGGGTACTTACCTGCTGGCAGACTGGAACCGGGGCACCCCCTTCTCCATTGAAGCCTATGTGTTTTGGGCACCACTTTGAACTCTGCACCTGACCAGCCCTGAGCTGCTGGTGTGGTAACTTTGGGGTTGCTCTGAACCCCCAACGGTGGACTACCTTGGACCCAAACTTGAACCCCGTAGGTGGTTTACTTACCTGCAAGAACTAACAATTACTTACCTCCCCTAGGAACTGTGAAAATTGCACTGTCTAGTTTTAAAATAGCTATATGTGTTTTATTTGAAAAGTATATATGCTATTGTGATTATTCAAAGTTCCTAAAGTACTTACCTGCAATACCTTTTATGCAAAGTATTACATGTAGAATTTGAACATGTGGTTCTCAAAATAAACTAAGAAAATATATTTTTCTATACAAAAACCTCTTGGCCTGGAATTGTCTCTGAGTGTGTGTTCCTCATTTATTGCCTGTGTGTATGTACAACAAATGCTTAACACTACTCCTTTGATAAGCCTACTGCTCGACCACACTACCACAAAATAGAGCATTAGTATTATCTCTTTTTGCCACTATCTTACCTCTAAGGGGAACCCTTTGACTCTGTGCATACTATTCCTTACTTTGAAATAGTGCATACAGAGCCAACTTCCTACACTTCCTGTTTACATCTAGGAGATTTGTGCAACAGTTCCTTCAATCTTGTGTGCTTTTGAGCATAGAGAATCAAACCACCCTTTTCTCTTTGTCATTGTATTCCCTTTTGTTGGCTGGAAGCACAGCCTCAATCCCACTCGTAATTGCAAAAAGACTGCAATAACTACTTTAGCATTAGCTGTATCATTTATACAAGTCACAAAAGCTTCTCTAGTTGATATCAAGTATTCTAGGAAACTAGTGGTCTGAACTTTGAGTCCATCTCAGGGAATATCTATTTAGTGAGAAACTTTCTATATTATCAACAAATGCAGGACATATGCAGCTTAGAGTGCTTGCTGTAATGGCTAGTGATAAGTTAAACACTCTGTGGGAAATGATCACTAATCAATATTGTATGGGTGGCAAAAAATGGAGGCTTTGATAGAGACCCCTTTTGAGAGCAGCACAAAATCAATCGCAACAGTCTCTCCTCTACCATTATAAGTACATTTGAAAGGTACTTGTGCAATAGTTAATTCATTGCAAAAGGTCAAAATTTATTTATACAACTCATTCAATTTGTCACCATAATGTCGTGTACAAAATGAGTTTGGTTACAATTATCATAATTTGTTAATCCACATAATTTATTCGATTTAAATTGACATAAATACATGTGTCACCACCACACAGAAAACCTATTTCCTGGAGTTACCACTGCATATGGCCTCAATGTCACCATCAAGCTGCCGAAGAGCAGTCATTATGTCAGACATCGACGCATTATTGTAAAAGTTAACCAGAATAGCAACATAACAGAATAGATGGTGACACAACAATAATGATAATCTGATACTACAGATTGGACGTAACTAATTTAATTTTGGGGAAGGCCAATTGCTTCGAAATAGAAGTACATTAGCCTCCCTTGGATCTGCCAAAGCTGGATAGGGCCACTGGAGTTGGTAAGTTATATAACTATGCATGTGTATAGGCTCCACAGCCCAGGCCTACTGGAGGCATACTATTTGCAACGTGGTTATAAAATCTGACCATTCAGTAGAATTAATCTAATTACAAAACCCCGTCAAGTTCCAAAATACAGGTTTCATTAAAGTAGGTTCTGGAGTTTCTGATAGTCAGTATGGTTTTGGTGTTGCTCATGACTTTGGACAGTTGTGGACACAGAAAGGACTTATAACCTCTTCAGGCTCTCCCATAAGGAATAAGGAGAGTGTGGATAACTTTCTGAAGGCATAACAGTTAGCTGCTTGTGTTGCGGTTGTAAAGTGTTCAGCACACTGCACAGGAGATGACTATGTAACTGTGGGAAACAGGTATGCTAATAAAGTTGCCAGATATTGGGGGTCATTTTGACCTCGGCGGTCTTTTTTCAAGACCGCCGAGGGACCGCCGTGCGGAAGACCGCCAGTGGTGGCGGTTTGCCGCTCGGCCTATTATGACCATTGGCGGGCGGCGGGTAAGTGGAGGTTGCTCCACCGCCACGCCAACAGAACACTGCCTAGCGAATCACGTCCTGTGATTCGACGTGGCGGTGTCTTGTTGGCGGTGTGGTGTCGGCGGAGCAGCCCCCATGGCACCCGTCCCCTCCCGGAGGATCGTCGGACCAGGTAAGTCGATCGTCCGTGAGGGGAGGGGGTGGGGGGGTGTTGTGTGTTGTGTGCGTGCATGGGTGTGTGTGTGTGTGTATGTAGAGGGGGTGTGTGAGTGCGTGTATGCTTGCAGGGGTGTTGTGTGTATGGGAATGAGTGCGTGTATGTCTGTAGATATGTCTGTATGGATGTGTGCGTGTATGTCAGAATGTGGGTGTGGATGTTGGCATGTATGTCGGTGTGTGTGCATGTATGTGTGTTGGTGGTGCCTGTGTGCGTTTCGTGTGTGTATGAGTGTTGTTATGTTGGGGGTTGTGGTGGGGAGGTGGGTCCTGCCACCTTTGCGGGATGACAGGGGGGGTGGGGGGTAGGGGAGGGAGTCGGGGTGGGGGTGGGAGGTGGAGGAGACCCCTATCAGTGCCGAGGAAGGAATTCCCTGGCACTGATAGTGCTTACCGCCATGGATTTCATGGCGGTTTCAAACCGCATGAATCCATGGCGGTCAGCCGGGTCCAAATACCGCCGGCGGTATAGTGACGCCCGCCGGGCTGGAGACCCTGGTCTCCAGCCCGGCGGGCGGAACGGAGAACCGGCGGATGACCATGGCGGTAACTGCCATGGTCATAATCCACTAGGGAAAGACCGCCAGCCTGTTGGCGGTCTTACCGCCGCTTCTCCGCCTTCCGCCAGGGTCAAAATGACCCCCATTGTGCCTTAAATGCTTGTACTTTCAATGGTGAATATCAAAATGAAGGAACAGATGAGACCAATCGCAACCTTCTGCTAACCGCAGCAGATACCTGTGAGGAAGTTAGGAAGTAGCAGGAAGTGGTGTCAGAAGCAGAACAGCAACATTGGGTTAGAGCAGGTTGCATTAAAAGAGACGAGGATGACATTTGGGTTGCAGCAGACGGATGACCTGTGTTACCAGATAGTTTGCTATCTCCGATGGCAAGACACTGACATAGACCTGCTCATCTAGGAAGAGATGCTATGGTGCATTTGTTTTGGCAGACATGGTTTAATCCTATGTTCTGACTGATGGCAGAAGCATTATGTCACAGGTGCGTTGCATGTCCTCAGGTGAATGTAGGTAAAAGAAGTGCAGTAACATTGAGTCATATAGGGAGATCTGGAGGACCCTTTAACAGGATGCAGTTGGACTTCATCAAAATGCCTGTGTGCAACGGGCTGTAATGTGTCTTAGTGATTGTATGTATCTTCTCGCATTGGGTTTGAACCTACACAACCAGGAAAAATGACAGTCTCACAGTAGCACAACTGTTTTTGAGGGAACTTTTCCCCAGGTTTGGGTTCCCACCTTCTCTATAGTCAGACTGAGGGACTCACTTTAACAATGGGGTCCTGGGACTATTGTGTGAAAGCATTGCAAGTGGAGCAGGGGCTATATTGCAATTATCGACCTGATGCTTCAGGATTCGTGGAGCAAGTCAATGGGACATTGAAAGCGAGACTGGCTAAAGTGTGTGCTTACACTTCTTTGAAATGGCCTGATGCATTGCCCCTGGTGTTGATGAGTCTTCTCAGTATTCCGAAAGAAAGACTAGACTATCTCCCCATGAGATCATCATGGGCAGAGCCATGAGATTGCCAGCAGTGCCTGAAAATGTATTTGTGAATATTACAGATGACATGGTACTTGATTACTGCAAAGGACTGGCTGATATGGTGAGTTCTGTGTCTCAGGTTGGAGAGGCTACAACTCTGCCTCAACAAGAGCAGTGTCATGACTTTAGTCCGGTGACTGGGATATGGTGAAGAAGCACATACGCAATACGTGCTTGGAGCCTCACTGCTGAGGACCTTACTAGGTTATCTTGGTCACCACACCAACTGCGAAGTGTAGAAGTCCCCCAACTGGGTGCATGCAACTCATACTTACAGAGTACCTTGTCACCTTGATGATATTACAATAGCTCCCTCTGAAGTGTTGGTGGGCACAGTGAGCCAAAGAGAGTAGGTTAGTCAAGCTATTGGTATTTGGGACTGACAAGAGTCTGGAACAGCACATGTTCAACCAGAGGGGGGTCTGAGTGACTCAATAGTTGAAGTCAGAACACAAAGGGCTCGTCCAGAAGTGCTGATATGGGCCTAATGCTACAGTAAATGGAGTATTGCCTAGAGACCAGTGGCCAAAAGGACAGAGTTTGCCTGAAGTGCGGGTACCACACACTTCTCCAGAAGAGACTAATGAATCTGGCCTAGTTGGCAGTGCTGATGAAGGACCAGTAGTGCGGAAATCAAAGTGACCAAGAGTACAATCTCAGAGATACTCCTCAACTGAATGGACATATTTTTCTGCTAATGACTGTGAGAGAGAATTATGGTAATTTTGTTATAACAGTTTGAATCCTTCTGAGCCTCCTTGAACCAAACTTTGTGGCTGAACTGAGTATTCAAATTATATTGCCACTAAACAGACTGAGACATCTGATCCTGGATGTGATTATTAGTGAATTTGAATTGTGCATTTATTAGAGACATTTAATATTGACTTTGGGCCTGATATAGAACTTGCGGATGGGTTATTCCATTACAACGGTGACAGATATCCCGTCCACTGAAATCTAAATCCCATCAGAAATAATGGGATTTAGATTTAGGCGGACAGGATATTCTTCACTGTTGTGACAGATTAACTGTCTTCCAAGTTCTAAATCAGGCCCTTTGTAGGGAAGAAGGAAGAGTGCCCAGGTCCGAGTCTGTAGTAGAAGAGTAGAGGTGTCATTTAGAAGATCACAGAGTAGAGCTAAGAAAGACTCACGAAGACCTTGTAAACAACATCATTTTATTGCAAGGGCATTGTTTTTGCCACTACTGCACAAGTAGGAGTCAACAGAGAAAACGTATGCTGCTGTTGCATTTTTCTAAACGGTCTGAATTCAGACAAATCATGGAGCCTAGTAACAGTGGTAGACGAAGATACATATTTGCAGGAGTGTTAGTTGTAACAATTTTAGCATTAATTGCTTTTCTTGTAGGATTGAGCTTACCTACACATTTTAGTACGTAGGAAATAAACCCTACAGATGTTACTAAAGCACCACTTTCTACGGACAATAGTTTGCCTTTATTTGATAAGAAAGACTTACATGTAGATACATCAAGGGATTTTATTTAGTGAAAGTTTGTTCGAAGTTGCTTTATGAGTATGTTGACACTATGGTTGCTAGGGATTGCTATGTAT